>NC_086099.1:17683247-17991104 GCF_963921235.1 Mobula hypostoma | reverse complement strand
AAGAGGAAAGAATCTCATAGGAGAGGTCTGGGGACCATGGAAGAAATGGAAGGTGGAGGGAGATGATGGCCAGGGAATGTGAAGCAAAGGGGTGAAAGCATAATGAGAATGGGAAATGGAAAAAGGGAGAAGGAGGGAAGGGGGAGAAATTACCAGACGTTAGAGAAATTGGTGTCCATGCCATCAGGTTGGAGGCTACCCAGATGGAATATGAGGTGTTGCTTCTCCAACCTGAGTTTGACCTTGTCATGGTATTAGAGGAGACAATAGACAGTCATGTCGGAATGGCAATGGGAAATCAAAATGAAATGGGTCACCACTGGGTACAAGGAACTTCTGTGATACTAAGACCAGAAACAACGAGCTCTGAATCGTGTTTCTGATGTTGAGTTTATGTAACAGCAGTCGCTCAAAGTGAGGGGCAGCTACCTTGTTGATAACTCAACCTGAGCTGCCGAGGGATCTATGTAACAGACCTTCTGTCTGTTCCTGCAAAACCAGTCAATTCTTTGTTGGGGTTGCATTTTTTTTTTCGCTCAGCATTGTGAGGAAGTTCTTTGAAGATGTTCAATGCAGAGTTTCAATCCAACTTCACTATCTGCCTTGAGTTAACTGTTGAGTTCAGATATACCACTCAAAAGCCACTAGCATTAATGAGTGATGAGATACTACTTTCTGGGGCATTACTTCAGCATCTGGTCTCACTGCACATATGTTTTGAGTTACTTGTCCAGCATTAGGTAATATAATGAGAATTATGTTTGCAGGTTCTTCTAGGTGGAATGTTTGCGGTTACTGATTCTGAAACTCCCAAAACCAGAAGAAAAACTGATGAAAGGTCAATGCCGTGAGTCAAGTGCCCTGCAGTTTTTAGGCTCTGTTGCTCATTATTTCATAAATAGACTTCTTCTCAAACTATTTCCAAAGTAATAAAGATCACAGCAAATTTCAATCACCATTGCTTTGCAAATCAGGAATTCCATTAAACTTAGTACTTCAGTGCCTATCACATAATGGATGCTGTAATGTCTAAAGAAAGCATGAATTCACAGCATAAATATCCAAAAGAGGGAGAGGTTGCTTTCTCAGCAGCACCCGTAAATTTGTGTAATACACACCAAGTGCTGGAGGAAATCAGCAGGGCAGGCAGCATCCACGGAGGAGAATAAACAGTCGATGTTTCATGCTGAGACCCTTCACCAGGACAGGCTCTGAATTTCCAGCATCTGCAGAATATTTTGTCTTTACCCTTACACTTGAGACTGAGACTTTAAATTCCTGCTGCATAATGAATGTTTCAGTCTGCCTGTAGAACCGTTGCATTGCTAAGGAAGCAGACACCCCATATCATATGGCAGTCCAATGGGATCGAACTATTACCCTACTATTTCTGTGCTGATTGACTCTATAACTCTCTAAACAAGGGAAAATAATGGAAAAGTTAACAATATGCAAAATTGGTCCCTGGAATCTCCAGTATTGCCAAACCTTTAAGAACATTCAGCAATTATACACAACTAATGCCCACTTAATTTCCACTTAAAAACAAAATACATTTCTACTGTGTTTTGCTTAAAAGGCATGGTAAGCAAACTGGAGGAGAATTCCTTAAGGTTTCCTTCTTAATGCAATACTATTCAAATATCTTAGGCACATATATATAGCTCGGGTGCCTAAGACATTTATACAGTGCTGTATTTGTCAACGTGGAGTGGAGAGTGTGTTTGTAAATCTGGCGGGAGCAATGGATTTTGGGAGTAGCACTGTGGGTGGGGTGTGGGACAGGTGGCAGAGAAGAGGTGCCGGGGGAGAGGGGATGGGGGGGTTTGTGGCAAGGATGTGGACACACTCAGCCCTCAGATGCCAGGCAAGCTGATTTGATTCCAAACAATTGGTTTATTGATCATTACAGAATGTCTCTCTGGTACTTCCCTCTCCCTCCCATCTCCCTTCCCCTTTTCCCGACTACGATTCCCCTCTTCCTGCCCTGTTCCCACTCTCATAGAGACCTATATCAGAAGCCGGTTTATCGTCACTCACCTATGTCATAATTGAATTTTTTTTGGCAGCAATACAGTGCAATACATAAAATTACTACAGTACTGTGCAAAAAGTCTTACGCACCCCAGCTATATATATATATGCCTAAGACTTCAGCACAGTACTGCATGCAAACATATCAGACTGACAAATGTGAGCAATTAAACTCAGAAGTCTGCTAGGAATAAAAGTATTCTGCTCCTTGGTTCAAGCTGACATATCAGGGCAATGTGTTTGACATTTCTGAACTAAAAAAAAAGATTCTTAAGCATTTTGATGTTTCACTGTAGTGAAAGATTTTAGTTAAACCATGTTATTTTATTTTGTAGCAGCTAGAAAGAGCATCCTGTGTATAATTTGTGTGTGCTTCATGGGTTGCATGGAACTTCAGAAAGAACAAAGAGCTGAGGAAGAGATATGTTGAAGTCCTGGTATGCATAGAATTAGTAACACTATCTGAGGCTTAGGGTTACTTTATACAGTATAATTGGCACCAGGTTTGGATACAAATTCATTTCCTGATCCCCTGTGTACTGGAAAGGATATTATTCTAGGAATTAGTGCACAAGGCAAATGTAACTGGCAGATTGCTTGATTGGTCAAGTGGCTTCTTGCTGGATTTTGTTCTGATCTTGTTTCCCATAAGAAGAAAGGACAAGGATCGTAAGGCAAGGGAAGCTTGGATGTCATGAGAGGTGGTGAACTTTGTCAAGAAGGAAAAAGAAAGGCGTGTAAGATTTAAGAAGCTAAAATCAAGCAAAGCCATTGAGGATTATAAAGAAGCCAGAAAAGAACAAACAAGAGATTCTGCAGATGCACTGGAATGGGATCTCTAGTTCAGGAGCAAACCAAGGAGGTGCTCAAGTGGTACGGAACACTGGCAGCTGAGCCAAGGGCAGCGGTGAATTACAACATTGGGAATAGACAGCTGCTCGCAGTCAAGTTGGCTCAGGAGGATTGGCATCACCCGCTCAAAGTGGCCAAGAACCCTTTTATCATATGGATGGACCAGAAGAACCTGGCTTATATCCAGGAGGCCAAGAGACTGAATACCAGGCAGGCCAGCTGGTCTCTTTTCTGTAACCATTTTAATTTCATCCTGACCTGTTGACCGGAATCTAAGAACCAGAAGCCTGATGGTTCGTCCAGTCAGTTCAATGAACCCCGAGAAAAGAGACCCACCACCATATTGCGCCAAGCCAAGGAGATAGCGCCAATTTGCTGGGCGATCGACACACTTGTTCACAAAGCTCAGCTGCAAGGGGATATTCCTCAGAATGGCCCTCCAGGTCAGCTGTTCATTCCTAGTCCCGTCTGGTCTCAATTTCTTCAATGGGGACATGCATCGAGATTGACATTTCACCCAGGGATTTCCAGAACCCTCAAATTCATTAAGAGAAGGTGTTGGTGGCCTAGAATGGCAAGGAAGGTCTGCCAGTATGTGCTGGTCACACCCAACCTCAAGGGTTCCTTCATCCTTTGTCTGTTCTGGAAAGACCATGGGCCCACATCTCCATGGACCTTGTCACGGGTCTTCCTCCTTCCAAGGGGAAGACCGTTATGGTAATTGTGGATCATTTTTCAAAGGTCTGCAATTTCATCTCCTTGGGAAGACTTCCATCTGTGGCAGGAACTGCCAAGATTGTCCTGCAGCAGATCTTCAGGATCCACAGTTTTCTGGTGGATATTGTGTAGGATCGCCGTTGGAAATTCACATCATGATTCTGGAGGGTGTGTTCTGCAAACTGATTGGAGCAACAGCGAATCTTTCCTCTGGGTTTCACTTGCAGTGCAATGGCCAGACGGAGTGGGTGAACCAAGATATAGAACGTACCCTAAGATGCCTGGCCTCTGAAAGACTGAACGTGTGGAGCGACCTTTTGATGTAGGCAGAGGTCGTCCATGACACTTTATGGCATTTGGTGCACAGGATGTCTCCTTCTGAATGCCAATTTGGGCATTCTCTGCCACTCTTCTCTGAGAAGAAGGCAGAGGTAGGGTTTCCTGCAGCTGAAGGTCTCATTCGACACTGCAAGGAGAGATGGACGAGGGCAAGAGTGATTTTGTTAGCTGTTACCCTGAAGACGGAAATAAAGCCTAACTGCAAGAAAAGACAGGGACCAGTTTTGCAGCCTGGGCAACAGGTCTGGCTGTTGACTCAGGATTTGTCTCTCCAAGTGGAGTCCAGGAAATTGGTGCCCTTCAAGATTCTCAGGAAAGTAAACCCAGTGGCTTACATGTTGCAGCTCCCCAAGGCCTTCAACATTAATTCCACTTTTCATATTTCCAAATTAAATACTGCGAACACCAGCCTGTTAGTCCCACCACCATCAGTCCTGCCGTCATACAGGTGTGTTGATGGAGAGCAGGGTTTCACCATGAGAAGAATTTTGGATGTGTGTACTGTTTGAGATGTTCGGCAATATCATAGATTTGGACTGGAGGAGAGGTGCTGGGTGCCTAAAAGAGACATCTTGGATCTGACTCTCATCCATTACCACTGTCATCATCTTTCTGAGTGTACGGGGTCTTTCTTTTGTTACATTTAAAATGGCGACTTTGTTATGTTAATCTGGGGAATGCGGCTTTGTTTTGCTTTAACGCTGAAGAGAGTTTGCACTAGCAGTTTGTTGTACTTTAAATTGAGATAGCAGGGTTCTATTAGCCAATGGGTGGTTATGTATCGTTCTGTTTTCGGATGCCATGCTGTATGATATGACTGTGGACTGACTGTTGGCGGGGAGTCGGAGGAGAGACGAGGAGGACCGCGGACGTGCGGAGAGGCTCCGGTCGATCACTAAGGGTGGTCCCGAGCCGTGAGTTGACGGAATTCGGGTGGTCGTCTGAAGTCGAATTGAGCTCGAACGGTAGCATGTGAAGAACTTGGACTTTGGACTTTGATAAGTGTTGGTGCTTTTTTTTTTCATTACTTTCCTCTCTGTATCAAATGTATATTAATGTCATAGAATTAGTAATATCTATAAAGTGTATTTGTTAAAATTTACTGGGTGTGCTGGCTGATGATTGATGTGATTGATTCGGGCGGCTACCAACCCTGTGGGGAGTGTTGAGGTGGGTGCTGGGCTGGATTTCCCCTAGACATACGGAACATTATATGAGCAACCAGGGCCGTCAAGGGTTGGTCTTAAAGGGAAGGGTCTTCATACGCCATGCATTTGTCCGTTCCAGCTTCTGAGATTTAGACAGTCTCCCCAGAGCCTGGCCCCTTTAAAGTTTCAGGACAGTCCGGCTAATTAGCAATCATATTTTGGGCACTAAGGACTGAGCATTTAAGGAGCACCTGAACTGAGGTTTGGTGCTCAATCACAAGCCTGCTCATGATTTCATCTGGTGCTTGTCTTGTGCTCAGAGTCAGGATCTAGTCTGAACCCGTGTCTCGATCCTTGCCACGGATATTCCTGAATTCTTGTCAAGGACTCTCGTCACAGACACAAAGAGTAGGAAAGCCATGAAAAACCTTGGCAAGTAGAACAATAAAGAATCCCAAGGCGTTCTGTACATACATCAACAGGAAAGGATAATTGGGGAGGGGGTAGGACCACACAAGGGTAAAGGGGAACATATATTTGGAGGCAGAGGATGTGAGTGAGGTTCTAACTGTGCTCTTTGCATCTGTATTTGCCAAGAAGAGGGACATGGAGGATAGGGATAATGGTGTGAAATGTATTAATTTGCTCGGGCATTTTGAGATAATGCAGGAAGTAGTGATGGGTCTTTTAAAGATCATTAAGATGGATATGTTCCCAGGGTCTGATGGGATATAATCCAGGTTATTGAGAGAGGCAAGGGATGAGATTGCTGAGGCCTTGACTAATATCAAGGTCATACCTTGACCTAACCACATGTGAATTTTGGAGGTCTGGCGAGTAGATAATGTTGTTCCATTATTCAAGAATGGAAATAGGGATATTCCTGGAAACTATGGAGTTTTGAGTCTCATGCAGGTGGTTGGGAAGTTACAGGACAGGATTCTTAGGGATAGGATTTATGAGCATTTGGAAAACCATGGTCTAATTAGGGACAGTCAACATGGCTTTGTGTGGGTCAAGTTGCGTCTTGTGAATCTGACTGAGTTTATCGAGGTGCAATGAAGGTAGACTTGTGGATTCTTTGTGGGTTTTAGTAAGACATTTGGTAATGTCCTCTTGGGAAGCTTACCCAGATTACGATGCATAGGATGCATGGTGACTTCGCCATTTGGATTCGGACAGAATTGACTTGCCCATAGAAGACAGCGAATAGTGGTTGTTGGGACTTATTCTGGCTGGAGGTCTGTGACTAGCGGTGTTTCAAAGGGATCCGTGATGGGACCTTTGCTGTTTGTGATGTATATGAATGACTTGGATGAAAATGTGAATGAGTGATTTGCAGACAATATAAAGATTGATGGTGTTGCTAATAGTATAGAAGACTTCTAATGATTGCAGTAGGATATAGATTAGTTGTGGATATGGGCAGTAAAATGGCAGATGGAGCTTAACCTGGCCAAATGTGAGATCAGATGGACCAAGACACTATTAATGGCAAGATCCTTAACAAGTGTTGATAGACAGAGATATTTGGTCCAAGTTCACAGCTCCCTGAAGGTGGCAACACAGTTTGATAGAGTGGTAAAGAAGGCATAGAAACATAGAAACATAGAAAATAGGTGCAGGAGTAGGCCATTCGGCCCTTCGAGCCTGCACCGCCATTTATTATGATCATGGCTGATCATCCAACTCAGAACCCTGCACCAGCCTTCCCTCCATACCCCCTGATCCCCGTAGCCACAAGGGCCATATCTAACTCCCTCTTAAATATAGCCAATGAACTGGCCTCAACTGTTTCCTGTGGCAGAGAATTCCACAGATTCACCACTCTCTGTGTGAAGAAGTTTTTCCTAATCTCAGTCCTAAAAGGCTTCCCCTTTATCCTCAAACTGTGACCCCTCGTTCTGGACTTCCCCAACATCGGGAACAATCTTCCTGCATCTAGCCTGTCCAATCCCTTTAGGATTTTATACGTTTCAATCAGATCCCCCCTCAATCTTCTAAATTCCAACGAGTACAAGCCCAGTTCATCCAGTCTTTCTTCATATGAAAGTCCTGCCATCCCAGGAATCAATCTGGTGAACCTTCTTTGTACTCCCTCTATGGCAAGGATGTCTTTTCTCAGATTAGGGGACCAAAACTGCACACAATACTCCAAGTGTGGTCTCACCAAGGCCTTGTACAACTGCAGTAGTACCTCCCTGCTCCTGTACTCGAATCCTCTCGCTATAAATGCCAGCATACCATTCGCCTTTTTCACCGCCTGCTGTACCTGCATGCCCACTTTCAATGACAAGTCACTTTTATGTGACATGCTTGCCTTGATTAGTTGAGGCACTGAGTTTAAGAGTCGGGAAATTAAGCTGCAGCTTTATAAAACACTTAGCAACACAGAGACCCCCCCCAGCCCAAAATATCAACTGTTTATTATTTTCCAAAGATGCTGCCTGACCTGCTGAGTTCACTCAGTGTTTTGTGTGTGTTGCTTTGGATTTCCACTATCTTCAGACTTCCTGGTGTTTATGAAACTTTTGTTAGGCCACATCTGGAGTATTGCGTACAATTCTGGTCAGCCCATTACATGAAGGATGTCAAGGGTTTGGAGAGGATGCAGAAGATATTCACCAGGATGCTGCTTGGATTAGAGTGATTGAGCTAAGAAGAGGGGCAGTACAGACTTGGTTCGTTTCCTCTGGAGCAGCAGAGACTGCAAAGAGACATGTTGGGGGTATACAGTATAAAATTTTGAGAGGCATAGATGGAGTAGATAGAATATCTTTTTCCATGGGTTGAAAAGTCCAGTACCACACGGCATGCATTTAAGGTGAGAAGAAATAAGAAAATAATTAAGATGTGTAGCTGATGTGTTGAACACAGAGTGGAAGGTGCTAGGGATGCTCTGCTTGTGGTGGTGGTGGAGATCTATACAATAGAGATGTTGAAGAGACTTCTAGACAGGCAGGAAATAGAAGGACATGGGTAATGTGTAGACAGTAGGGATAAGTTTAGTTAGACATTTGATGACTAATTTAATTAGTTTGACACAACATTGTGGGCCAAGATCCTGTGCTGTACTCTTCTGTGATCTATGTTCTATGTTCTAAGTCAGGGAAAACTAATACTCTGTGATTTTACTTACTTGGCCAACTTCCTTATACACCCCCACTCCCCACAAATAAAACAATTTTTATTTCAGGGTTTTGGGCAAGGCTAACATTTCTTGGCCACTTTAGTAGGGTTTTGAATAAAAGATGTTGAACTACCAAGATGAGTTGCTGTAGTTTCCATGGTGACAGCACTCCTAGGTAGTGCCGGGCATCCGTGTTAGAAAAGTAACGCTGTATTAGATCCTCCAAGTTTAATTCTACAGACTAAACATTACCGTCAGGATCATAGAAAAACGTTTATTTTCTTTAGGGTGTCAAATTTTTAAATGTGCTTTGAAGAAGATGTATTTCAGGTAACATGTATATTTGCTGTGTTTCAACGTGCCCTGTTCTGTTGTCAGCTGGAAACTGAGTTTCTCAAACTAAGTTGACAAATTCTCTCGATGTCCACCAGAGGGCACCGTGTGATAACTGACGGTGAATCTTGGCAGCTACAGTACTACTTTGTGAAGTACAACACATACAAAATGTTGGGGATATTTGTGCAGTATGCTCTCATCTTTTGATGATGTGTACGTTTTGAATGCTTTGTCATTTTCATTTTTAACACAGTCATCTGAAAACAGATGTTAAAATACTTGGAATATCTTTCGTTCTTTGGAATATTCACTTCCAAAAGAAGAGATGCATATCCTTTTTTGCTCTATCTGTCTGTCTGTCTGTCTATCTGTTTATATATTATTGTAACAGAGTAATTTTTATATCTTGCACACTACTACTGCCACTAAACAACAAATTTCATGGGCCTCCATTTGTTGGGATGGACTATGGATGCCAAGTCCCAGATGTTTACATGACACACAGACTAGGGCAGTATGACATGGAGAGCAAACTGTTGCCCATATAGCTAGCTCCTCCTCTCCACATAGCTGATGAATCCAAAGGAACGGCAGAGGCCAATACAATTTGGCGACTGCAACGTCAGAGGAGTTGTCAGTCAGTGCTGAACTCAATGTAAGGGTCCCAGCTCTGGATTTTTCCTCGGGGTTTACTCCCGAAGCCTTCCTCATGACTGGGCATAGTCGCAAGGCTGCGAAGGTTTGAGATCAAAGCTTTCCTTCTGGATGTGCTGCCAACCACAGCTGAGGAGCCCCATCTGCCCGAAACAACGGGTTTTAAGGTGCCAGAAACCTGCCTTTGCCCCTTGTCCTGTCAGTAGATTTAGTACCTAAGCTATATGTGAAGACCAGGAGCTGGTCTTGGTTGTCAGAGGCTATGTCAGACGCACACCATTGGGAGCATTTAATAGCTAGTGGGAGCTTATTCCCTTTACCACCTTAAGGACCACGGCAAATGTCAGTCTGATTCTGATTCTCTTCAGAACTTCAAAAAAAAAGATGGTAACACCTAAAATGTGATAAAAGGATCTTGGAATTCAAAGCAGAAATTGGCCATTTGGCCCCTCAGACCTGCTCCACTATGTATAAGATCATGGTTGATCCTTTAGCTTAGCAATATTTTTTTCTGCAATGACCCCATTTTCCTTCATTCATGCAATATCTGACCACTTTTAAATTTCTATACCTCTCATTTGAATATTCTCACTGCCTTGAAAGTTTGACTTTTTATTTTAGACTGAGCCCAGACTTTAGATATCGATTTGAGGAATAGATCACCTGTCCTCAAGAATTTTTTGGTTCACAATGAAATGATTTGTTATTTCTCTAAATCAGGGGTTCAACATTCAAGATTGAAGTACATATATTATCAAAGAATGTATAAATTATACATCCTTGAAATTTGCTTTCTCACAGGTAGCAAGAAGCCTGAAAGAACCCAATTTAAAGAAAAAATGGAATAGAAGTAAAAGGCCAACACTTGATGAGCAAGAGAAAGAAAAGAAACACAAGTCATAAAAACAACTGAAGTGAACCACAGCTTTCCGAACCAAAAATAATCCCTAGATCTGAACCCTGGAGCAGCCGGCAGTAGGCCCAAAGCCTTGCTTATCAGTTCATCATATTAGGAGACATGGAGCGCAACAGCCAGGGCAGTCTTCATAGCCTCAGTGCCATGGAGACGACCATTGCAGAAGCGAGTGAATCTCTTGACTGACACCCTGTCTTTTCAGTCTAAATGGCTGCTGTCTGAAAAGAGGATGCTGTCCAAGTTGCATGCCATCTTGGACAATGTCTCCCATCCACTACATAATGTACTGGGTGGGCACAGGAGTACATTCAGCCAGAGACTCATTCCACCGAGATGCAGCACAGAGCGTCATAGGAAGTCATTCCTGCCTGTGGCCATCAAACTTTACAACTCCTCCCTTGGAGGGTCAGACACCCTGAGCCGATAGGCTGGTCCTGGACTTATTTCATAATTCACTGGCATAACTTACATATTACTAATTAATTATTTATGGTTTTATTACTATTTATTATTTACAGTGCAACTGTAACGAAAACCAATTTCTCCTGGGATCAATGAAGTATGAATAGGACTATGACTATGTGTTTAATTTGACCCAACGACGGAACAGCGAAAGGCTCCGGTGACCAGGAGAGAGGAGTGAAGACTGTGGAGAATGAGTGAAATCGCTCTCGCCACCGATCTGGGCCAGGATTCACAACCTTTATGAGCCATGGACCCCTACCATTAACTGAGGGGTCTGCGGACCCAAGGTTGGGAACTCCTGCTGTAAACTCAGGAGAATATATGCATACTGTCTCCTCATAGGATAATTCTCCAGTTGCAGGACTCAGCTTGATGTTCCTTCATTTCACACCATCTTCCATGAACATGTATCCTTTGTTAAGTTAGGAGAACAGAGCTGCACACAATATTCCATGTCTGATCTCATCGGGGTTTCATGTAATTGGAGCAAGATGTCTCTATTTTTGGACCTAATTTCTGTTGTAGCAAAGGCCACATAATATTTGTCTTCCTCTCTGACTGTTGTATCTGCATGTTAACATCCAGTGACATACTGTAAGTACAAGAACAAACATGTCTCCCTAATAAACAACATTTTTCAGTCTGTCACTATTCAAAAAATACTTTGGTATTCTATTTTTTAAATTTACTTTACACTTTTCCACAATATATTCCATCTGCTAAGCCAGGGGTCCCCAAAATTTTTGCACTGCGGACTGGTTTAATATTGGCAATATTCTTGTGGACCGTCCGACCCGGGGGGCGGGGGGGGGGTGGTGCGTGTTAATCACGACCGGAATTTAGGTGATAAGCCAACTATAAGTCAGTTATAAGTGGATAATACACTCAATTTCATTTCTAAAAGGGTTTATCTAATGAATTTAATATTAAACACACAGTGAATATTTTCCTCACATGAATATAGTGATAAGTCAATTACAAGTCAATAACATCGTAACATTTTAAGTAACGTTTGGCTATTAAACACACAGCGCATATCACATATTTTCCCTGTATGAACATATAAAATCATTGCAACACACCAATATGGCTGAATCAGTGGGAGGCCTGGGCTTGTTTCCCTGCAACAAGACGGTCCCATCGAGGGGAGATGGGAGACAGTGTTACTCGAAGGGGGTTCCTTATGTAATGACCTCACACGCATTTAAGTTCTAACAGTGGGCGTGACAAGGAATGAGGAAAGGTGCAGCTGACTCATATAGTTTCATATCGCCAAATCATATCGTTTCCTCGCGGCCTGGTAGCACATGCTTTGCGACCCAGTGGTTGGGGACCAATGTGCTAAGCCCTTGATCATTTGGTTGTCTTTTTCAGCTGAAGCCCCTCTCCATCGTTCCCGCTATGTTCCCATTTAGCTTTCTTTTGGATTGAATACCTGACACTCAATGCTCTCATCCAAATCGTTTTTCTAGCCTGTAAATTGCTTCCCAACTAGAAAATGAACGATTTCTTTCTGTTTGTAGCCACATGTGGTCTAATTTTGTTTGATAATTGCACCTTACATTTTCTGAATGTCCAAAGACACATCAATAGTTCACCCTTATCTTGAGACCATGAGATGTAGGAGCTGAATTCAACCACTTGGTCCATCGCGTTTGGTCTGCCATTTCATCATGGCTGTTCTGTTTCCGCTCAGCCCCAATCTCCTGCCTTCTCCCCGTAACCCTTCATGCCCTGACTAATCAAGAATGTATCAACCTCTGGCTTAAATGTGCACAACGACTTGGCCTCCACAGCTGCCTGAGGCAATGGATTCCACACATTCATCATTCTCAGGCTAAAGAAATTCCTCCTCATCTCCATTCTAAAAGGATGCCCCTCTATTCTGAGGCTGCGTTTCACTGGTCTCAGACTCCCTCACTATAGGAAACATCTTCTCCATATCCTCTCTATCTCATGATTACAATCTCAAAAGCTCTAATAGATAAATCATATATCATTTAATTTCTTTTTATTTAGAGAGATACAGTTCATTAAAAAGTCCTTCTAGCCTAACAGACCTGCAGTGCCCAATTATATCCATGCGACTAACTAATCCCGGTGGCAGGGTGGAGATACATCTCCACCAAAAGAGGAGTAAAGCACTCCTTCCCTCCACTAGCCTGCAGGTCACCCTTGGGCGAGGTGTAGCACCTGCTTAGCCTCCAACCCCCTGGGCATGAGGACCACATGAAGCCATGGGAGCAGGTGTGGTGGATGTTCGCATGAGCAGTTGGTCGAGCAACCACTGACGCCAGGCAGATAGCCTCTGACTGACTTACTGCTCGTTATGCGGCTGGCATTTAGTGCAGCGATGAAGGCCCTCCATCCGGGTGACGATCTCTGAGGAGTATTAATAATGGCTGGCGTCACCTGCTTTGTAAAGGCACTGCCCAAAAGAAGGTGATTGGCAAGCCACTTCAGTAGAAAAATTTGCCAGCAACAATTATGGTCGTGGAGAGACCATGACTGCCTATGGCGGCCATGGGACACATAATGATGATGGTGGTGACCAATTAGTCTACTAACTTGCATCTGTGGAGCGTGGGAGGAAACAGAGCACTCAGAGGAAAACCCAAGTGGTGACAGGGAAAACGTACAAGCTTCTTACAGACAGTGGTAGAATTGAACCTGGGTTGCTGAACTAATGCCCTTGTAATTTGCCCTACCTCCAATTTAAAACTCTCCCACAAGGACCATGCCTATCCTTATCCTTAATTATTCTGAAAGTTAAGGAAGCTGTGGTCACTGTTCACCTGCTGAATGGTCAGTCATCTGGCCAGTCACATTACCCAACACCACATCTAGTACGGCCCTCCTCTTGTCCAAACAACCACAAGTTGATTTAAGAAACCTTCCTGGATACACTTAACAAATTCTGCCCCATCTAAACCCCTTACAGTAAGAAAGAACCAGATTGTATTAGAGAAGTCGAAATCCCCCATGCCAACATCCCTATTATTTTTACTCATTTCCTTAATCTGATTACAAGTCTGTTCCTCAATGTCCCGGTGGCTAATCGGGGGTCTGTGGTACAATCCCGTCAGTGTGATTTCACCCTTCCTCTTCCCGAGTTCCACCCAAATGGACTCAGAGTCTGAGCTCCTCCATTATGTCTTCTCCTGAGTGCTTTGGCTCACCTACTATGTGTCAGCCTGGTCTTCTTTCTAGTCCCATCTACTTGCACCATAAGACATATGGCATACTGGGTCTTCATTAGTTGGGGCAATGAATACCAGTGCAAGGACATTAAGCCATGTTTAAAAATAATTGGTCAAACTTTAGCTGAACGCCCGACGCTGGCCTCTTATGGTCTGCGTCGACGTTCCCCCCTCCCCTTAGCTGAAGGAGTTAATATAGTTATAGAGGATATATAATGGAAAGGAGATTTTGTGTCTTGGAGACCATAAGCCTCCATACTGCTTTTATCCATGCAGCTATTGAAACTTCTCTTAAGTGTTCTAACTGAATTTGTATCTACCGTTTCTGCTGGCAGCTCATTCCACACTCACAGGACCTTTTGAGTGATGAAGTTGCCCTTCAGATTTCCCTTACATATTTCACCTTTTACCTTAAACCTTTGACCTCTAGTTCCAATTTCATCCAAACTGACAGGAAGAAGCTTGCAAGCATTCACCCCTTCTATCCCTTGCATAACCTAGTCTATCTCTACAAGATTTCCCCTCATTTTTCTGCGCTCCAGAGAGTAAAGTCCAAACCTTTCAACCTTTCACTGGAACTCAGGATCTCAAGTCCCAGCAACATCCAGGTAAATTTTCTCAGCACCAATTCAAGGTTATTGATATCTTTCCTCAAGGTAGTTAACCAGAAATGCACACAATATTCTAAATTTGCCCTCACCTCACCAACTACTTATACAACTGCAACACCTGTATTCAATGCCCTGATTTATGAAGGCAGTGTACCAGAAGCTTTCTTTACAACCCTGTCTACCTGTGATGCCACTTTTAAGGAATTATGGATCTGTATTTCCAGATCCCTTTCTTCTTCCACCTGCCTCAGTGTTCTACCATTTACTGTGTACATCTTAAGCAACACACACAAATGTTGGAGGATCTCAACAAGTAAGGCTGTATCTAAGGAGAGGAATAAATAGTTGATGCTCAGGCTGCAACCTTTCATCAGGATGGGAAAAGAAGCGGACGGGTACCAGAATAAGACGGTGGGATGAAGGGAAAGAAGTACAAGCTGGCAGGTGATAGCTGACACCAGGTGAGTAGGAAGGTGAGTGGGTGGGGAGGGGAAGGTAGTAAGAGGCTGGGAGCCGATTGGTGGAAGAGGTAAAGGGCTGAAGAAGAAGGAATCTGATTGGAGAGGACAGTGAAAGTGAAGAAGGGAAAGGAGGAGGAGAACCCAAGGGAGGTCATGGGTAGGTGAGGAGAAGAGAGTAGATAAAGAGGGTAACTAGATTGGGAAATGGAAAGAGAAAGAAGGAGGGAGGGGTGAGTTGAATAAAATCAATGTTCATTACGTTAGGGTGGAAGCTACACTGACGGACTATGAGGAGTAGCATCTGCAGTCTGAGTTTGGCCTCATCATAGCAGTAGAGAAAGTCACTGACAGACATAACAGAAGGGGAACGTGAGGTCAAATTGAAATGGGTGGTCATGAGATCCTGCTTTTTGCTGAAGAATCCCTTGTGCTTATGATTGCACGTGTCTTATCCTGGTTTGTCCTGTCAAAGTGCTTTGCGTAGCTTGGCTGCTGGGTGTGAAGCCATTTCCCAACCTCTGCCCCCAAAAAGCATACCCACTGCCATCACCTGTGTGACTCTTTTACTACCACAAACATGGCAGAAGGGCCACAGTCTGTCAACAGGAGACCAAGTGTCTAATCTCTGAGCTCTCTTCTGCTTCCAATGGCTTGCCATGTGAGGACAACTCAAGGTTAGGAAAGAGAATGGGAAATTGGAGATGATATGGAACAGGGTGAAATTACCCACTTTGGTAGAAACATAAAAAAGATAAGTGTTACCGAAACGGAGAGAGATTGCAGAATTCTGAGATACCAACGAATCTGGATGTCAGAGTGCATATTTCACAGAGGGCTAGTGCTCCAAAGTTCAAAGTAAGTTTATTATCAAAATATTATCACCATTTACAACCCTGAGATTCGTTTTCTTTCAGGCATACTGAATAAATCCAAAATAGAATAATAGCCAAAATAGAATCAATGGAAGTCCGCACCAGTTTGGGCGTTAGTGTGTCAAAAACTGAAGAACATTACGTATTTCAAGAGAAAATTGAACACAGCTGGTTCAAAGAACATATAATATATAATAAAACGGGGGTCCCCAACCGTTTTTTGCACTGCGGACCGGTTTATTATTGACAATATTCTTGCGGACCGGCTGACTGGGGGGGTGGGGGGTAGGGTTGCCAACGGACAAGAGTAGCAGTCAAATACGTTATGTTTACCCCAAGAAAGACTACAATGACCATGAAGCCTTGCACGGGAACCAGTGCGCATGTGTGACTTGCGCATGCGTGTACCTCCCGATTTTTTTCTACAAATCGTTTTTGGCAATTCTGTTCCGGGGGGGGCAGTGTTAATTACGACCGGAATATAGGTGATAAGTGGCTAATACACTCAATTTCGTTTCTAAAAGGGTTTATCTAATGAATTTAATATTAAACACACAGCGCATAGTTTCCTCACATGAATATAGCGATAAGTCAATTATTAGGGGAGGACAGGGGAGCTTGAACCAAGTGTTGAATGAACTTCCAGTAGAAGTGCTAGAGGCAGGTTAGATATTACCATTTAAAGAAAAATTGGATAGGTATATGGACAGGAAAGGAATGGAGGTTTATGGGCTGAGTGCAGGTCAGTGGGTGGAGGTGAGAGTAAGCATTCAGCACGGACTAGAAGGGCAGAGATGGCCTGTTTCTGTGCTGTAATTGTTATATGGTTATATAAGTCACTTATAAGTCAATAGCATTGTAACATTTTAAGTAACGTTTGGATTTTAAACACACAGTACATATTTTCCCCTTATGAACATATAAAATCATTGCAATACCCTAATATCGCTGAATCAGTGGGAGCCCTGGGCTTGTTTCCCTGCAGCAAGATGGTCCGATCGAAGGGTGACGGGAGACAGCGATACTCGAAGGGGGTTCCTTATGTCCAGTCTATTCCGCAATTTAGTTTTCGTCGCATTCATTGCAGAGATATGTTGGAAATGGAAGCAACGTTTTCAGTGCTTTCGTGGCTATCTCAGGATATTCAGCCTTGACTTTGATCCAGAATTCCGGCAGAGATGTTATGTCAAACAGACTTTTCAGCCCGCCGTCATTTGCAAGCTCGAGGAGTTGATCTCCTTCCCGCGCTGACATGGATGACGCGTGGGTAATGACCTCGCGTGCGTTCAAGCTCAACAGTGGCCGTGACAGGGAATGAGGAAAGGTGCAGCTGATTCATATCACCAAATCATATTGTTTCCTCGCGGCCCGGTAGCACATGCTTTGCCGCCTGGTACCAGTCCACGGCCCGGTGGTTGGGGACCACTGCAATAAAGGACATAGAATGCTAGAGCACAGAACAGGCTCTTTGGCCTACAGTGTTGTGCTGGCCTAGTAATCTAGTCTAAGATCAATCTAGTATCCAGTATCAAATCTAGTATCAATCTAGTATCAAATCTAACCCTTCCCTCCTACCTAGCCCTCTATTTTTCTTTCATCCATGTCTGTCTAAGAGTCCCTTAAATGTCCCTTAAATGTTTGCCTCTACCACCACCCCTGGCAGCGTATCCCACACACCAAAGGTTCAAAGTAAATTTACTATCAAATCATGGATTTGTTGGCATGTACTACCTTGAGATTCTTTATCATGCAGGCATTTTGACAGGAAAAAAAAAAGAAATACATTAAAATTTATTAAAACTGCATAAACTGACAAACTATAGATGTTCAAAAGAAGACAAACTGTACAAATAAAAAAAATGATTTTGAGAACATGAGTTTCAAACAGTCCTTGAAAGTGAGCCTATTGGTTGTAGAATCAGTTCTTAGCAGTGGTGACTGAAGTTATCCACGGCAGTTTAGGTGCTTAATGGTTGTAGGGTAATAACTGTTCTTGAACTTGGTGGTGTGGGACCAAAGGCTACTGTAGCTCCTTCCCAATAGCAGCAGTGAGAAAAGAGCATGGCCTGGATAGTGGGGGATTTTTGCTGACAGATGCTGGTTTCGTGCCGCAGAGCTCCATGTTAATATACTCAATAATGGGGAGAGCTTTGCCTGTGATGGGTTGGGCTGTATCCACAATTTCTATAACCTTTTCCATTTCTGGGCATTGGTGTTTCCATGTTAGGCCATGATGAAACCAGTTAGGACACTCTTCACTGTACATCTATAAAAGTTTGTGAAAACTTTTATGGGGTCAGGGATTACCACATCTGGTCTATATTTGTAGTTCATTAAGAGTTTGAAGAGATTTGGTATGTCAACAAATTTATTTATTTATTATCATTATTATTTTTCCTCTATGTTATGTATTGCATTGAACCGCTGCTGCTAAGTTTACAAATTTCACGGCACATGCCGGTGATAATAAACTTGATTCTGATTCTGGTCTTAAGGAAAGAATGTAAATGACTGGGAGCAGATTGGAGTAGGTTTACGTGGAATGGGTAGGTTAACTTATGAGAATAGATTAGATATGTATCCACTTGACAGGATGAATCTGGAGAAGATGTTTTTCACTTACGGGAGAATCTGGAGTTAAGGCTCACTTTTTAACACTAAGGCATCATCCATTTTTGATGGAGATATGTAATTTGTTTTTCTCACAGAGGGGTCTGAGCCTTTAAAACTCTCTTCTTCAATGAGTGTTGGAAGTACGGAATCCGAATTAGGTTTATTATCACCGGCGTGTGTTGTGAAATTTATTAACTTAGCAGCAGCAGTTCAATGCAACACATAATATAGAAGAAGAAGAAAAACAAATAAATAAGTAATCAATTACAGTATACATATATTGAATAGATTAAAAATCATGCAAGAACAGAAATGATATATATTAAAAAGCAAGGTAGTGTTCAAGGGTTCAATGTCCATTTAGGAATCGGATGGCAGAGGGGAAGAAGCTGTTCCTGAATCGCTGAATGTGTGCCTTCAGGCTTCTGTACCTCCTCCCTGATGGTAACAGTGAGAAAAGGGCATGCCGTGGGTTCTGGAGGTCTTTAATAATGGAGGCTGCCTTTCTGAGATACCACTCCCTGAAGATGTCCTGGGTATTTTGTGGTTTAGTACTCAAGATGGAGCTGACTAAATTTACAGCCCTCTGCAGCTTCTTTTGGTCCTGTGCAGTAGTCCCCCCCCCCCCCGACCCCCATTCCAGACAGTGATGCAGCCTGTCAGAATAGACATAGACATAGACATACGTTATTGATCCCAAGGGAAATTGAGTTTTGTTACAGCTGCACCAACCAAGAATAGAACATAAATATAGCAATACAAAAACCACAAACAATCAAACAACCATATGCAAACTATGCCAGATGGAAATAAGTCCAGGACCAGCTTATTGGCTGAGGGAGTCTGATCCTCCACGGAAGGAGCTGCAAAGTTGGATAGCCACAGGCAGGAACAACCTCCCATGATGCCCAGTGTTGTAACTCGGTGGAATGCTCTCCAGAGTACATCTATAGAAATTCTCTTCAAACTCCTAATGAAGTATAGTCGCTGTCTTGCCTTCTTTATAACTGCATCGATATGTTGGGACCAGATTAGATCCTCAGAGATCTTGACACCCAGGAACTTAAAACTGCTCAGTCAAAGATATTGATTCTTAATAAGGCAAAAATATTGATTCTTAATAAGCAAGGGATTATTGCAGGTAGATGGTGCAATGAGGAGGTTGTAGTCGACTTAGCTACAATTTAATTAAATAGTCTTGAAGGGCTGAGTGCCCTATTCCAGCTCTTGGTTCATACATTCATATATCCGAAGGTGAGCGGTTCTGATGTAAATTAAAATGGGCGTTGGTAAGTTTGTTCTGCTTGGTAAGCACCTTCAGTGACGTTCTTGATCACTTTATTGATGACTGACTGTAGTGATTAGAAAGATTTAGTTTCGTTTAGAGATAGAGTACTTTGCCCAATTACACCCATGTGACTAATTAACCTACTAACATGTATGTCTTTGCGACGTGGGTGGAAACCGGAGCACCTGGAAGAAACCCATACCATCATGGAGAGGACACAAACTCCAAATGCCTCCATAACCCTCCCAACGATGTACCTATCCGAAATTCAAACACGCACCCACCACGTCTGTTGGAAGCTCATTCCTCATCCTCACCGACAATAATAATGAGTGAAGAAGATTCCCTCATGATTCACTTAAACATTTCATCTTTAACCCTTAACCCATGGTATCTAGTTCTAGTCTTTGCCCAACATCAGTGGAAAATGCCTGCTTGCATTTACCCTATCTATACTCTTATACTCTATACTCTAAAAATGATTTGATACTAGTAACAATATGGACAGAGGCTATTTAGCTTAATGTGTCCATGTTGGCTCTTGGGGAGCAATCCCATTACTCCCATATCCTCTTTCTCACAGAGGTCCATCAACACCCCTTTGTTGAGTCTATTGGGTAATTTACACTAGCCAATTAACCTTCCAACAAACCTTTGAGATGTGGGAAGTAGCGAAAGCACTCAGAATTCCATTTAGCCACAGAGGGAACTCTGTAACGGTTGTCCCCAAAGTCAGATAAACCCAAGAATCTAAGTCTCAAGGACACCTGTCCGAAACCAACCATGTTGATGTCATGGCCAATAAATTTCATCTCTACTTCTTCAGCAGGTAAAAGGAATGTGGAATGTCCCCATTGACTCTTAACAATTTTTACTGATACACCATTGAAAGCCTTCTGTCTGGGTGCATAATGGCTTGGTATGGCAACTGCTCTGCATGCGACCACAGGAAACCGCAGAGAGTTGTGTACACAGCTTGGCAAATCTTAAGAACCAGCCTCCCCTCTATGGAATTTGTCTATAGCTCTTGCTGCCTCAGTAAAGTAGCCAGCAAAATCAAAGACCCAAACCATTGAAGACATTCTCTCTTCTCCCATTGAGCAGAAGATACAAAATCCTCAAAAAAAGTACCACTGGACTCAAGGACAGCTTCCATCGCGCTGTTATCAGACTCTAGAATGGACCACTTGAATGATAAGGTAGGCTCTTGACCTCACAATCTACCTCATTATGATCTTGCACTTTATCATTTACCTGCACTGCACTTTTTATGTAGCTTTTACATAGAAAATAGGTGCAGGAGTAGGCCATTTGGCCCTTCGAGCCTGCACCGCCATTTATTATGATCGTGGCTGATCATCCAACTCAGAACCCCGCCCCAGCCTTCCCTCCATACCCCCGACCCCCGTAGCCACAAGGGCCATATCTAACTCCCTCTTAAATATAGCCAATGAACTGGCCTCAACAGTTTCCTGTGGCAGAGAATTCCACAGATTCACCACTCTCTGTGTGAAGAAGTTTCTCCTAATCTCGGTCCTAAAAGGCTTCCCCCCTATCCTCAAACTGTGACCCCTCGATCTGGACTTCCCCAACATCGGGAACAATCTTCCTGCATCTAGCCTGTCCAATCCCTTTAGGATCTTATACGTTTCAATCAGATCCCCCCTCAATCTTCTAAGTTCCAACGAGTACAAGCCCAGTTCATCTAGTCTTTCTTCATATGAAAGCCCTGCCATCCCAGGAATCAATCTGGTGAACCTTCTTTGTACTCCCTCTATGGCAAAGATGTCTTTCCTCAGATTAGGGGACCAGAACTGCACACAATACTCCAGGTGTGGTCTCACCAAGGCCTTGTACAACTGCAGTAGTACCTCCCTGCTCCTGTACTCGAACCCTCTAGCTATAAATGCCAGCATACCATTCGCCTTTTTCACCGCCTGCTGTACCTGCATGCCCACTTTCAATGACTGGTGTATAATGACACCCAGGTCTCGTTGCACCTCCCCTTTTCCTAATCGTCCACCATTCAGATAATAATCTGTTTTCCTATTTTTGCCACCAAAGTGGATAACTTCACATTTATCCACATTAAATTGCATCTGCCATGAATTTGCCCACTCACCCAACCTATCCAAGTCACCCTGCATCCTCTTAGCATCCTCCTCACTGCTAACACTGCCACCCAGCTTCGTGTCATCCGCAAACTTGGAGATGCTTTTACACTTCACTCTGTACTGTTATTGTTTTACATTGTTCTACCACAATTCACTGCCTAATGATTTGATCTGTATGAACAGTATGAACAAATTTCCTCCCGGGAGGGGGAAGAAGATGACTTCGGTGATGAATATCTGTTATTTGTCAAGTAGGGGACTGTGCACAATCCTGATTTGATGGAGACAGACGTGAGAGCACAGTGGAACATCTGGAAAACTTTTGAAATGACTGCTTTGCTACCGCTGCTACTGTGTGGTAACTGGAATCTCCGGAGCTGAAGGCCCCGAAATCCTGGGCTTTGCTTGTTTCAGCGGCCGGGGAGAGGTCGAAGGCGCTCGGCAGAGGATGGCGCTCGGGAGGCTGTATCGGAGAGGCTGCTCAGAAGCTGGGAGTTTTCGGACAGATGGACTCAGGGTTGGCTGGGGTCGGCTGCTTCCAAGGTATCGGCAAGTTGACGGTGCCTGGAGGTTTATGGCAGGGAGTTTCTCCCTTTTGCCGCCTGCTATCGGGGACTCGGGAGTCGATCGACTCGGGACTTTGAGACTTTTTTTTAATCTTATGGTCTGTTCTTTATCAAATTATGGTATTGCTTTGCACTGCTGTAACTGTATATTATAATGATGTGGTTCTGTCAGTGTTAGTCTTTGGTCTGTCTTGTTTTCTGTGATATCACTCTGGAGAAACATTGTATCATTTCTTAATGCAGTTATGCATTTCGAAATGACAATAAAAGAGGACTGTGTGCTCTCATAATCTAAAGGTTTTCACAGTAGCTTGGTGCACGTGACAGTAATAAACCAGTACTCAGATCTCCAGTTGGGAAGTACTTGGACTAACTGCAACTTCACCCAAAAGAGTTCTGGATTCCTAAGGATTTCAATGCATCTGGACACTCAGTGTCCACTGAGTGCACGGTCGTGGCCTTCTGCTGCGGTAGCTCATCCACTTCAACCTTTGACGAGTCGTGCATTCAGAGATGCTCTTCTGCACACCACTGTTGTAACACCTGGTTAGAGTTCCTGTTAGTTTGCACCAGTTTGGCCATTCCCCTCTGACCTCTCCCATTGACAAGGCATTTTCACCCACAGAACTGCCGCACGCTGAATGTTTTTTTTTTGTTTTTCGCTGCATTGTGCATGAAAATCACAGGAATTCAGCAAATTTAGAGTCACTCAGATCACATTTCTTTCTCATTCCAATGTTTAGTCCAAACAGAGCTGAACCTGTTGACCATGTCTGTATACCATTACGGATCAGGTTGCTGCCATATGATTAGCTGATTCGGTGTCTGCGTTAACGAGCCAGTGTGCAGGTATACCTAATAAACTGGCCACTGACTGTAGATGCATATTTGCTCTTTAAATCCAAAATAGATTATTAATCTTGTAGTAGCTGATGTTCCATTTGTTACACACCCAAACTTGTAGCTAATTCAGCTGCCACAGTAGAGTAATGATTTGTGCAGTGCCATACAGCTCTGGGCGTCGGAGTTCTGAGATCAAATCCAATGCTGCCTGTAAGGAGTTTATATGTTCTCCCCGTGATATGTGTGGGTTTCCTCCAGGTGCTCCGGTTTTCCCCGCACATTCTAAAGACCTACCGTTTAGTAGGTTAATTGGTCGTCGTAAATTGTCCTGCGATTAGGTTAGGGTTAAATAGATGGGTTGCTGGTTGGTGTGGCACAGTGGGCTGGAAGGCCTGTTGCACACTGTATCCCTAAAAAAATAAATAAATCAACCGATGAAATTCTAATTTCTTGGAAACAATCTTTTGCTGTAATCATGAAGTGATAAAGATGGGAGGAGGTCCAAATTGTCATATACTGTATCATATATCTCACAGCTGTATGCAATAATCCCTTCACCCTTAGTTCCCATAAAATGACTTCCATCCTTTCTTCTTAAAAAAAGTAGTGTTGCGTATAATCCTACCCGAATAAAATCAGTCCGGCAACCACTGAGAACTTTTAAGTGGTGGGAGTCTTACAGTAGAAGACTTGAA
This sequence comes from Mobula hypostoma, assembly GCF_963921235.1. Taxonomy (NCBI): domain Eukaryota; kingdom Metazoa; phylum Chordata; class Chondrichthyes; order Myliobatiformes; family Myliobatidae; genus Mobula; species Mobula hypostoma. The sequence continues at coordinate 17,967,250 of NC_086099.1, read as the reverse complement.
TGAGCTTTGAAGAATTATAGTGGTTTGTGGACTGTTGCCACGGACAGAGGCTGGAACACGCAACTGGATGGGAAGCAGCTGTAAGCTGTGGAAGTCAATAAAAGGCCGATGTTTAGAACTGGCAGCCCACCAACCACCCCAGAGAGGAAAGTCACATGAACTTGGAGCTTGTTTCCTCTTTTGAAGTCTGCAATCAGATGCGACCACCTTGCCCCTGAATAGATTTAAATTCACAGAGCCACCAGCTTGCCACAAATTTTCACTTTGATTGAGATTTTGTTGCAAACTAATCATCTTTGGTTCAGAACATAGAGAAATACAACATGGGACAGGTCCACTGGAATCAGGATGAGGCTTAATATCACTGATATATATCATAATCAGTACAGGGCAATACATAAAAAAAACAATAAAATATAATATGAGATGAATAAAAAATAATTAAATAAGTATTGCAAAAAGAACATAAAAATAGTGAGGTAGCGTTCGTGGGTTCACCTTTCATTCAGAAATCTGATGGTGGAGGGGAAGAAGCTGTTCCTAAAACGTTGACTTTATGTTATCAGGCTCCTGTGCCTCCTCTCTGATGGAAATAAGGAGAGAGCATGTCTTGGGTGATAAGGGTCCTTAATGATACTCCAAAGAACGTAGAAATTTACAGCACATTACAGGTCCTTCGGCCCACAATGTTGCGCCGAACATGTGATCCACTCTAGAGACTGCCTAGAATTTACCTAGCGCATAGGCCTCTATTTTTCTAAGCTCCGTGTACCTAATGATGGATTCTGCTTTTTTCAGGCATTGCCTTTTGACGATTTCCTCAATGCAGAGCAGGGGTGGCCAACCTTTTACATTCCATGCGTCAATTTTTTCACGCACGAGTTCAGATGCAATTTTTCACGCACCGGTTCTGTATTAACATATTTTTACAAGAGGTGAATGGGGGTACAAGAGTTGTATGGTGCATCTGAATTCATGAGTGAAAAAATTGACGCATGGAATGTAAAAGGTTGGCCACCCCGCTGTAGAGGCTAAAGATGGAGCTGGGAGAATTTACAACCCTCCGCAACTTTTTCTGAACCTGTGCAGTGGCTCCTGCATGCCAGATGGTGATGCAACCAGTTAGACCGCTCTCCACGGTACATTTATAGAAATCTGCTGGAGTCTTGGGTGACATAGCAAATGTCTTCAAACTCCTACTAATCTATAGCTGCTGTCATGCCTTCTGCATAATTGTATCAATATGTTTACCCCAGGATTGATCTTCAGAAATGTTGACACTCGTGAACTTGAAACTGCTCCCTCGATGAGGACTAGTGTGTGTTCCCATGGCTTGCCCTTCCTGAAGCCCATACTCAATTCTTTGACCCCCCCCCCGTGTCTACGCTGACCATGATATCAATTTAATTAATCTCATTTCTCTACTCACGGTCGATGAATTAAACATGAGAGATTCTACAGATGCTAGAATTCCAGAGTAACACACACGAAATGCTGGAGGAACTCACCATGTCAGGCAGCATCTATGGAGAGGCATAAATAGTTGATGTGTCGGGCCAAGACCCTTCTTCAGGACTGGAAAGGATGGAGGGAAGATGCTAGATAAAAAGAAAAAGTAGCTAGAAGGTGATAGGTGAAGACAGATGGGTGGGAAAGGTAAAGGGCTGGAGAAGAAGGAATCTGATAGGAGAGGAGAGTGGACCATGGGAGAAGGGGAAGAAGGAGGGAGGGGCACCAGGGGAGTTGATAGGCAAGTGAGAAGAGGTAAGAGTCCAGAGTCGAGAATAGAAGAACAGGGAAAGGAAAGGGTAAAAACAAAAATACCGGAAGGAGAAATGGATATTCATGCCACCAAGTTGGAGGCTACCCAGACAGAATATGAGTTATTGCTCCTCCACCCTGAGGGTGACCTCATCGTGTAAAAAGGGAAGGCTATGGCGTGACATGTCAGAACAGGAATAGGGATAGGAATTAAAACGGTAGGGCACTGGGAAATTCTGCTTTTGGCGATGGAGCGGAAGTTCTCGCCAAAGCTATCTCCAATTTAGAGAAATTAGGAGTCACCATTGTAGAGAGTTGCTCTTGTCCTCACCGTCCACATCCAACACATCATTCTCTGCAACTTCCACCATCTCCAAGGGGATCCTGCCACCAAAGACATCTTTATTCCCCTCCCCCCCACCCCACTCTCCACTCTCCCTCTGCAATCCGCTTATCCATCCCCACTATTGGCACATATCCCTGCAAGCGATAGAAATGCTACACAAGTCCATTCACCTCTTTCCTTACTTCCATTCAGGGCCCCAAACAGTCCTTCTAGGAGAGGCAACACTTCACCTGTGGATCTGTTGAGGTCACCTACGGTATCCAGTGCTCCCAATGCAGACTCCTCTACACTGGTGATACCCAGTGTAAATTTTTGGACCTACCTATCACCTCCCCCTGGTGCTCCTCTTCCTTCCATTTCTCTCATGGTCCACTCTCCTCTCCTCGCAGATCCCTTCTCCAGTCCCTTATCTTTCCCACCCATCTGGCTTTACCTATCACCTTCCAGCCATCCTCCTTCCCCTCCTCCCACCTTTTTATTCTGGCGGCTTCCCCTTTCCCTTCCAGTCCTGATGAAGTGTGTTGGCCCAAAATGTTGACTGTTTATTCCATTGGTGCTCCTGACCTGCTGAGTTCCTCCGGCATTTTGTGTGCATTTCCATTCTCTATTTCATCTGTTTCCTGCCTTTTCATGTGCCAGTCCAAACGCCTGTCATAAATATTGCTGTCACATCTGGTTTCCCCATCTCCCCTGTCAGCACATTCCAGGCACCTACCACTCTGTGCAAAATAATCTCCTTTAAGCACTCCCTCTTTCAGCTGAAACCCATGCTGTTGTTGGATCTGGTGATATTGATCCTCGGCTTCTTCAGAAGGCAACAATGAGTTATAAGACTTGGTGGTTATGTTTTATAAGTGTTGTCAGAACAAAGAAAAGACAAAGTTCAACATTCAAACTTGAAAGTAAAATTATTATCGAAGTACATATATGTCACTATATACACCAATGTATCTTTTCTTGCGGGCATACTCAATAAATCCATAATAGAATGGTAACCATAATAGAATCGATAAAAGACTGCACCAATTTGGGTGTCAACCAGTGTGCAAATACAAAAATAAAGATATATTAATCATAGATAAATAAGCAATTAATATCAAGAACCTGAGATGAAGAGTCCTGGAAAGTGAGTCCATAGGTTGTGAGATTTTTTCACTGATGGGGCAAGTGAAGTTGGGTGAAGTTATCCCCTTTCGTTCAAGAGTCTGATGGCTGAGAGGTAATAACTGTTCCTGATCCGGTGGTGCGAGTCCTGAGGCTCCTGTAGCTTCTTCCTGACGGCAGCAGTGAGAAGAGAGCATGATCTGGGTGGTGGGGGTCCCTGATGATGGATGCTGCTTTCCTGCGACAAGGTTTCGTGTAGATGGGCTCAATGGTGGGAGGGCTTCGCCCGTTGATGGACTGTGCTATATCCACTACTTTTAGTAGAAAAACAAGTTGAAGTCATCTCATACTCAAACTGGAAGTAAACAACATTCCAGTGATAACAATTAACCCATTAAATAGCCAGATTCAAGTGGCTGCGGTAAAGCTGAGAAGAATCTAGAAAAGTACAGAATCAGCTATATTATGATTACTGGAAAATTTACTGAACAATTACATGTACATAGGTGATTATATTAAAGTTATTAGGAAGCATAGGAAAGCTAAATTATAAGGAAAATATCAGAAGAATAACGGTTCTACTTCCTAATACAACACACTCTAGTATTTGATACCTCCACCCTAGGTAGAGGCCTTATCTATCTTCTGCCTTTCATAATTTTATATACTTACTTCAGGGGTCACCCTCAGTCTCTGACTTTTCAGGTACACTCAATTCCATAAGACCATAATCAGGCCACTTGGACCATCGAATCTGCCCCGCAATTCCATCATGGTTGGTTTAGTGTCCCTTTCAACCCCAGTCTCCTGCCTTCTCCCCTTAACCTTTGATACCCTTACTAATCAAGAACCTGTCTATCTCTGCTTTAAATATAGTCAAAGACTTGGCCTCCACAACCATCCATGTCAATGAATTCCGCACATTCGCTCCTCCCTGGCTAAAAAATTCCTCCTCATCTCTCTTCTAAATGAGGCTGTAGGAAATGTCCTCTCCACATCCACTCTGTCTAGACATTTCAGTATCTGATCGATTTCAATGAGATCTTCCCTCATTCTTCTAAACTCCAGTGAGTACAGGCCCAGAGCCATCAAAGCCCCTCAGATGTTAACCCTTTCATTCCCAGAATCATTCTCATGAACCTCTTTTGGACTCTCTTCATTGCCAACACATCCATGCAAGAAAAAGCAAGGTGCTGGAGGAACTCAGTGAGTCAGGCAGCATCTGTGGAGAAATATAGATAGTTGACATTTCCTGTCAAGGCTCTGGAAACTAGATGAAGGGTTTTGAGCTGAAATGTTGATTGTCCATTTTTCTCCTTAGATGCTGCTTGGCCTGCTGAATTCCTCCAGCACCTTACTTCTTTGTCCCATTTCCCAACTTCTTCAGGCTCTTGTGTCTCCAGTCCCTGTATCAATCTAGTGATTGTCTTCTGCACCCTCTCCAAAATCTCAACATTTTTCCTAGAGTGCAGCAAACAGAACACACACACCACTCCAAATGTGGACTAACTGAAGTTTTATACAGCAACAACATAGCACTGTGGCCATAGTGTGTGGGCACCAGAATGCGTGGTAACACTTATGAGCTGTTACCAGCACATCCTTAGTTTGTATTGGTTGTTAATATAGATGATGCATTTCACTGTATCTTTTCATAAGACACAGGAGTAGAATTAGGCCATTTGACACATTGAGTTTGCTCTGTCATTCCATCATGGCTGATTTATTATCTCTCTCAACCCCACAGAGTCATAGAGAAGTACAGACTAGAAGCAGACCCTTTGGCCTATGACAAAACCATTTAAAACGCCTACTCTCATCAACCTGCTCTGGGACCATAGCCCTCCATACCCCTACTATCCCTATACCGATCCAAACTTTGCTTAATCATTGAAATGGAGCTCGAATGCACCATTTGTGCTGGCAGCTCATTCCACACTCTCATGAACTTCTGAGTGAAGCAGTATCCCTCATGTTCCCCTTAAACTTTTCACCTTTCACCATTAACCCATGGCCTCTGGTTATAGTCCCTCCCAACCTCAGTGGAAAAAGCCTGCTTGTATTTACCCTATCTATACCCTCATAACTTTGAGTATCTCTATCAAATGCCCTCTCAGTCTTCTACATACCAAGGAATAAAGTTCTAACCTATTCAATCTTTCCTTATAACTCAGGTCCTACAAACTTGGCCACGTTCTTGTAAGTTTTCTCTGTACTCTTTCAACTTTATTTACATTGTGCATGTAGGTTGGTGACCATTCTTCTGTCTTCTCCCCGTAATCTTTGACACTCTTACTAATCAAGAACCTATTAACCTTTGCCTTAAGTATACCTAACAACTTGGTCTCCACAGACCCCTGTGGCAATGAATTCCACAGGTTCACCAGTTGAATGAACTAATGGATACCTTATTGATGAGAGGGGTCAGAGGGTAATGGCCAGGCTGGTTCAAGCAGGCAGGAGGGCAATAATAACTCAAATAACCACATAATACAATCGTGGTGTGCTGAAGAGCATCTTGGAACGCACAGCAAGTTGAACCTTGAAGTGGATGGACGACAGCAACTTGGATCACACTGAAGTCCACCCCTGTACCTAATACTGTGTGTGTAGAAGCACAACTAATCCAAAATCAAAACAAAACAGTTGCCGCTTGCCTACAACTGCATGGACCGTTATACTCGCGTGGCGTGCCCACACCTCCAATGATTGCTTCAAAAGTTGAACCCTTAATCAATCCTTTATTAGCATTTAGCAAACATACCATTAAGTGTTATTGAACGTTATCTCATTTGGTCATCAAAAATATGACTTCCACTGGTCCCAAGTTACAAATTTCAACAAAATAAGCATGAATACGTAACTTATTCCCTTCGCATTTGCCACGCCCCAACTCATCTGACTAGTTAGCATAATAAACATACAGAATACCAAGCAGATAGAGAATAGATACATGGCTCCTACAGAGTGTACGTGTTTATAGATCTCATTGTACATTTGCTTTGCTTATTCCTCCAATTGTAATAATGGCATTGGAGCTGAAATTCTGGAATACATGCATCTTTCTTTTTCAATCTTTTTTATTGAGTTTCAAATTGATAAACATAAGAATGATAATGATACAAAGAGATCGGGATTACATTTAACGTATACAGACACAGACTCTGAATAACATATTTAATTTAAACTTCCCAATCTCTTAATAACTGAACATGAAAAAGAATCAAAACAAAAGTTTTTACCCACTACACTAAAAAGAACAAAACAAAACAGAAACTGGGCTGCTGTATTTCATCGGTTAAGATCATTATTTGTCATTCACTCCACTCCTCTATACACAAACAAAAAGTTATTAAAAAAGATTTGGAAAAGTTCAACTTACATCATATGAAAATGTTGAATAAATGGCCTCCAAGTTTCTTCAAATTTAACCGAAGGATCAGTGCTACCACTCGTTATTTTTTCCAAATTTAAACGTTGTAGTTTGGGGAAACCATTGAAATGTAGTAGGGGGATTAGAATCTTTCCATTTAAATAAAATGGATCTTCTGGCTATTAACATAACAAATGCAATCAAATGACAATCTGAAAGGGACAAAGGAATAAAGTCTATCATTGGTAATCCAAAAATTGCAGTAATAGGATGAGGTTGCAAATCAATACGTAAAACTACTGAAATAATATCAAAAATATCTTTGCAATGTTTTTCCAAAAGAGAGCAAGACCAGAACATATGCGTCAAGGAAGCTACCTCAGAATTACATCTGTCACAGACAGGATTTATATGACCATAAAAATGAGCTAACTTATCCTTAGACATATGGGCCTTATGAACCACCTTAAATTGTATCAAAGTGTGTCTAGCACACATTGAAGAAGTGTTAACTAGTTGGAGAATTTTCTCCCATTTCTCTATGGGTAAAGATTCCTGAAGTTCTCTTTCCCATTCATTCTTAAATTTTATCAGACATACCTAAATGTATTTTCATAATTAAATCATAAACAATTGCTATTAAACTCTTCTGATAGGGGTTTAAACCTAAAAAAATTCCTGTAAGTTTGGTTTGATATGATATCGGAAAAGTAGGTAAAATAACCTTCAAAAAGTTTCTAATCTGTAAATATCTGAAAAAATGTGATCTAGGCAAATTATATTTATTAGACAACTGTTCAAAGGACATGAGACAATTATCCATGAATAAATCACGAAAACATATTATTCCCTTCGTTTTCCATAAAAGAAAAGCTTGATCAGGTCTGGATGGTTGGAGGAAAATATTGGATGAAATAGGACTTGATAGGATAAATTTATTCAATTCAAAAAATTTATGAAATTGAAACCATATTCGTATTGTATGCTTAATTATTGGATTAATCATTTGTTTATTCAGTTTAGTAAGTGCAAAGGGAAGCGAAGCCCCTAAAATAGAAGTCAATGAAAACCCCTGTACGGACTCACATGCGAGGTTCCCCCATCATGAACATCGAATTTCATCCAAATCTCGTGTCCAGAACGTTAGGTATCGAGTATTAATTGTCCAATAATAGAATCTAAAGTTCGTCAAAGACAAACCACCATCCTTTTTTGATTTCTGTTAATATTTCTTACTTAATCTAGGATTTTTATTCTGCCATATATATGAAGAAATTTTAGAATCAATAATATCAAAAAGGATTTAGAGATAAAGATTGGTACTGCCTGAAATAGATACAGAAATTTAGGTAAAATAATCATCTTAATAGCATTGATTCAACCAATCAATGATAGGGACAATGCTTTTTCTATTAAATATGCAACTTCCAATCTATAGACAATTACCATTTAGACTGGTTACTGATTATTTTACTTATTTGCGTGTTATAATTACTAAGAAGCAGAAGCATAAAGTTAACTTTTTACCCTTAATTGATAATGTTAAACAACTGCTTACTAAATAGAATATGTGTATCTGAATCAGCTGTGATGAATGAGAAGGCATAATAGCAAAATGGGAGAAAATTAAAGGACGGTTGCTACACAGAAGCTGGCTCTCTGCTTAAAAAAAATTGTTGCAGCTGAATCCATAAATTATTTTATGCATTAGTCTGAAAAGTGAAACACTAATGGTATGGAGAATAAGCACGAAAATTAGATTATATGAAAGCTCATTTGGATATACAAGGATTTGATACGAAAAATGGTTTACCTCTGAACTGTGATTTATGAAAGATAATCTTACAGTGAGAAGACTTATCATCTTACTGCTGCTTCTAATACATAAGAGTCATTGAATCTTAGAAAACTACAGCACAGAAACAGGCCCTTCAGTCCATCCAATCTGTGCTGAACCATTTAAACTGCCTAGTCCCATTGACCTTTACCTGCACCATAGCCCTCCATGCCCCTCCCATACATGGCATATTACTTTTTGCAAATATTTACATATTGAGTTTCTCAAGTTTTTTTACAACTGTACTTTCATGTTGTGTTGTGTGTGTGTGTGTGTGTGTGTGTGTGTGTGTGTGTGTGTGTGTGAGAGAGAGAGAGAGGGGGGGGTGGGGGAGAGTGGCAGTAGAGAGAAGGTGGGAGGGAGAGAGAGATGAGAGGGGGAGAGGGAGGGGAGAAAGAGGTGAGAGAGAGAAAGTGGGAGAGGGAGAGAGGGGTGAAGGGAGAATTCAGAGGGTAGCAAGTAGGGGAGGGAGAAGGGGCGAGTGAGGGAGAGATGGGAGAGAGTGGGTGAGAGAGAGGGAGTGAGGGAAAGAGGAGAGAGAGAGGGTGGAAAGAGAGGGAGGGAGGTGGGAGAGAGAAGCTGGGGAGAGGAGAGATTAGGATTTAGAGAGGGAAAGACGGAGGGGACAGAAAGTGGAGGGAGAAAGGGAAAGAGTGGGGTGAGAGAAAAGGAAAGGGGAGAGAGTGGGGGAGAGGAGAGAGAGGGTAGAGAGGGTGGGAAGTGGAGAGAGATGTTTTCTTCTTTTTTATAAATAAACTGCATTTGAGATTTAGTCTGAAAGAGTTTGATGAAACAAACATCAAGTAGCGTGTGTGCAAAGTACAATGGGATAATGGTGATTGTAAGTCATCGCATACACATGGTTTATAAGTATACAAATTCATCTTGTAAGAGAATTACTTTTCTTCATGGAAACTGCTTTCTGCTGCGATCACACCAAAAGTGCTGAAAGATGTGTTGAAATTAAACTGTAATGGGCTCAATAGCATTGTGATAGAAACAATGTGTTTTGATTACAGGTGGCCTGGTTCACTTATTGACAGATACACAGTTTTAACAAATATTGCTGTGCTGTTGTCATCCCTCCGAGGGCTATCTTTCAATGACAAAGGGAAAAAGCTCTGCAAAACCATTTGTGGGGACCATCAGAAAATAGCAAATGACGAAGATTCACCCAAGCTCTCTCAGTCCCTGTTGAAAGCTTCTGATCGTGCTGTGCCTGTATTTCCAAATAGTTTTGAAGGAAGAACTTTTTCCAACGATTTCTCCAAAATGTGTGCAGGCCTTCTTTAAGCAACACTGTGAACAGTTATCTCTCAGTGTAATGATATACAGTATACAGAACAAAGCAAATAATTCCTGATTTTCACTCCCTGTTTAAATACAGTGCATTCTGATTAATTGGTCCATTGGTTAATTGGGGAGGCCACTTATTTGGGACAACTCTGAAAGAACAAAAGTTAATTGAGAAAATAGCTGGGATTCCCTTTGTTTATTTGTTGCTTGATTGAGGCAGGAGATAATTTCTAACTAGTGTCAGTCACATGCACTTGCGTGGTCGTTAGACATTACACCACGCTTAGAGTGAACAGCTTTCAAATAGTGTCAGTTTCATGAGTTTGTGTTCAAAACCATATAACAACACACATCAAAGTTGCTGGTGAACGCAGCAGGCCAGGCAGCATCTCTAGGAAGAGGTACAGTCGACGTTTCGGACCGAGACCCTAGAGATGCTGCCTGGCCTGCTGCATTCACCAGCAACTTTGATGTGTGTTGCTTGAATTTCCAGCATCTGCAGAATTCCTGTTGTAACCATATAACAATTACAGCACGGAAACAGGCCATCTCAGCCCTTCTAGTCCGTGCCGAACGCTTACTCTCACTTAGTCCCATCCACCTGCACTCAGCCCATAACCCTCTATTCCTTTCCTGTCCATATAGCTATCCAATTTTTTTAAATGACAGAAATGAACCTGCCTCTACCACTTCTGCTGGAAGCTCGTTCCACACAGCTACCACTCTCTGAGTGAAGAAGTTTCCCCTCGTGTTACCCCTAAACTTTTGCCCCTTAACTCTCAAGTCATGTCCTCTTGTTTGAATCTTCCCCACTCTCAATGGAAAAAGCCTATCCACGTCAACTCTATCTATCCCCCTCATAATATTAAACACCTCTATCAAGTCCCCCCTCAACCTTCTACGCTCCAAAGAATAAAGACCTAACTTGTTCAACCTTTCTCTGTAACTTAGGTGCTAAAACCCAGATAACATACTAGTAAATCTCCTCTGTACTCTCTCTATTTTGTTGACATCTTTCCTATAATTCGGTGACCAGAAATGTACACAATACTCCAAATTTGCCTTGTACAATTTTAGCATTACATCCCAACTCCTATACTCAATGCTCTGATTTATAAAGGCCAGTGTACCAACGCCACCCTATCCACATGAGATTCCACCTTCAGGGAACTATGCACCGTTATTCCTAGATCCCTCTGTTCTACTGCATTCCTCAATGCCCTATCATTTGCCATGTATGTCCTATTTTAATTAGTCCTACCAAAATGTAGCACCTCACACTTATCAGCATTAAACTCCATCTGCCATCTTTCAGCCCACTCTTCTAACTGGCCTAAATCTCTCTGCAAGCTTTGAAAATCTATTTCATTATCCACAATGCCCCCTATCTTATTATCATCTGCAGTGATTTTTGTCACTGATAGTTGGTGAGAAATAAGCAGTGACAATTCAGAACTGTATTGCTCACTGCTGTTTCAATCACTCAGGCTTGGAGATGTCTGAAATGGTCGGGAGTGAAAATGATACAATGTCACTACTTCAGCAAGTCAGGAACTAAGAAGAAATTGAAGGTATCGACAATCATATTGAATTTTACGATGAAAATGAAAATTTGGAAGATACAGTCTTCAAAACCATTGTTTGAAGACAGTCCCTTATCTGCACGAGGTGTCTCTGCTGATTCTGTTCATTCACAGTCAAAGGAACACAGTAATGTACACTGGATGAATTCCTCCATTGATAACTATTAGGAACCAATAAAACCAAAGATTTATAGTACTGTGGTAGTATTTGTAGTGTTCTAATTTGTTCCGTATTTCATTTCAATACATAATTTCTTACTCAGTTAAATGGTGGTTTGTCTTTTTTATACCTTTTTAACTACTTCCATGAAGCTTCAGCCAAGTAGGCCAAAATGTACTGGTCCTGATGTGTCCTAATTAACTGTATTGCCGATTACAGTACTTTGCTGCATCAATGCTCTGGAGATTTTATGTTCTCAGAGAAGTAAGGCCATGCAGTCGTAAGACAGATATCGTCTTTGGATGCAATTAACAATTCATGTTGTTCGGATGGTGTTAAGTTTAAATCCTTGGCCTGGCTCTATTACTCAGAAGGGAAGGGGGGTGAAGAGGTGAGCTGTGGTGACAGGGGATTCACCAGGGGAACAGAACGGAGGCTCTGTGGGTGAGAATGGGATTCCTGGAAGGTATGTGGTTCCGGGATGCCAGGGTTCCAGGGTCTGGGATGTCTCGGATCGAGTCCACAGCATTTTTAGGTGGGACGGTGAACTGCCAGAGGTCGTGGTCCATGTAGGTACCATTGACATAGGTAGGATGAGTGACGAGGTTCTGCAAACGGAGTGCAAGTCGTTAGGTGCGAAGTTAAAGGGCAGGACCTCCAGGGTTGTGATCTTAGGATTGCTACCTGTGCCATGTGTTAATGAGGCCAGAAAAAGGAAGTTTATACAGCTTAACACATAGCTAAGGGTGTAGGAGGGAGGTGTGATCTATGGACCTATTTCTTTCAGAGTAATGACCACTCCTTAGCACTATGTATTGATCTGTTGGCTGGGCATGTGCTGATGTCTATGCTTGCACATTGTTCTCTTTCTCTTGTTGCATTTTGAATACACCAGTTAATGCCATCTCCCATGTGTGTGCTTTTATTTTAGTTCATATGTAGTTGTGCACAGACACAACAAATTGACGACAAGTATGAACCTGAATGTCAGAAAATGTCATGAACTAAACCAACAGTTATGGCGCAATTATGGGATAAAACAGCTAAAGTTAAACAGTACAGAGAAGTACTCACGGACACTAACAAACACGTGAGTACAGTGCATAGTAACAGTGAAAGACGCGCTGAATTTAAAGTGAAAATAACGTGGCGATGGCTTCAGTTGGGAAAGTTGACGAATTTGATAGTGCTGCTAATGAAGGCTGGGAGTCGTATATTGAGAGGGCTGAACTGTATTGTTACATGAAAAACATGGTGGAGCGAAAAAAAGCCCCTACATTTCTTAGCTTAATGGGTGCAAGGACTTACAAACTCTTATGCATCCTAGTAACCCCTGAAAAGCCAGCAAGCAAGAAGTTCGATGAAATTGCTACAATTTTACAAAATCATTTGAGCCCTGAACCGCTGGCAATGGCTGAGAGATTTAGATTTTCCAAAAGGAACCAGTCAAAAGATGAAAGCCTTTCTGAATACATTGCAGAACTGCACAAACTTTCTCAGTACTATGACCTTAGAGATGGACTTTCTGATACATAAAGGGACAGGCTTGTATGTGGCATGCATAGTCAAAGCACTCAAAAGAGGCTACTGCTAGAAAGAGACCTAACCTTAGCATGTGCATTGACCATTGCAATATTGTTAGAGACTGCAGCAAAGGGATCAGAATCAGGTTTATTATCACCAGCATGTGACGTGAAACTTGTTAACTTAGCAGCAGTGATTCAATGCAATACATAATCTAGCAGAAAAAATAATAAATAAAATAATAATAATAAATAAACAAGTAAATCAATTACAGTATCTGTATATTGAATAGATTAAAAAATGTGCAAAAACAGAAATACTGTATATTAAAAAAGTGAGGTAGTGTCCAAAGATTCAATGTCCATTTTGGAAACAGCAAAACTAGAGAAAAGGAGGTTAGAATGTTGAAATGCACAAATATCCCTGAATTATGCAAAAAGGCAAAGATGATATTAATGTGGCAAATCATCCCTTGATGCAAATGACTGTCTTTCAAAGAAAAAGTCTGCAGGAAGTGTCACAGACAAGGTCACATAGAGAGAGTGTGCAAGGCAGACAAAACAAACAACCCAGTGAAAAGTCTCAAAGCACAAAACTAAGCAAATGCATAAAGTTTACTGAATGTAAAACAGATTCAGACAGCAAAGAGTCTGACAAAGGTGAACTGTCATGTCTAGAACTGTATAGTATAACTGAAGCAGATCATAAAATCACCTGGATCACAACAGATGTGTCTGGTGTAAAACTGAAAATAGAGCTGGATACAGGGTTAGCTTTCTCCACAATTTCAGAGGCTGACTATAACGAACTGTTTTCTAGGATACCATTAGAGAAGACTTACACAGATGAAAAAGTGTCTCACAAAGGCAAACTGAAAGTAAATGCAACGTATGGAGGCCAAACACAGCAGTTAGAGCTTTATGTATTGAAAAGTGGAGGGCCAGCACTCGCGGATGTGAATGATTTAGATAAATTCCATTAGTCTGGCACCCGAAGCTCTCAATGTGGCATCAACAGGCAACTGCAGCCCAAATGGCAGCACTAACCAGAGGCTGTCATAACTGCTTAACGATAATCAGAAGGTGTTTGAGAAGGGAAAAGACAAATAGATTGAAAACTTGGCCAAAAGCTGGTCAGGATGCCAAGAAGTTCAAAATGCACCCCCACAGGCACCGCTACACCCATGGAAGTGGCCATCTTCACCATGACAAAGAGTACATATTGACTTTGCTGGGCCATTCATGGACTCCATGTTCCTGATTGCTGTGGATGCTCATTCGAAGTTGACTGAGGTTATAGTAATGAAGTCAACCACTGCCCTGGCTCTGAGGACTATATTCACCAGAAATGGATTACCAGAACAAATTGTGAGTGACAACGTACCACATACACATCAGAATTCTGACTGTTCATGAAGAAAAATTGTATCAGATATTTCAAGTCACCTCCTCAGCAATCAGCAACGAATGGGTTAGCTGAAAGGTTTATCCAAACCTTCAGGAAGTCTATTAAAGTGATGGACAAGGAAGACATTCCTCTACAGCACAAGGTGGACAACTTCCTTTATTGTGTATCGGAACTCTGTTCATGCGATGACAAACCAAACACCTGCAATGCTGTTTCCGAGCAGGAATCTGAGATCTCACATAGATGTCCTGAAACAAGATCTATGGAGGGAGACATTTCAGCCAGTTGCCAAGTGAAGCAGCAAGGAACTTCGAGATTGGACAGGAAGTCCAAGCGCATGATTACCGAGAAGGCAAGTGGACACCCAGTAGGATATCTACAAGAACTGGACCACTGATGTACACAGTGGATGTTGGAGACCAGACATGGAGACGTCATGGAAACATAGAAAACTTACAGCCCAATACAGGCCCTTTGGGCCACAATGCTGTGCCGAACATAACCTTACTTTAGAAATTACCAAGATTACCCATAACCCTCTACTTTTCTAAGCTCCGCATACCAATCCATGAGTCTCTTAAAAGACCCTATCGTATCCGCCTCCAGCACCGTCGCTGGCAGCCCATTCCATGCACTCACCATTCTCTGCGTCAAAAACTTACCCCTGACACCTCCTCTGTACCTCCTTCCAAGCCTCTTAAAACAGTTCCCTCTCATGTTAGCCATTTTAGCCTTGGGAAGAAGACTCTGACTATCCAGTCGATCAAAGCATCTCATCATCTTATACACCTCTATCAGGTCACCTCTTATCTCTTGTCACTCCAATGAGAAAAGGCCGAGTTCATTCAACCTATTCTCATAAGGCATGCTCCCCAATCCAGGCAACATCCTTGTAAATCTCCTCTGCACCCTTTCTATGACTTTCACATCATTCCTGTAGAGGCGACCAGAACTGAGCACAGTACTCCAAGTGGGGTTTGACCATGGTCATATATAGCTGCAACATTACCTCTCGGCTCATAAATTCAAATCCACAATTAATGAAGGCCAATACACTGTATGCTTTCTAAACCATAGAGTCAACCTGCGCAGCAGCTTTGAGTGTCCTATGGACTCGGACCCCTAGATCTCTCTGATCCTCCACACTGTCAAGAGTCTAACCGTTAATACTATATTCTGCCATCATATTTGACCTACCAAAATGAACCACCTCACATTTATCTGAGTTGAACTCCATCTGCCACTTCTCAGCCCAGTTTTGCATCCTATGGATGTCCCACTGTAACCTCTGACAGCCCTCCACACTATCCACAACACCCCTAACCTTTGTGTCATTAGCAAATTTACTAAACCATCCCTCCACTTCCTCATCCAGGTCATTTATAAAAATCATGAAGAGAAGGGGTCCCAGAACAGCTCCTTGAGGCACACCACTGGTGACCACCCTCCAGGCAGAATATGACCTGTCTACAACCACTCCTTGCCTTCTGTGGGCAAGGCAATTCTAGATGGACAAAGCAAGTTCCCCTTGGATCCCATGCCTCTTTACTTTCTCAATAAGCCTTGCATGGGTTACCTTATCAAATGCCTTGCTGAAATCCATATACACTACATGGGGGCCAAGTGGTTAAGGCATTGGACTAGCGACCTGAAAGTCGTGGGTTCGAGCCCCAGCCACGGCAATGTGTTGTGTCCTTGAGCAAGGCACTTAATCACACATTGCTCTGTGACGACACTGGTGCCAAGCTGTATGGGTCCTAATGCCCTTCCCTTGGACAACATTGGTGTCGTGGAGAGGGGAGACTTGCAGCATGGGCAACTGCTGGTCTTCCATAGAACTTTGCCCAGGCCTGCGCCCTGGAGAGTGAAGACTTTCCAGGCGCAGATCCATGGTCTCGCAAGACTAACGGATGCCTTTACTTTATTTACATCTACAGCTCTACCTTTATCAATGAGTTTAGTCACATTTGGAAAAAGTTATATCAGGCTCGTAAGGCATGACCTGCCTCTGACAAAGCCATGCTGACTATTCCTAATCATATTATGTCTCTCCAAATGTTCATAAATCCTTCCTCTCAGAATCCTCTCCATCAACTTACCAACCACTGAAGTAAGACTCACTGGTATATAGTTTCCTGGGCTCTCTCTATTCCCTTTCTTGAATAAGGGAAGAACATTTGCAACCCTCCAATCCTCTGGAACCTCTCCTGTTCCTATTGATGATGCAAAGATCATTGCCAGAGTCTCAGCATTCTCCTCCCTCGCCTCCCACAGTAGCCTGGGGTACATCTTGTCCGGTCCTAGTGACTTATTCAACTTGATGCTTTCCAAAATCTCCAGCACATTCTCTTTCTAAATGTTGATATGCTCAAGCTTTTCAGTCCACTGTAAGTCATCCCTAAAATTGCCAAGGTCCTCTTCTGCAGTGGATATGAAAGCAAAGTATTCATTAAGTATCTCCGCTACTTCCTCTGGTTCCATACACACTTGATGGGTCCTATTCTCTCACATCTTGCTCTTCACATACTTGTAGAAGGCCTTGGGGTTTTCCTTAATCCTGCTTGCCATTCGGCTCTCCTAATCTCATTCTTGAGCTCCTTCCTGCTAGCCTTATAATTTTCTAGATCTTTTTCATTACCTAGTTTTTGAAGCTTTCATAAGCTTTTCTTTACTACTTGACTAGATTTTCTACAGCCTTTGTACACCATCCTTTCCCTGTCTCATTGGAACATACCCATGCAGAACACCACGCAAATATCCCTTGAACATTTGCCAAATTTCTGCCGTATATATCCCTGAGAACATCTGCTCCCAATTTATGCTTCCAAGTTCCTGCCTGATAGCTTCATATTTCCTCTTACTCCAATAAAATATTTTCCAGACTTTTCTGGTCCTATCCCTCTCCATTGCTATGGTAAAGGAAATAGAATTATGATCACAGGAGATAGAATTGTGGTTGAAAGAGTACAGAGAAAATTTACAAGGTTATTGCTGGGTCTGGAGGACCTGAGTTATAAGGAAAGATTGAATAGGTTCGGACTATTTATCTTGGAATGTAGAAGACTTAGAGGGGATTTGATAGCGGTATACAAAATTATGAGGGGTATAGATAGGGTAAAAGGAAGCAGGCTTTTTCCACTGAGGTTGGGTGAGACTACAACCAGAAGTCATGGGTTAAGGGTAAAAGGTGAAAAGTTTAAGGGGAACATGAGGGATACTTCTTCACTTAGAAGTTTGTGAGAGTGTGGAAAGAGCTGCCAACACAAGTGGTGCATGTGGGTTTGATTTCAACATTTAAGAGAAATTTGGATAGGTATGTAGATGGTAGGGGTTATGGAGGGCTATGGTCCCAGTGCAGATCGATGGGAGTAGCAGTCTAACTGTTTTCAGCATGGACTAGATGGGCTGACAGCCTCTTTCTGTGCTGTACTTCTCTATGACACTTATGTTACATCTTTGATATAAGAAGATAAACCCTGAGTCAAATGTGTGAAGCTTTGATGTGCCATTCCCCTGGCGATTTTATCTTCCTTCTTGCTGACATATAGGAAAACAGTAAGACTTCCACGGATGTTTTAACCAGGTGCCTTGAATTTTGGTGCTGTTCTGCTGTTGTGAAACAGACCTTGGAGGCTGTTTTCCAGGTGTTAGCAGTTACAGCATAAGTTCAAGAGAAACTCATTGATTTTAAAAGCAATGCAGTGATAGAGCAGAGATTCATCCAGAAATGAAGGCTGGGACTGTTTAAACCATATAACCATATAACAATTACAGCACGGAAACAGGCCATCTCGGCCCTTCTAGTCCATGCTGACCTCTTACTCTCACCTAGTCCCACCGACCTGCACTCAGCATTCCTTTCCTGTCCATATAGCTGTCCTGTTTAACTTTAAACGACAACGTCGAACCTGCCTCAACCACTTCTGCTGGAAGCTCGTTCCACACAGCTACCACTCTCTGAGTAAAGAAGTTCCCCCTCATGTTACCCCGAAACTTTTGCCCTTTAACTCTCAACTCATGTCCTCTTGTTTGAATCTCCCCCACTCTCAATGGAAAAAGCCTATCCACGTCAACTCTATCTATCCCTCTCATAACTTTACATACCTCTATCAAGTCCCCGCTCAACCTTCTACGTTCCAAAGAATAAAGACCCAACTTGTTCAACCTTTCTCTCTAACTTAAGTGATGAAACCCAGGTAACATTCTAGTAAATCTTCTCTGTACTCTCTCTATTTTGTTGACATCTTTCCTATAATTCGGTGACCAAAACTGTACACAATACTCCAAATTTGACCTCACCAATGCCTTGTACAATTTCAACATTACATCCCAACTCCTATACTCAATGCAACAGGAGCACAAAAAGCTCACAGTTCAGGTTCAAAGTTCAAAGTAAATATATTACTTACATGTTGCCCTATACTATCTTCAGATTCATTATCTTGCAGGGAAAAAAAATATTTTTTACAAAAATATAGACATAAATAGATTGACAAACAATATGTAAAAAAAGGCAAACTGTACAAATAAAAAAAAATGCTGAGAACACAAGTTCAGGTGAGTCCTTGAAGTAAGTCTGTAGGTTATAGAATCAGTTCAGGGTAGTGGTGAGTGGAGTTGTCCACTCTGGTTCAGGAGCCTGATTGGTGCAGGGTAATAACTGGTGATGTGAGAGCTGAGGCTTCTGCAAATACTGTCCAATGGTAGTAGTGAGAGGAGGGCATGGCCCGGTTGTTGGGGGTCCTTGATAATGGATATTGCTTTCTTGTGGATAGAAACATAGAAATCTACAGCACATTACAGGCCCTTCGGCCCACAATGTTGTGCTGACCATGTAACCTACTCTAGAAACTGTCTAGAATTTCCCGACCACGTAGCTCTCTATTTTTCTAAGCTCCATGTACCTATCCAAGAGTCTCTTAAAAAATCCTATTGTACCCACCTCTACCACCTTCGCTGGCAGTGCATTCCACGCACCCACCACTCCTTGTGTGAAAAACTTACCCTGACATCCCCTCTGTAGCTACGCCTAAGCACCTTAAAACCGTGCCATCTCGTGTTACCATTTCAGCCCTGGGTAAAAGCTTCTGGCTATCCACATGATCTATGCCTCTCATCATATTATACACCTCTATCAGGTCACCTCTCATTCTCCATCGCTCCATAACAGAAAAGGCCAAGTTTACTCAACCTGTTTTCATAAGCCATGCTCCCCAATCCAGGCAACATCCTTGTAAATCTCCTCTGCACTCTCTCTATAATACTCACATCCTTCCTGTAATGAGGTGACCAGAACTGAACACAGTACTCCAAGTGGGGTCTGATCAAGGTCTTATATATATGTAACATTACCTCATGGCTCTTGAACTTAATCCCACGGTTGATGAATGCCATCACACCATACGTCTTCTTAACAACACTGTCAACCTGCACTGTCAAGAGTCTTACCATTAATATTATACTCTGTATTCACATTTGACCTACCGAAATGAACCAATTCACACTTGAAGTGGCAGCGCTCCATGTAAATGTTGTTCATAGACTTCAGTTCAGCATTCAACACAATCATCCCTCAGAAACTGATTGGAAAGCTGAGCCTACTGGGCCTGGACCCCTCCCTCTGCAACTGGATCCTAGACTTCCTGACTGGGAGACCTCAGTCAGTCCGGATTGTAAGCAGCATCTCCAACACCATCACACTGAGCACGGGGGCCCCCCAGGGCTGTGTGCTCAGTCCACTGCTGTTCACTCTGCTGACCCACAACTGTGCTGCAATACACAGCTCGAACCACATCATCAAGCTCGCCGATGACACGACCATTGTGGGTCTCATCAGCAAAAATGATGAATCAGCATACAGAGAGGAGGTGCAGCGGCTAACAGACTGGTGCAGAGCCAACAACCTGTCTCTGAATGTGAACAAAACAATATCGACGACTCCTCCATTGAGATGGTTAAGAGCACCAAATTTCTTGGTGTTCACCTGGCGGAGAATCTCACCTGGTCCCTCAACACCAGCTCCATAGCAAAGAAAGCCCAGTAGCGTCTCTACTTTCTGCGAAGGCTGAGAAAAGTCCATCTACCTCCCCCCATCCTCACCACATTCTACAGAGGTTATATTGAGAGCATCCTGAGCAGCTGTATTACTGCCTGGTTCAGAAATTGTACCATCTTGGATCACAAGACCCTGCAACGGATATTGAGGTCAGCTGAGAAGATTATCGGGGTCTCCCTTCCCGCCATTACAGACATTTACACCGCACGCTGCATCCACAAAGCAAACAGCATTATGAAGGACCCCACGCACCCCACATACAAACTCTTCTCCCTCCTGCCATCTGACAA
Organism: Mobula hypostoma; assembly: GCF_963921235.1. NCBI lineage: Eukaryota > Metazoa > Chordata > Chondrichthyes > Myliobatiformes > Myliobatidae > Mobula > Mobula hypostoma. Next base: position 17,946,514 of record NC_086099.1, on the reverse strand, counting down.
AAGGCAACAAGCATTCGGGCTCTCAGAACCAGACTATGTAACAATTTCTTCCCCCAAGCTATCAGACTCCTCAATACCCAGAGCCTGGACTGACACCAACCTACTGCCCTCTACTGTGCCTATTGTCTTGTTTATTATTTATTGTAATGCCTGCACTGTTTTGTGCACTTTATGCAGTCCTGGATAGGCCTGTAGTCTAGTGCAGTTTTTGGGTTGTTCTACACAGTTCAGTGTAGTTTTTGTATTGTTTCATGTAGCACCATGGTCCTGAAAAATGTTGTCTTGTTTTTACTGTGTACTGTACCAGCATATAGTTGAAATGACAATAAAAAGTGACTTGACTTGAAATGTACTTAGTGATGGGATTGGCTTTGCCTGTGACGGACTGGGTGTATTCACCACTTTCTGTATACTTTTCTAAAAAAAAATTCCAAGTTCAAAGTACATTTATTATCAAAGTACATATATATCACCATATGCAACCCTGAGATTAATTTTCTTGTGGGCATTCACAGTAAATACAAAGAAATGAAAAGAAATTACTATAATAAACAGTGAATAAATATCAAGAACATGAGATGAAAAGTCCTTGAAAGTGAGTCCATAGCTGGAGGCCAATTACTAGATTAATTTAAGGGGGCATGGTGATAGCCATCCTACAAAAAGGGTGTTGCAGACATGCTGGGAGAAGGAGAGGTCACAAAAAGAAAGTTTTGGCTGGACAGGAGAGCAAACAGCAAAAGATATGGGTGTATACGATAAAGAGTTTTGTCCAAGTGTGGTGTGGCCTGTCAGATCTTTCTGGGTATTAGAAAATCCCTCTATAGATTTGGAATTGCTTAAGATTAAGCACAGTAATAAGACGGCTGATATACTCAGTGAATATTATAGTTATAGGGAATGTAAATATAAAGGCATACAAGTTTTTACTGATGGATCAAAAGATCCAGAAACAGGTGCAACAGGGTCTGCAATTGTTGTACCAAGTTATCGAGTGGAAATTAGCAAGAGAACACCTGATTGCTTGAGTGTATATGCAGTTGAAATGTTTGCCATATTATTAGCACTAGAATGGAGTGAGCAGGTTGATTGTAATAATTTTGTGATATGTAGTGATTCTGTATTGGCCCTTGCAAGCATTAAGGCGGGTACAGCTAGAGGTCACCAGGATCTGCTTTATGAAGTCCTGTTTGCAAATTCAAGACTGGCTAGACAAGGCAAAAATATCGCATTCATGTGGGTTCCAGCACATTCGGGTATTATGGGAAATGAGACAGCAGATAGGCTGGCAAAAGCAGCAGTCAAAAAGGGATCTATAGAGGTCACTATTAAACTATCAAATTCAGAGGGGAAGAGCATAGTGTGGAGAAGGATAAATCATCAGTGGCAGCAGCATTGGGATAGAGCAATAAAAGGAAGACATTTACATTCAATTCAGAACAGAGTAGATATGGGAAGAAGTAGGGGAGTAAAGCGGAAGGAGCAAGTAATTATAAGTAGACTGATAATTGGGCACAGCAACCTTAATGGCACTTTGGCCATCATAAATAAGCATCCAACAGGTTTTTGCGATCTATGTCAGGAGACTGAAACAGTAGAGCATGCCCTTATTTCATGCAGGAAATTTGCACAGGAAAGACAACAAATGTTACAACAATTACGCAAAATAGGACTGGTAGAGAACAGCGTTAAAGGTTTATTGGAATGTGGGGAGAGTGATCAGGGGAGGAAATGGTTGTTTAGTTATTTAAGGGCGACAGGACTGGAAAGACGGCTTTAAAGTGAGTGGACAATGAAGGACAATAAATCATGAAGATGGCAGTAATGCAACAATGTGGATGCCAGCTGCTGTAAAAACTCAAGTCGATAGCTTGGGGGAACAGTTCAGTGCCGGGGTGAGTGAAGTTGAGTAGTGAAGGGAAGGAGATGGTGGTGCTGATATCGATGGAAGAGCGGAAATTAGAAAGACACACACCATCGCAGAGACAGAAAAATTAGCATATATTGCTTACTCAGAGTACTTCCACCGGAACAATGAACAGAATTCAAATGGCTCAAAGGTTCCATTTTAATATCAGATAATGTATATAGTACACAACCTGAAATTCTTACACTTCACAGACATCCATGAAATCAGAAAAGAACCCCAGCGAATGAATAACAGAAAAAATGTTAGAACCGCGAAGCCCCCTCTCCCCCTCCCAAACACAAGCAGCAGCAAAGCAGCAACCTGCCCTCTCCCCATCCCCACCCATTCCAGCAGGAAGCATCAGTGCCCAACACCCACCGAGCAAGCAATTGCAAAGCCCCTAAAGAGAGACCATGATCTGCAGTCCAACAAAAGCCATTGTTCACCCAACAGTTCAACATGCCACAGGGCCCTCTCACTAACAAGGCACAGAGAGATGTCACCCATTTCACAGTGAAAGGGGAGACCAGCAAACAGTTGCGGTAACGATGTTACAATCCGCTGCATTGCTTTTTATTCCGAGATTCTCCAACTTGAGAATTGGCAGCAAACTGCCCCCAGCATTGAGAGAAAGAGAGAGAGGTACCAATCACCTGAGTACAGAGACATCCGTTGCCATGAAATCCTGATTCTCCTTCTCATTTAGCGGCACCAGCCTGGAATCGATTGTCCACAGGACCACGCAGAGCCACACCCTGAGGTGGCACATTCCTGGCTGCTTCTGGATATGTCGAGAAACGGCCGGTCGGTGAGCTCCAGGAGTGGGAACTCATCCAGTATGAACAACCGCAGTCTGAGTACAGTTGCAGATCTCAGTCTTTGACCGAATCCCAGCCACCTTGAAAGGGTAAGAAAGAGACATCAAAGAAAGGAATTTAAGCTGTTTCTGCAGAGGAGCTTGAAGAAGCCGCCATTTGGCACTACCATAGCTCCGCCCCATCATTCATTATCAAACAAACATATTTAACATGTAAACACAAGGAAATCTGCAGATGCTGGAATTTCAATCAACACACATAAAAGTTGCTGGTGAACGCAGCAGGCCAGGCAGCATCTCTAGGAAGAGGTACAGAGAATGACCTCTTCCTATAGAGATGCTGCCTGGCCTGCTGCGTTCACCAGCAACTTTTATGTGTGTTACTTAACATGTACATAATTCTAGAAAAAACAATTTCTAAGCCGCAAGATTTCTATGTATTCAAGCCACTGTTTGTACACCATAAATTCATTGAGCTTTTCCTGCTCAATTATAGTCCATTTGTAAATTGTTGCATAAAGTATCTTCAATAGGACTGACCTAACCCTAACCTTTACTCAAAGTTCAAAGTAAATGTTACTATCCAAAACATATATGTTACCATATACAGCCATGAGAGTCATTTTCTTGTAGATATACTCAGCAAATCTATAGAATAGTAGCTGCAACAGGTTGAATGTAAGATGAACCAGAGTGCAGAAGAGAACAAACTGTGCAAATGCAAATATAAATAAATAGCAATAGATAATGAAATAATCAGATTAAGATTCCTTAAAGTGAAATAATTGGTTATGGGAACATCTCATCGAATGGGCAAGTGAGTGTAGTTTTCCCCTTTTGTTGGTTGAGTGGTAGTAATTTCTAGGCATTGGTGATTCCACACCAGGCAATTATGTCGACCCTTAGGATACTCTCCACTGTGCATCTATAGAAGTTTGTCTAAGTTTTTGACAACCTGCTGAATCTCCACAAACTTCTAAGAAAGTTGAAGCGTTGTGCTTTCTTTGTGATAACAATTATGTGCTGGTCCCAGGACAGTTCTTCTCATATATTAACGCCAGGGAATTTAAATTTACAGTCCTTCTCTGCCTCCATTCCCCTGATGAGGATTGGCTCATGGACCTATGGCTTCTTCTTCCGTAGTCAATAATCAGCTCCTTGGTTTTGATGGCATTGAGTGAGCGCGTATTACTGTGCCACCACTCAACCAGTTTTTCAGTCTCCCTCCAACAGAATTCCTTAACTCATTTGACTTGGCCATCAGCAAACTTAAATACCTATGTCATTTGGAGCTGTACTTAGCCACATAATCATAGGGGTAAAGTGAGTGGTGCAGGAGGCTAAGCACATAGTGTGGTGTTTCACCTGTGCTTTTAAAAAAAGACTTAGTTGTAAAGAATTTTAATGAAGTGAGTAAAATGTGAAAATTAGTTTAATTTCTTACACGTAGACAGGATGTGTTTGTCAATACAAGACCAGCACACTGCCCCTCCTAACAGCCTCATAATGAGTCAATTCCCAGAGCTACTGGAATCCTTTTGCTGGTTCTCAATCTTGACCCGGATACTATGAAGGAGTATGAATATATCCATAAGTCATGTTAGCGTAGGTTGTGCTTTTTTTTTTAAAAAAGAGGTGAAGCTAGGTGGGTGGGAAAGGTCAAGGGCTGGAGAAGAAGGAATATGATATGAGAAGAGAATGAAAAAAGGGAAGGAGGAGGGGACCCTTGGAGAAAGTTATAGGATCGTAAGAAGAAGATCTGAGTGAGGAATAGAGGAGTGGGGGATGGTGGAATTTGTTTACTGAAAGGAGAAATCAATATTCATGCCATCAAACTGGAGGGTACCCAGACGGAATATAACATGCTGCTTCTGCACCCTGAGGGTGGCTTCATCTTGGCACACGAGGAGGGAATGAATCAACACGTCTAAATGGAAATGGGCATTGGAATTAAAATGTTTGACTACCAGGAATTCCCCCCTGTGGCAGTTGGTGCAGAGGTACTCGATGAAATGGACCCCTCCATTTAAGACAGGTCTCACCAATGTAGAGGGGTTTGCCTCAGGAGCACCGGACACAACCTGACCCCAGCAGATTCGCAGGTGAAGTGTTGCCTCACCAGAAAGACTGGAATGAAGGATACTTAATATATACAACAGGAAAGATAGTAATACGATTGAAAGAGAACGGAGGAAATATACAAGAATGTTGCTGGAACTTGAGGATCTGAGTTATGGGAAAGGTTGAACAGGTTAGAACTTTATTCCCTGGAGCATAGAACAATGAGGGGAGACTTGATGAAATTGCACGGCCTAATACTGAATGTAGCAGTTTCTAAACGTTGACTCAAGAGACGATGGATGCTGGAATCAGGGGAAACACAAGAAATGCTGGAGTTACTCAGCTGGTCAGGCAGCATCCATGGAGGAAAATTAAATGTCAACCTCTTGGATTGAGACTTTTCATCTGCATTGGAAAGAGAGGAGTGAGAGCCAGTAGCAAAGGGGCTGGAACAAATGCTGGTAGGTGTTGGATGGATCTAGGTGAGGGGTAGGGGAGCACGGTAGGATGATAGGGTGTAGTAAGGAATGATGTCAGAGGCTGGGAGGTTATAGAAGTGACAAGGAGGTGAAGTTGGTCGTTAGCACATGTTGTGAGGATAGGCTGAGTGAGTTGGGCCTTTTCTCTTTGGAGCAAAGGAGGATGAGATGTGCTCATAGAGTTGTACGAGAGGGATTGATAGAGTTGTACAAGAAAGTTTGATAGAGTTTTACAAGAGGGGTTGATAGAGTTTTTTCATCTGGCATTAAAAATGCCAGAGACTCTCCCAGGGTAGAAATGTTTAATATGAGAGGGCATAATGTTAAAGTGATTGGAGGAAATTTTAGGAGGGATGTCAGAGGTAGACTCTTTACACAGACTAGTAGCTGTGTATCTGAGAGGCAGGGTTGAGATATATCTCTACCAAAGAAGATTAAGGCACATCTTCCCTCCGTCAACCTGCAGGACACTGTTGGGCAGGGTGTAGCACCTGCTTAGCCCCCCTGATCAGGGTCACGTGAAGCATTGGGAACAAGTGGTGGATGGTCGGATGAGCAGCTGGTGCATATCACAAGTCCTGGTTATGCGACCACTGACACCAGGTAGACAATCCCAGAGGAGTATTGATAATGACTGGGGTCACCAGTCTTGTAATGACACTGACCAGAAGAAGGCAACGGCAAACCGCTTCTGTGGAAAACTCTGCCAAGAACAATCACTCATGATTTATGGCATGGCACATAATGATGATGATGTTGATGATGAAGAGTAGGTGTGTAGAAAGGAACTGCCAAGGGTGGTGGTAGAGGCAGATACATTAGAAATAGGGGTACATGGATGAATGAAACATGAGGGGCTGTGTGGAAAGGAAGCATTAGATTGATGTTGGAATAAGTTAAAAGGTTGACACAAAATTGTGGGCATTAGGGCCTGTACAGTGCTGTAATGTTTTATGAAGCAACACAATAGGAGAGGCTAGTGGAACATGGAAGAAAGGGAAAGAGGTGGAGAGGAGAATGTGTGGGTAATAGGCAGATGTAGATATAGGGACAGGAAATATATAGGGACAGAGTGACAGCAATTATGGGACGTTTTGGAATTTGATCTTCACTTGTTGCCAGGTTGGAGACTGTCCAGGTGGTGTTCTTCTGATTTTCACTTGGCATTGACATTCTCACAGTGACATCTCTGTCCATGGTCTCCTCCACTGCCAGTCACACCTTACTTACTTACTTGGGCCCCTATCTCCCAAGTGGAGCATAGGCCATTGAAGGTCTCCTGTCTCCATTGTCCTCTGAAATTGATATTATGGTTGGAGTTCATCAAAGGTTCTGCAATCCATTGCATCCACTATTAGTCTTACAGCTTCACTAGAATCCGTTTGGCCGACCTTACCTGTTTCCATCTCTCACGATGGGGACATAAGGTTGGACTTTGAGAGGCCCAGTCATGCTTCCCTTTATCCCATGTTTCACCATCCTCTTCAATCATATTCCATCATCTTCAGTCCTTTGTCGCTTCCACCTATCACCTCCCAGCTTCTGACTTCAATACCCCACCCTCATCGGTCTATCACTACCCAGCTGGATCCACCTAGCACATGCCAGCTCTTGCTCCACCCTTTCCCTGCGCCTTTTTATACTCGCCCTGCCTTTCCAGTCCAGATGAAGGGTCTTGACCCAAACGTTGATTGTCCATTTCCCTCCGTAGGTGCTGCCTGATCTGTTGAATTCCTCCAGCACTTTTTGTGTTACTATTGAAAAAGTGATGTTACTGTCTAATACTTTTGTTCTAATAGACGAGTTATATTTCTATGAGGAACCGACGCTGCGTAAATCAAATAATTGTCCATATTTTTGAATCTTTTAGCCTTCCAGTGACCATATGCCTGACCAATCAAGGCTTGAACTTCATTGCATCGAAAAACTTTTGCAACCTTTGCTCAAAGTTGGGTATTTTTGGTGGAAATTGTTTCTGGCTCTGAAGTTAGAACTATTGGCAAGAACCAAGGATTGAGGACAAAGTGAACCTTTTTTTCTGAGATTAAATTTAGATTAAGTTAATTTTAACAGACAGCCCTAGACAAAGTTAAGTTAAATCTCTATGAAGCTGCTTTTCAGCTGAGAACAATTTAATTGAATACTGCAAAATTGCCGGCTTTGAAAAATTTGAAGCATTATTTTTGACAAGCTGAAAATAGCAAGTCAGTACATTGTTGGGGAATGGGAACAATCTGTACACTAACAATGATTTCCAACTGTTAGTGTAGGTACATTTCTTAGTAACAGGCTAGCGCAGGGGAGGTTTTAGAAGCATATTACAACATGCATGACTGTGTAGAATAATACGTGCATGAAATCACAGACCGTATTGTCGCTTTTATATAGAACTACCATCGATTTATTTTAAAAGTTAAAAGAACTTTAAAAGTCCTGCCGAAGGGTCTCGGGCCGAAATGTCAATTGCACTCTGTTCTATTGATGCTGCCTGGCCTGCTGAGCTCCTCCAGCATTTTGTGTGTGTTGCTAGGATGTCCAGCATCTGCAGATTTTCTCTTGTTTGTTTCTGCTGTTTTATTGGTATTTGATTACCTTTGGATCCAGCTGTACTATTAAATGCAAAATCCAAAGGTGAAACGGATATAAATTGCTGCTGTAGATTGTGTTAGGGTAGCACAGTAGCATAGCAGTCGGTGTCGTGCTTTACAGCACCAGTACTCAGAAGATAGCATTTCAATTTCCATCGTTGTCTGTAAGGAGTTTGTATGTTCTCCCTGTGACCGTGTAGGTTTCCTCTGGGTCCTCTGATTTCCTCCCACATTCCAAGAAGATGTGCAGCTAAGGATTAGTAAAATTGTGGGCGTGCTATGTTGGCGTTGGAAACATGACGATACTTGCAGGCGGCCCCCAGCACATCCTTGGACAGTGTTCGTCACTGATGCAAACAATGCACATCATGATATGTTTTGATGTACATGTGACAAATAAAGAAAATCTAATCTAATATGACGTGAGTCTGTGTTTAAAATCATTAACAGTTTAAATCAGCCAATCCTCTAACGTGCCAGTAACCTTCCTTTAATACCATGGGCTCTTAACTTGGTAAGCAGCCTCGTTTGTGGCACCTTGTTAAAGGCCTTCTAAAAGTCCTAATATACAACATCCACTACATCCCCTTTATCTATCCTACTTGTAACCTCCCCAAAGAATTTTGACAGGCTCATCAGGCAAGGTTTTCCCTGAAGGAAACCATGCTGACTTTGTCCTATCTTATCCTGTGTCACCAAGTACTCCACAACCTCATCCTTAAAAATTGACTCCAACATTTTCCCAACTACTGAGGTCAGGCTAACTGGTCTATAGTTTCCTTTCTAATGTCTTCCTCCTTACTTAAAGAGTGGAGTGACATTTGCAATTTTCCAGTCCTCTGGCACCATACCAGAGTCCAATGATTTTTGAACGATCATTACCAATGCCTCCACAATCTCTAACACTATCTCTTTCAGAACCCTCGGGTGCAGTTCATCTGATCCAGGTAACTTATGTACCCTTGGGTCTTTCAGCTTCTTGAGCACCTCTTTCCTTGTAACTGAACTCACTTCTCTGCCCTCACATCCGTCAACATCTGGCACACTGCTAGTGTCTTCCACAGGGATACTCAAGGATACGTACCTTAGTCAATTTATCAATGTATCACTGAGAACATGTACGGTGAACTTGAAAACACATTCAGGTAGAGTACTGAAGACACAAAGCCAGATGAATCACAATCAAAACAAAACTGATTGAAAGTGCTCAGAAGGTCAGGAAGGGTGTATGGACATTGAAAAAGCAAACATTTCCAGTCTAACGCCCAGGCAATGAGCCATCTCCAAGAAAGAAGAGTCAACCATCTAACCTTGATATTCAATGGAGATGTACAGGATAGGGTTAGTAGATTGTGGGCAAGATATGTTGGTCCAAAAGGATGGCGACATTAGTGTGCTGCCCTCAACACATCTATGGACTATGGTGGTCATTAATGTAAAATAACATATTTCACTGTATGCTGCAAAGTTTTATTTATTGTTATACATTGAGGAACAAGACTTTCTGGCAAATCAAACTGTGCCACCCAGCAACCTCACCAATTTAACCCTAGCCTAGTCATGAAACGGGTGGTGTGGTGGCCTGATCTGAGCACACAGCTGCGAGATCATGTAAAGCATTGTGAAACATTCAGAAACCTGCACAAAAATCATGCCCTGCAGAATTCCCAGACTATCCAAATTGCAGACAGACATTTTTGAGCAGAAAAGAAACAAATATCTTCTCACAACATACACAAAATGCTGGTGAACGCAGCAGGCCAAGCAGCATCTCTAGGAAGAGGTACAGTCGATGTTTTGGGCCGAGACCCTTTGTCAGGACTAACTGAAAAAAGAGGTAGAAAGAGATTTGAAAGTGGGAGATCCCAAATGATAGGAGAAGACAGGAGGGGGAAGGATGAAGCCAAGAGCTGGGAAGTTGATTGGAAATAGACAATAGACAATGGACAATAGGTGCAGGAGTAGGCCATTCGGCCCTTCGAGCCAGCACCGCAATTCACTGTGATCATGGCTGATCACCTACTATCAGTATCCAGTTCCTGCCTTATCCCCATAACCTTTGATTCCACTATCCTTAAGAGCTCTATCCATCTCTTTTTTGAAGGCATCCAGAGACTCGGCCTCCACAGCCTTCTGGGGCAGAGCATTCCATATATCCAACACCCTCTGGGTGTAAAAGTTTTTCCCTCAACTCCGTTCTAAATGGCCTACTCCTAATTCTTAATCTGTGGCCTCTGGTTCTGGACTCACCCATCGGCGGGAACATGCTTCCTGCCTGCAGCGTGTCCAATCCCTTAATAATCTTGTATGTTTCAATAAGATCCCCTCTCAGCCTTCTAAATTCCAGAGTATACAAGCCCAGTCGCTCCAATCTTTCGACATATGACAGTCCCGCCATCCCAGAAATTAATCTTGTGAACCTACGCTGCACTCCCTCAATAGCAAGAATGTCCTTCCTCAAAGAGGATACAAGGCTGGAGGAGGGGGAGTATCATGGGACTGAAGGCCTTGGAAGAAGAAAAGGGGAGGGGAGCACTAGAGGAAGATGGAGAACAGGCAAGGAGTTATTGTGAGAGGGAAAGAGGGAGAAAAAAAATCAGGGTGGGGTAAGAAGGGGAGGAGGGGCATTAACGTAAGTTAGAGAAGTCAATGTTCATGCCATCAGGTTGGAGGCTACCCAGATGGAATATAAGGTGTTGTTCCTCCAACCTGAGTGTGGCTTCATCTTGACAGTAGAGCAGGCCGTGGATTGACATAACGGAATGGGAATGGGACGTGGAATAAAATGTGTGGATTCTGTCCTATGATACTCCCCCTTCTCCAGCCTTATATTCCATCTGGGTAGCCTCAAACCTGATGGCATGAACATTAACTTCTCTAACTTCCGTTAATGCCCCTCCTCCTCTTCTTACCCCATCCCTGATTTATTTATTTATTTTTCTCTCTCTTTCCCTCTCATAATAACTCCTTGCCTGTTCTCCAGTTTCCTCTGGTGCTCCCCTCCCCCTTTCTTCTTCCAAGGCCTTTCGTACCATGATACTCCCCCTTCTCCAGCCTTGTATCCCTTTTGCCAATCAACTTCCCAGCTCTTGGCTTCATCCCTCCCCCTCCTTGCCTCTTCCTATCATTTCAGTCTCCGCCTCCCCCTCCCACTTTCAAATCTCTTACTATCTTTTTTTTCCGTTAGTCCTGACGAAAGGTCTCGACCTGAAACATCGACTGTACTTCTTCCTATAGATGCTGCCTGGCCTGCTGCATTCCACCAGCATTTTGTGTGTGTTGCTTGAATTTCCAGCATCTGCAGATTTTCTTGTGTTTGTGTTTTTAAATATCTTCTCACTGTGGATTACTAAGCCCCTAAAAGATGTATTTGCTCACTATGGAATACCAGAATCACTTGTGTCAGACAGTGGTCAATGGTCCACAATTCTGGTGCTCAGAATTCAAAGCCTTTGTTAGGGACTCTGAGTTCAAACAGCAGACAAGCAGTCCACAGTGCCCACAGGCAACTGGAGAAGTGGAAAGAGGAGAGAAAACTGTTAAGGCTCTCCTACTGAAGGCACAAATGTTAGCTCATCAGTCCTCACCTCTACAGTGAAAAGCACGCATGATCTCAGACACAGAGTAAAATCTCTGTCTGTGCTCAGGAGTGGTAAAGCTGTTTGGGTTCCAGACCAATCCGTCGAAGGAACACTCGTCTGGCAGCATGCACCATGATCCAAACGTCACATGGGGAAATCAGGGGGAACTTACCTGAGGCGGATGCACCTGTTCGAGAATCTACATCTGCTGGAACACTTCCAGGAACCTATACTAGATATGGTTATTTACCTGTCCCATCACAGAGGTATACACCGCAGGCTAATACCTCATACAAGTGACTAAGGAGGCAGAATAATCCTCTCACTTTGCCAGAGAGTTCAGGTAGTTTACCCTGCCCTCCATCAGATTTAGTGTTTTTTAGAACGAGTTCTAATATTTATTGTACAGGCAGCGTTGTCAATAAAGTTCATTTGAATAGCTTGTGCGTTGGTGTGGTCTCTGCGCTCTCCCTCAGTATTGAACACAACACGTATAAACCCCTTACAGACAGCAGTGGGAACTGAACCCAGGTCACTGGTACTGTAAAGCATTATGCTAACCACTACACTACTGTACCGCCATTCTCTACATGTGCATGTAACAAAAAAAAGCTAAGCTCTTTATCATCACCCAATACTCCGCCATTAATATCCAGGGTCACTATTAATGAGAACCTCAAAGTGTCCAGCTACATAAATTTCAGAACATCTTGCATCGAATAGCTCATGTCCTGATACCTCAGGGACTTCCCTCTATCTACGTGACTTTCAGGACAATTATACTCTCCTTTTGTCTGGATGTGTACATCACAGACAGCTGTTAAGATGCTTGATGCCACCAAGCACCCCACTTGATCAAGTTGAACCAAGGACTGATGTCAGTAGGCCCTGAAGCCGAGCGCCAGTGGCTCCCCGGTCGGAGATCTGTGCAGGGCAGGTCCAGAGGTCCAAGTTGGGTAAGCAGGTGGAGATATCAAGCTCCAGTGATTCCTGAGGACGAAGATCAAGTCTGAGGGTGCTGAGGACAAAGACCAGCGACCCCTGTGATCAAGGACTGAATTCAGTGGGCTCCAAGAATGAGGGCTTATAACTCCTGAAGTTAGTGAGAGGGCTTATGATTCCCAGGGCAAGAGTTTCATGAGGGGCAGGTTTCATGCATGGGGATGTTGGCAGGTGCAGATATTGAACTCCAGTGATCCCTGAGGATGGAGGTTGGGTTGGCAGGCACTGAGGATGAAGACCTAAGATCCCTGAGGTAAAGGACCACGGGTCAATAGCCACCGAGGGTAAGGATCAGTGACCTCCAAAGTTGGAAACTCCTGGTTTTGGAGGTCCATGCTGAGCCATTCCAGAGACCCAAGGTCAGCCAGCAGATCTGGAGGTCCAAGGTCGGTCAGCAGGTCTGGATGTCAGACACCAGGAATCCCCAAGGATGAAGTGGAGTTGGCAGATACTGACAACAAAGGCCTACGATTTCTGAGGTCAATGCCCATGGTTGGTGGGCCCTGAGGGCAAGGGCCAGTGATCCCTGATAGAGGGTGGCGTTTACGAAGGGGCTTGTTTTTGCTGTTGTTGTGTTGGTCTTGTTGGTTGAATTTTGTTCTGCTGAACATTGTGGGCATGCTGCGTTGGCAATGGAAGAGTGGAGATACTTGCAGGCTTCCCCTAGCACATCCTTGTTAACACAAACAAAATATTCACTGTATGTTTCGATGTTCAAGTGACTAATAAATCTAATCAACATCTAATCCATCACCCTAAACATTCACTCTTTCTATCACAAGTGGTTAGTAGCTTCAGTGCGTTAGATATAAAACTCTACCCAGCATCATGCAATAGTTGAAGAAGTGAGCTCACAACACTTTCTAATTGGCAATTAGGAATAGCTAATAAAGTCAGTCTTTTCGGATTCTGGAAAAGAATAAAAATGATGTGCTGTCAAGATTAACACGAAGAATTCAAACTGAGTTTAGGACATGACTGTATCAAAAAATGTGAAGGTAAAGGAAATAGTCAGGAATACATTAAAAATACTGGTCAAAAGAGAGAGAACAAGAAAACTCTTTCAGGATTGAATGAAATCAAAGAAAATGATCAGATAGTGATATGACACAAGAACAGACTTTATTCGACCATCAATTGATGGAACAAGGCTGTGTTAAATGGACACAGATTTTTTTCATACCAAGACAAATTTCAAGAATTTCACAGTATTACCAGCATGAAAGCAACTGTCAGGATTTTTTTTTTATCTATTGAAAAAGTGATAAATCAGAAAACTATCTGTCAAGTTTGCAGTGTCATGCCAGTGAAGGGACTTTTACAGAGTTGTAAGCCCCCATCAAGGTCGCACTAAAAAGTATATGTTGATTATTGTGAGATGGAAATCGATAACATAGATTATCACTTAAAGTACTGTGCAAAAGTCTTAGGCACATAAATATGTATTGCTTGGGTGCCCAAGACTTTTGCACAGTACTGTAGTAATTTTATGTGTCGCACTGTACTGCTGATGCAAAAAAAAACAACTATCATGACACATGTGAGTGATGATAAGCCTGATTCTGAGATGGGTCTCTGTTGTGGACTGCGAGTGGGAAGGGGGCAGGGAGAGGGGATTCATGGTTGGGAAAAGGGGAAGGGAGAAGGGAGAAGGGAGGGAGCAGGAAGCATCAGCGAGACATTCTGTAATGACCAATGAACCAATTGTTTGGAATCAAATGACCTTGCCTGGTGTTGCAGGGTTGGGTGTGTCTGCAAACATGCTGCCCCTGACCCTGACGCTCCTTCTCTGCCACCTGTCCCACACCCGTCCTGTGGCGCTCCACCCTTGCCATTCCCAACATCCTTGGCTCCTGCCAGATTTATAAAATTGCTCTCTGCTTCACGTTGACAAATACAGTGCTATACAAAGGTCTTAGGTATACGGTACTGTATAATGGATTGCGGTAAAACATGTTGGGTCCTGTACTACAACAGAGGATTCAAAGACATGAAATCTACATAAATATAAAGGACAAAGGTCATCATGATTGTTCATTTTTAGTTTGAGTGCTTCATGAAAACAATGCTGTTAAATGTGTACATTTATTTCTCCATATCATCCAGTATTAAATGATGGGGTATCCAGTATCAACTGATACGTATTAGTGAAAAATAGCAGCATGGTGCAGAAAGAGCCACAAGAATAGCAGATTCCCCTCCATGCCCCGACTCTCTTGGAGGAGATGAGTTCAAAGTTCAAAGTTCAAAGTTATTATCAAAGAGTATATTTATGTCAGTATATACAAGTCATTTCCTTGTAGGTATAGTCAATAAATCCATAGAATAATAACCATAACAGAATCAATGAAAGACCCCAGCAACTTGGACGTTCAATCAGTGTGCAAAAGACAGCCTGTGCAAATACAAAATGAAAGAAATAATAATAATAAATAAATAAGCAATCACTGTCAAGGACAGGAGATGAAGAGTGCTTGAACATAAATCCATAGGTTGTGGGATAATTTCAATGATGGGGCAAGTAAAGTTGAATTGTTATCCCCACTGGTTCAAGAGCCTGATGCTTGAGAGGTAATAGCCGTTAGTGAACCTGTTGGTGTGGGTCATCAGGCTCTTGCGCCTTCTTCCTGATGGGAGTGGTGAGAAGGTGATGCTTCGTGTAGACGTGCTCAGTGATGGGGAGGGCTTTACCTATGATGGACTGGGCCATATCCACTTCTTTTTATAGGATTTTCCATTCAAGGGCATTGGCGTTACCATATCAAACTGTGATGCAGCCAGTCAATCTACTCTTAGATGCACATCTGTAGAAGTTTGATAAAGTTTTTGGTTCATGCTGAATCTTCACAAAAGATGAAGTAGAGGTGCTGTCATGCTTTCTTCATAATTGCTTTTCCATGCTGATGTGTTTTCTTATTATGGATAGTGCAGGGAATACTGAGACTCAAGGAGAGACTTGGAAGACTACTTCTAAATCTGGCTTCAAAACAGGACCAGAAAATGTTCAAAGCACTCAGCAAGTCAAGGAGCATTAGTGAAGAAATAATGTTTGTCTTTTTCACTCACTTCTCATTGCACTGTGTCTGTGACATGTGTTACTTATTTATGTCATCCACTTCCCTCTTTTTAAAAAGAGTCAAGTCCGTATTCAAGCTTACAGTATTCAAGTTAATTGACACACAGACCTCTAGAGTCTTTTTAATCTTCTCAAAGAGATGTGTCATTGGTGCCATAAGTACTTCTTATCTTGTGGAAAGTGTCCGCATGGCAGTCATTTCTTTTGTGTGTGTGGTGGTGAATCAAAGGAATCAAGACAAAACTAGAAAAGTTGTTTAAAGGCGTGGCAGATTTTTTTTGAAAAATTGGGCAATTGAGTACTCTAAAGAATTGACACACAGAAGAAGTGTTTGGGTGCAGATCAGCAAGGATGTATTAAATATTCAGACAGGTGAGATGCCGGGTAACCTAGCGTGACCTGTTCTTATAGGTCTGACTCAGTTCAGCAAGTTTTTTTTTGGTTCAGTGTAGGAGCGACTTCTACATTACACTTATAATCACAGAACAAAATGATGACAGAGCCATGGCTCAATTCAGTTAGTCCTGACGAAGGGTCTCGGCCCAAAATGTCGACTGTACCTCTTCCTATAGATGCTGCTTGCCCTGCTGTGTTCACCAGCATTTTGTGTGCGTTGCTTGGAATTCTAGCATCTGCAGATTTCCTTGTGTTTGAGCCATGGCTCAAGTTGTGGAGAGGGAAACGATTCAAAGAACACAATGGATACCTTCAAAACATCTGACTTAGATGTTGAAGCGATAGCTGAACAATGAAGAACGAGAAATCTTTGGGCTGGCACCGTAGAGTAGCTGAGACAGTGCATTAGTGTAGCAGTTAGCATAACACTATTACAGTGCCACTGACCTGCATTCACTTCCACCAATATCTGTAATGGGTTTGTACATTCTGACATAGACATACTTTATTGATCCCGAGGGAAATTGAGTTTCGTTACAGCTGCACCAACCAAGGATAGAGCATAAGTATAGAAATACAAATACCACAAACAATCAAACAACAATATGCAAACTATGCCAGATGGAAATAAGTCCAGGACCAGCCTATTGGCTCAGGGTGTCTGACCCTCCACGGAAGGAGCTGCAAAGTTCGATGGCCACAGGCAGGAACAAACTCCCATGACGCCCAGTTGTACCTCGTTGGAATATGGCCAGAGTTCAACAGCAAAAAGTTCAATATCCAGTCTACAAACATGTTCCTGGATCGTAATATGACCAGGATTGCACCATCCGTTGTTAACCAGAACAGCAAGCCCCCAACTCCTTTACACTTACCGCTTTCAGTGCACTTCCGGTCAGCCCGAACGGTCTGGAAACCCTCCATGGAAAAAGTTTTGGTCGGGTATGTCCACGTGCACTCCAAGTGGAAAACTCCTCTTCTCCACAAGTCTCTGTTGTCTCGACCCTGTCCTCTTTCCTCGCCTTTTTGTTCCCCCTCTGCATTCTCTGTGTTTTCCTCCAGATTTCAGCCAGGGTGTCCTCTGCTCTGTTCGCTAAACCAGCTGGCATAAGCGCAATCAGCTGGTCCCTGGAATAAACGCGACCATACTGCTGCCCCGCTAATGAGAGGTGTCCGAATGTACAAAGTGTAACTATTTCCAGCACTAAAAACCCAAGTAAAACTCTCTCCACCAGCATGTTAGAGAGGGTGCAGCTTCAACGTGTTACCGTGAAAAAAAAACAACAAATAACGCAAGTTTAAAAAGTAAGAAAAAAGTAAGAAAACTAGATCTGCATGGGTTTTCTCCATTTCCTCCCACGTTCCAAAGATGTACGGTCATGGTTCCGTTTGGTTGTTCCCCTTTAACGCTCCTTTCTCCCTGATTATGCCCTAATTTCAGCCATTAGATTTCCAATTGCTGCTAGCTTACTTGATTACGGTACACTGGGTTTGCATCAGAGACTGTGAAATAAGTACAATGGCGTCACTACACAGGTTGCCAGTTTGTTGGTCTATTCTTGCGTATCGTTGTCTCGTCTGCTTAGAACCGTTAGTTCTAAGTTTAGTTCCAAGTTCTGCGCTAGTTTCAAGATAGTCCCTGTAGATCCCGTCTCCTTGTCAAGATTCCCCCGGTTTGCTGTTCTACGTTCACGCCTACGCCAGCATCCCCAACTCAGTTGACGTGCCGGTGTCCTGCACTTGGGTTCTCCTCAGTTGCCCCGCGCAACATGTACAGGTTAGTAGGTCACATGGGTGTAATTGGGCTGTGCACCTTGTTGAGGCAGAAGGACCTGTTACTGTGCTGTATCTCTATATAAAAACATCTTTTAGAAATAGAAGGTAAAATTAGAAGTTCACATGTAAATCACCTAATTCCATCAAGAGGCATGCTCAAGAAGATTGAAGAGCTATGTGATTATAGGCTTATCCAGGGATGCCTACAGAATATTTTGGAAAAAAAAATTCTTAAATCCTAAAAAACTTCAGGTCAAACCTAGAAGGCTGGCAATTCTGAAGTACCTATCCGGCTTAAGGCAGGAAGATGCTGAATAGTGAATGTAATTAAATTTATTTTCAAATGTAATATTTGTAGTTACCTGAAGTGCCTATAGATGTAGCTGCTTCTCCATCATAACTCTCCAAAGTACAGGCACAAGGGATTCTGCAGATGCTTGAACACTAAAATTGATGTGGACTTTCTTCGATTCTATTATGAAGTTATTAAGAATGCCCACTAGAAAATGAATCTCAGGGTTGTATATGGTGACGTATATGTACTTCAATAGTAAATTTATCTTGAACTTTGAATTCTAGAGCTACACACACACAAAATACTGGAGGAACTCAGCAAGTCAGGCAGCATCTATGGAGGGGAAAACACCAGTTTATGTTTTGGGCTCAGACCCTTCATCAGGATTGAACATGAAGGGAGCAGAATAAGAAGGTGGGATAAGGGGGAAGGAGTACCTATTAATTCCTATATCCAAAACATGTCTTATTTAGAGATACATCACAGTTACAGGCTCTTCTGGCTCAACAAGATGCACTGCCCAGTGTGACTGTCACAAAAAACTGCGGGTCAATTGTTTAAGAAAAATAACAAGATGGCTTGAGTCACAAAACTAGATTGAGGTGCTTTTATTTACCTCAGAACAAGACAAAAACTGGAAAAGAACAATACATATAGCTACCCTCAGACTAAACACCAAAGAAAACTAAAACCCAAAGCCTTGGTAACCTGAGACTTATAACTGCTAAGCTCCTCCCCCCAGACCAACCAAAAGCTAATTAACTCAATTATCCAATTAAAGATGGAATCCTCCACCATCAGCACACCTGTGCAGGTTGCTGCTGCCTCGAAATGAGACAGCTCCATGCAGCAGCTCTGGTTCAGACCCAGTCACTATTACTGCTGGGGATGAGTGTTTTACTGAATGCGCCACGTGCCGTCCGTAGTCAGTGACGGGCCTTCGTCACATTACCACCCTTCTCTCCTGCAGTGGCAATGTTTGGCAGTCTTGACAGGCAGTCCACTGTGATGTTCTCCTTGCCTGCATTGTGCCGCACACAGAACCTGAAAGGTTGAAGTTCCAGGTACCACCTAGTCACCCTGGCATTCCGATCCCTCATTGTCTGAATCCAGGTCAGGGCTGTGGTCCGTCTGGAGGTCAAACGCCTTCCCAAGAAGGTAGTACCTAAGGCTGTCCAACGCCCACTTGATTGCCAGACACTCCTTCTCGATTGTGGAGTACCGGGTTTCACGGGGCAGAAGTTTCCTGCTGAGATATAACACAGGACGTTCCTCACCTGGCTCTCCCAGAGCCAGTACTGCCCCGATGCCTACACCTGAGGAATCCACCTGCACCGGGAAGTGGCATTCAAAGTCAGGACTCTGCAACACAGGGGAAGAGCATAATTTCTCCTTCAGGCCCTTTGGTTCCAGCATTGCACAGACTACCACACAAGTCTGGCAAAGGTTGTATTCCAGACTGAGCCTGGGTTTTTGTCTGGGACCGTGTCATGACAAAACAAGAGACATGCATTATTGGTTCTGACACAGGTTCATGAGCATTACAGAGACTTTTACCCCTGCTTAGGAAATCATACAGAACAGGCAAATCCCACCCCAAAAACATCTCTACTGGTAAATTCTCCATCACCCCCACTATCATCAGATACTTTTGTCCATCTACCTCCACTGTAAGTTCCACCTGTGGCTCTGGCTTACAGTCACCATGTACACATAGAACCTCTGTTCGCTAGCTGTAGTCAATAGCACAGGGCACACAACTGTTTCTTATGAATGACATCGAACTACCAGAATCGAGGAGAGCAGTAAGGGGTTTACTATTAACTTTTACTGGAACAGATCTAGACTCTCCCTCCCTGTCCTGGCAGTCACTCTGCTCACCTTGTCTAGGCACATAACACAGTCCAGTCAGTTTTGGTCTCTTCAGGGGGCAAACAGACACTTTATGTCCCTGCTGCTGACAATGATAGCATACCAAAGTCTTAGTAAATGACTGAGCAGTGTGTTCCTTGTCATTTGCCCCCTGATTACCTTCAAAGTTCTTCGTAAAGCTGTCCTTGGGGCGGTTATAGACCTTGGAATCCACCCGTGTTGGTCGTGACGGGGTCCCCTTTCTGGCGTTCAGGTACTGCATGGCCAACTTCACTGCCATCAGTCCATCCTCTGGTTCATGTTCTCTCACCCATGTCCTGATGTCTGGAGGAAGCACCTGCAGCAGCTGCTCCAGGATGATGGTCTCCCCCAGCTGATCCTTACTCCTCTGCCCTGGCCACATCCAGCGGTGATAGAGGCCCTTCAGCTGGTGATACGTCTCTGTCGGTGTCTTCCCAGATGGTGTTGAGGTGGCCTGGAACCGTTGGCGGTAGGTCTCTGAAGAGATGTCAAATTTGGCCAAGAGCGCCTCCCTCAGGTATGTATAACAGTTGGACTTGTCTTCATCCATGGCCGTGTAGGCCTCCAGGGCCTTCCCGGTCACCATATGTCACAAAAAACGGTGGGTCAATTGTTTAAGAAAAATAACAAGATGGCTTGAGTCACAAAACTAGATTGAGGTGCTTTTATTTACCTCAAAACAAGACAAAAACTGGAAAAGAACAATATATATAGCCACCCTCGGACTAAACACAAAAGAAAACTAATCCCAAAGCCTTGGTAACCTGAGGTTTGTAACTGCTAAGCCCCTCCCACTAGACCAACCAAAAGCTAATTAACTCAATTATCCAATTAAAGATGGTATCCTCCACCATCAGCACACCTGTGCAGGTTGCTGCTGCCTCGAAATGAGACAGCTCCATGCAGCAGCTCTGGTTCAGACCCAGTCACTATTACTGCTGGGGATGAGTGTTTTACCGAGTGCGCCATGTGCCGTCCGTAGTCAGTGACGGGCCTTCGTCACAGTGACCGATTAACCAAGTGATAGGTGAAACCAGCTGAAGGGGAAGGTGGGTGGGGGAGGTGGAGATAAAGTAAGAAGCTGAGAGGGGATAAGTGGAAGAGGTAAAGGGATGAAGAAGAAGGAATCTAATAGGAGGGGACAGTGAACTGTGAGAATTGGTAAGTGAACCAAAAGGAGGTGATGAGTGTGTGAGGAGAAGAGAAGGGGTGAGAGAGGAACCAGAACCGGGGGATTGGAAAAGCGAGAAGGAGGGACGGAGGAGAATTTACCAGGAGTTAGAGAGATCAACGTAAATGCCATCAGGTTGGAGGCTACATCAATATCTCCAACATCTGCAGCCGCAGGTTAAGAATGTGCTTGAAGAAGTTGATCATTACTGAGAGCTTGACTTGATCTGTTACAATATCCATGTTTGAGCTTTTACTGGAAGCTTTCTGGAGACCAATATGTTAACCTTATCAAACTGTAACCAATATAGTTTTCAACATCCTCTGACTTTTTTTTTCTTGTAGCTGATACATTATTTTGTCATCCCAAAAACAACAACTTAAATTTATATTTTTTGGAACTTGGACATTAGTTTGTTGAACATCCACAATCTTGTACAAAGGCTAGTTTGAAACTCAAATTTTCACAATTATCCAGGAAAGGATAAAATAGAATTAGAAGCAACCTTGATCCAGAGATTGTAAAAGTTGCTTGGTAGAATGAAATGTGTAGAGTTGCTATACAAAGGACACATATATAGCTAGGATGCCTAAGATTTTTGCACAGTACTGTATTTATCAACATGGAGTGGAGAGCACGTTTGTAAATCAGAATTAGGTTTATCATCACTCACGTATGTCTTGAAATTTTTTTTGTAGCAGCAGTACAGTGCAATACATACAGTACTGTGTAAAAAATCTTAGGCACCCTAGCTACGTTTCTATATGTGCCTATGACTTTTGCACACTATTGTATATATATATTGACTGATTATGCTGAGTTTCCAGGCTCCATTTTATATAAGAAAAATAAGTTTACTGAGCAAAAACTGGTGAAGGAGTTCGGGTACAGGGCAAATAAGGGATAAAAAATGCACATAAGATGCATTTCCTGTAATTGTTTTCCAGCAACTTTGGATGCAAGTGAAGTTAGCGCGTCCTTCCTTGCAAAGGTCCTGGATGGGGAAGGAAAATTAAAATGTAAGTGGTTGTTTTTCCTTGAAAAATCAGGTGGCTTGGCAAGACCAACTCATTGCAAAACAGGGTGCTGGTGAACTGTTCTGATATAAATTACTGATGTTACAGTTGATAACACCCTAGTTAGACAATCAAAAATGTGTGAAGCTTAAAGTTGCCAGAAGTTAAATGAACACAGTTGTCCATAGACAGCAACCTGAGACAGGGGCATATCTGTTGACTCCTCAAAGCAGTTCACTCACTTCAGGTCCACTCCCAAAATGCCACAAAATAAATGTAGACCACATTGCCCTTAGAATAAGGATAAATAGTTTTGGTAACTTTATGCTTTTCACTTAAAGAATTTGCACAAACAAGGTTTAAAATTGTTCCTGGAATAAATCATATTATTGGTGAAGAAAGAAATACTTTTGAGTATGAGCTGTTCAAACTTCATTGATTAACTATGACGAAAACCATTGTACAAATATAGTCAGTGATTAAGAACTAATTACTTAGGCAAAAGCCAGAAGACATGAGACTTAGGAACAGAATTAAGTCATTTGGCTATCAATTCCATCATGTCTGATTTATTATTCCTCTCAACCCCATTCTTCTGACTTCTCCCATAAACTTACTAATTACCCTTACTAATCAAGAGCCTATCAAGCTCAGCTTTAAATGTACCCAAAGCCTTGGGCTCCACAGTTGTCTGTAGCAATGAATTCCACAGATTCACCACCCTGTGGCTGAAGAAAATCCTCCTCATCTCTGTTCCAGAGGGATGATCCTTTATTCTGAGGCTGTGTCCACTGGTTCTAGACTCAGTCACTATAGGAAACATCCTTTCCACGTCTACTCTGTCTAGGATTTTCAATATTCAATATATTTCAGCGAGATCCCTCCTGATTCTTCTCAACTCGAGCAAGTACAGGTCCAGAGCCATCAATGTTCAACATACTTTAACCCTTTCATTCCTGAAATCATTCTCATGAATCTTCTCTGGACCCTCTCCAACGTCAGAACATCTTTTCTTAGATAACGGGCCCAAAACTGCTCACAATACTCCAAGTGTAGTCTGTCCAAAGTCTTATAAAGCCTCAGCATAACAACCATGCTTTTAAATTGTAAAAATGAATGCTAGCATTGAATTTTCATTCCTTTCCAATGACTCAACCTGCCAGTTAATTTTAACGAAATCCTGCACGATGACTCAATCCAGAATTGCCATTCCCCTGGTGAACTCAAACACAAGCTACTCTTAAAAAGCTATATCGCTGGCATGCTACAAATTCCCTATCTTGTGATGCCATGTCAATCTGATTTTCCCCAGCTATCTGCGCATTGAATTCCCCTATGACAATTGTAACATGGCCTTTTTTTACATGCCTTTTCTATCTCTCATTGCAATTTGTACCCCACATCCTGGCTATAGTTTGGAGGCCTGTATATAACTCCCATTAAGGTCTTTTTACCCTTGCAGTTTCATAACTCTACCCACAAGGATTCTACATCTTCCAATCCTATGTCACCCCTTTCTAAAGATTTGATTTCAATTTTTACCAACAGAGCACCCACTCCCTCTGCCTACTCACCTGTCTTTTTGATAAAATGTGTATCCTTGGATATCAAGCACCTAACTATGATCTTCTTTCAGCCATTTGCCAATCTTTAATTGTGCTGCATGATCATCTGCCTTATTCTGTATACTGTGTGCATTCAAGTACAATGCCTTCAGTCCTATATTCATCAACCTTTTCAATTTCCCCCCATGTTACTCTTCAACTCATTCCAATGACTGCAATTTTGTCCTTTCATCTGCTTGCCCTTCCTCATGGTCTCATTACACACTGCATGGACTTGAATACCAACTGCCCCATCATCAGGCTGATCACTTTGGTTCCAAATTAGTTTAAACCCTCCCCAACAGCTCTAGCAAAACTGCCCACAAGAATATTGGACCCCCTTGCATTCAGGTGTAACCCATCTTTTTTTGTACAGGTCATACCTTTCCTAGAAGAGATCCCAATGATCCAGAAATCAGAAATCTGAAAGCCTGCCCCCTGCACCAATTCCTCAGCCACACATTCATATTCCAAATCATTCTATTTTTACCCTCATTGGTGTGTGGCACAGGCAGCAATCCAGAAGTTACTACTTTGGAGGTCCTGCTTTACAGCTTTCTACCTAATTCTCTAAATTCTCTCTTCAGGACTGCCTCCCTTTTTCTGCCAATGCAATTGGTATCGTGAATTTCAACAGTTCACCCCCCCCTTTAGTATGCTGAGGACCCAGTCTGAGACCTTCCTGACCCTGCCACCAAAGAGTCAGCATTCCATCGGGGTGTCTCTTTCATGTCCACTGATTTTCCTATCTGCCCTTCTAACTATGGAAATCCCCATCACTCTGCACATCTCTTCTCCCCCCTCCCTTCTGAGCCACAGAGCCTGACTCAGTGTCATAGACCCAGTCTCCATGTGACAGTTCACCACCCCCCCCCCCCAGCAGTATGTAAAGTGGTAGACATTACTGAGGGGAATGGCCACAGGGGTGTGCTGCCCTGTCTGACCATTTCCTTTCCCTCTCCTGACAGTCACTCAGATGCTGCCTCCCTGCAGTTCCTATCTATCACCTCCTCCTTTTCCTGCATGAGCCAAAGGTCATTCACTCACAGCTCCAGTCAGATGAGGTAGTAAGTTGAGTTAGACATTAGCTAATTAGATTAGACATTAGTGGTAGTAGAGGATTGTCTCTCTGACCAGAGGCCTGTGACTAGTGGAGTGCAGCAGGTAACGGTGCTGTGCCTGTTGTGGTTTGCCATCTATATCAATGATCTGGGTGATAATGTGGTTAAGTGGATCAGAAAATTTGAAGATGACACCAAGACTGGGTGTGTAGGGGACAGTGAGAGAGACTACCATGGCTTGCAGTGGGATCTGGACCAGCTAGAAAAATGGGCTGAAAGGTGGCAGATGGAAGTTAATGCAGAAAAGTGCGAGCTGTTGCACTTGGTAGGACTATTCAGGGTAGGTCTTACACAGTGAACGATAGGACATTGAGGAGTGCTGTAGAAC
The DNA here is from genome assembly GCF_963921235.1 of Mobula hypostoma. NCBI lineage: Eukaryota > Metazoa > Chordata > Chondrichthyes > Myliobatiformes > Myliobatidae > Mobula > Mobula hypostoma. Next base: position 17,921,401 of record NC_086099.1, on the reverse strand, counting down.
AGAGGGATCTGGGGATTCAGGTCCATAATTCATCAGAAGTGGTATCACAGCTTTTGGCACATTGACATTCACAAATCAAAGTATTGAGTACAGGATGTTATGCTGAAGTTGTATAAGGCCATAAGACCATAAGACATAGGAGCAGAATTAGGCTATTTGGCCTGTCGAGTCTGCTCCACCATTCCATTATGGCTGATCCTATTTTGTTCCCCTTGAGCTCCACTCCCTGCCTTCTCCCTGTAACCTTTGATGTCAGGTCCAATCAAGAACCTATCAAGCTCTGCCTTGAATACACCCGATGACCTGGCATCCACAGCTGCCTGTGGTAATAAAGTCCATAAATTCACCACCCTCTGGTTAAAGAAATTTCTCCGCATCTCTGTTTTAAATGAACGCCCCTCTATCCTGAGGCTGTGCCCTCTTGCCATAGACTCTCCCACCATGGGAAACATCCTTTCCACATCTACTCCATCCAGGCTTTTCAACATTTGAAAGGTTTCAATAATATTCCCCCCTTATCCTTCAAAATTCCAGTGAAGTCAGGCACAGACCTATCAAATGTTCCTCCTTTGATAAATCTTTCATTCCTGGAATCATCCTTGTGAACATCTTCTGAACCTTCTCCAATGCCAGCACATGTTTTCTTAGATGAGGATCCCAAAACTGTTCACAACACTCAAGGTGAGGCTTCACCAGTGCCTTATAAAGCCTCAGCATCACATCCCTGCTCTTGTATTCTATACCTCTTAAAATGAATGATAACATTGCATTTGCCTTCCTCACCACTGAGTCTATCTGCAAGCTAACCTTAAGGATGTTCCACAGAATGACTTTCAAGTCCCTTTGCATCTCAGATTTTTGGATTTTCCCCCCGTTTAGAAAGTATTCTGCACATTTAATTCTACTACCAAAGTGCATGATCATACGTTTTCCAACATTGTATTTTATTTGCCACTTTCTTGCCCACTCTCCTAATCTGTTCAAATCCTTCTGCATCCTACCTGTTTTCTCAACACTACCTGCCCCTCCAGCAATCCTACTTTCATCTGCAAACTTGGCAACAAAGCCATCATCTAAATCATTGATATACAGCATAAAAAGAAGTGGTTTGAACGCCGACCCCTGCGGAACACCACTAGTCATTGACAGCCAACCAGAAAAGGATCCTTTTATTCCCATTCACTGCTTCCTAGCAATCAGCCAATGCTCTAACCATGCCAATAACTTTCCTGTAATACCATGGACTCTTAACTTGTTAAGCAGCCTCATGTGTGGCACCTTGTTAAAGGCCTTCTACAAGTCCAAATATACAACATCCACAGCATCCCCTTTATCTATCCTACTTGTAACCTCCTCAAAGAATTTCAACAGGTTCATCAGGCAAGATTTTCCCTTAATGAAACCATGCTGACTTTGTCCCATCTTGCTCTATGTCACCAAATACCCCATAACCTCATCCTTAACAATTGACTCCAACACCTTCCCAACCACTGGGGTCAGGCTAACTGGTCTATAGTTTCCTTTCAACTATCTTTCTCCTTTCTTAAAGAGTGGAGTGACATTTGCAATTTTCCAGTCCTCTGGCACCATGCCAGAATCCAATGATTTTTGAAAGATCATTACTAATGCCACCACAATCTCTAACACTACCTCTTTCAGAATCTTAGGGTGCAGTTCATCTGGTCCGGGTGACTCATGTACCCTTAGATCTTTCAGCTTTTTGAGCACGTACTGCCTTGTAATAGTAACTGCACTCATTTCTCTTCCTTCACACACTACAACATCAGGCACACTGCTGGTGTCTTTTTTAAAAACGCAAACACAAGGAAATCTGCAGATGCTGGAGATTCAAGCAAGACACGCAAAAAATGCTGGTGAACACAGCAGGCCAGGCAGCATCTATAGGAAGAGGTACAGTCGACGTTTCGGGCCAAGACCCTTTGTCAGGACTAACTGAAAGGAGAGATAGTAAGAGATTTGAAAGTGGGAGGGAGAGATCTGAAAAACCCGAAAAAATATTTGGATCTCCCCCTCCCCCATAGATGCTGCCTGGCCTGCTGCGTTCACCTGTTATTGTCTTCCACAGTGAAGAGTGATGCAAAATACTCATTTAGTTCATCTGCCATCTCCTTATTCCCTGTTATTATTTCTCTGGCCTTGTTTTCTAGTGGTCTTGTATCCACTCTCATCTTTCTTGATATACTTGAAAAAGCTTTTACTATCCAATTTGATCTTGTGTACTAGCTTGCTTTCATAATTTCATCTTTTCCCTTCTAATTATTCTTCTAGTTGCTCTCTGTAGGTTTTTAAAAGCTTCCCAATCCTCTGACTGCAATTTTGTCCTATCATCTGCCTGCCCTTCCTGACAGTCTGACTGCATCTTATCTTTGCTTTTTTACCACCTGTCCTATCCTGAGTCCCTTCATTCCAGTTCCCACCCCCCTGCCAAATTAGTTTAAACCAATAGCTCTAAGATGTTGGCTTGATTTGGAGTATTGTGTTCTTCTGTTAATTTTAGTTCTGAGATTTATGGGTTTTAGGTTTTGCCAAAGGTGTTAAGGGATAAAGGGGAAAATGGGTACTTATTTAATGTTGACTATATGTCAACATTGCAAGACTTACACAGTATGTGTCCAGGACGAAGAAGCGGGTAAGAAATATCATCACAGGCACTCCCCACCCTGCGAACTGACTTTTCCACAATCTCCCTTCTAGAAAGCACTACAGGTGGGGCTATTAAAACCAAAAAACTCACACCATCTTGAAGCAACACACATCAAAGTTGCTGGTGAACGCAGCAGGCCAGGCAACATCTCCAGGAAGAGGTACAGTCGACGTTTCAGGCCGAGACCCTTCGTCAGGACTAACTGAAGGAAGAGCTAGTAAGAGATCATAAGGTTGAGAGTATGCGGGCAGTGGGCAAATCAGCCCTCTTGTGCTTTTTGATCTCCTCACTTGAGATTCAATTTCACGCAACCCTGCCACTTTGATCTGGCCCACGCCTTCATCAACCAGGTCCAACACTTGCCTTTCTTGGATCCTGCCCCTCCCGACAAAGGCAATTGGATTTCTGGGAGTGTGGCCAGGGTTAATCAGGGTGTGCCTAGGGTTTGTGGGGTGTGACCAGGGAAAATCGGGGTGTGCCTAGGGTTTGTGGGGGCATGTGCCCCTTTGGACGTTAGGATTAGGTTTGAGTGTTGGGCTGGTGGATGTATATGTGTGACTGGGAGAGGTAAGTATCATATCTCTTACTAGCTCTTCCTTCAGTTAGTCCTGACGAAGGGTCTCGGCCTAAAACGTCAACTGTACCTCTTCCTAGAGATGCTGCCTGGCCTGCTGCGTTCACCAGCAACTTTAATGTGTGTTGCTTGAAATTCCAGCATCTGCAGAATTCCTCGTGTTTGCACACCATCTTAAAAGTTACTTCCTCCACCCTGCTCCTCTATCTATTACCCTTGTCTATCTATTACTGTAAACACTTTAAACCACATTAAAAAAAATTATTTATGGATTTATACACATTCTATTCGATATCCATAAGTAACCCTTTAACTTTATTTTTTTATATAATTTCATAATTGTTGAATGTTGTTTTCTTTTGCTTGTTGCACCCTGGCCAACACACCACAGCAAATTCCTAATGCATGTAAATGTATATGGGTTATAAAGTTGATCATTGATATTCTCGCTGGGCAGTGGAAAGGGGTTGGTGGGACATGTGCTTGCTTATTTGTCTTCCATTTCTTCCATTCAGATGCTTGAACCAGAATCTGAATGGCAACAGACCGGGCTGGGTACAAGGGACATGTGTGTGCCGGATGATCAGAGCTCCTAGTGATCGAATTTCAAAAAGTGTGAGATAGTCTTTGCTGAATGAAGCTGTTCTATGCTCTCAAAGCACCATCTTTTCTTGTCATATTTTCAGGCATTTTTATGAACCTTTCCTGTGGTGATGGTAGCATTAATCACACTGAGCTTCGCTGATCCATGCAAGTTCCTCTGATCCTGAAAAATCTGATTAAGTCTTGCACAGTATGGTCCAACTTGTTTAGATCTGATCCGCTATATAAAGCTCATTAACCCCTAAGCCAAATAACGATTTATCATAGCTGTGGTGATTGATCTAGATTAGTTGTCAATTCAGAAGGTTATTTGATCAGAACTTGTAAAATGCATGAAATGAGCAAAGTCATTTGACTTACTTTGCATTCTATTTTGGCAAACCAGAACTTTTCCTTTCATAGGACTTGTCTATCCATTTCAATCACCGGGGGGAGAATTCTTTACAACTGCTCTTTGATTTTTCAAAGCAAGCAGACGGAATCCCAGAATATTCCTCTATGCATCCACTGGTAATGAGGAAATAGCTTGACAGATTTTTGAGATTAGGCCTTTCGATAAAGGGCTGTAATTTTTAATAGGAAAATAAGGTGTGAGTAAGTCATTGTTGGGATCTTCACTGTCATCCTGAATGAAAGCAAATGCTAGATGACTTAAAGCTTGATAATCAATGCAAACATTGGAACAATTATTTATCGAATGCTAATACAGTGTTTTCTCAATCGTTTGAATGCACTTCAAAGTTTATTCAAGGACGGTGTTCAGAGCTCAAAGTAAATTTATTTTCAAAGTGCGTATGTGTCACCACAACACAACACAATACAATACAATACAACACAAGACAACACAATCAATGAGAAACTGCACACAAAGATTGACAAACAACAAATGTGCAACAGAGGTCAAACTGTCCTTGACGATGGATGGAGATGCTGCTTTTTTTTGAGTGGCAGTGCCTCCTTGTAGATGTACTCAACAGTAGGGAGCATTTTGCCTGTGTAGAAACAACATGACCACTTTGATCACTTTGAAATAAAATTGATTTGTACTTTCTTTAAAAAATTTTAGTATAATTTAGCTTTAACTTTTATTTTTCTCGGAAAATACTGCTTAGTATCCAAGACATCTTCAAGGAGCGATGACTCAGAAAAGCAGTGTTCAACATTAAGGTCATACTCTCTTCTTTTTGTTACCATCCGGAAAGAGGTATAGAAGCATGAAGGCACACACTCAGTGAATCAGGAATAGCTTCTTTCCCTCATGCTATCTGATTTCTAAACGGACATTTGGTATCATGAATGGTACTTCAAAGTACTTTTTAAAATTTCTATTTTTGCACTACTTATTATAGATAGATAGATAGATAGATATACTTTATTGATCCCGAGGGAAACTGGGTTTCGTTACAGATGCACCAACCAAGAATAGAGCATAAATATAGCAATACAAAACCACAAACAATCAAACAACAATATGCAAACTATGCCAGATGGAAATAAGTCCAGGACCAGCCTATTGGCTCAGGGTGTCTGACCTTCCACGGGAGGAGCTGCAAAGTTCGATGGCCACAGGCAGGAACGACCTCCCATGACGCCCAGTGTTGTATCTTGGTGGAATATGGCCGGAGTCCAACAGCAAAAAGTTCAATATCCAGTCTACAAACATGTTCCTCGATCTTAATATGACCAGGATTGCACCATCTGTTGTTAACCAGAACAGCAAGCCCCAAACTCCTTTACGCTTACCGCTCTCAGAGCACTTCCGGTCAGCCTGAACGGAAGTGTCAATATTAAATATACACATATATACTTACTGTAATTCAGCTTTTTTTCTATATTATCATGTATTGCATTGCATTGCTGCTGCAAATTAACACATTTCACAACATTTGCCAGTGATATTAAAAGTGATTCTGATCTGATGTTATGTGTCTGTGATACTGTTGCAAGGAAGTTTTTCATTCCACCTGTCAGACGTTTATTTGTGCATATGACACTAAACTTAACTTTGACTTTGTACAGACCAAAGGTCAAATACCTATAAAACTTATTGTTTCCCTTTCCCCAGAGGCTGCCTCCATTTTCTTCCAGCATTTTCTGTCTTTTTCAAACTATAAGTTAACTGACTTTAAAATGACACAAGTTCAACCAACTCCTCTAGACTATTAAAGTACAACATTACTTTCAGCAAAGTACCATTGCTAGCTTATTGACCTCACAGTCTTCGAATTAAGAATCATTAACAATTTTTGGTTCTTTAATAACACCCAAATTTTGGACTTTGTGCAAGATATCTATTGTACAAACCAAAAATTAATGTAAATCTTCTGATTATTATGCATCTTAAGTCTCACTGTAACCTTTGCAACATCTGCAAAGGATGTGACACTGTAGTGTAGGGGTGACATGGTAGCATGGGGGATGACGCTACAGTTTAGGGGAGGTGACACTGTAGTGTAGAGAACTGACATTGAGTGTAGGCAGTGACAATGTAGTGTGGGGGGTGTCACTGTAGAGCAGGAGTCCCCAACCCTTTTTTGCACCGCGGACCGGTTTATTATTGACAATATTCTTGCGGACCGGCCGACCGGGGGTGGGGGGGCGTGGGGTAGGGTTGCCAACGGACAAGAGTAGCAGTCAAATACGTTGTGTTTGCCCCAAGAAAGACTACCATGACCATGAAGCCTTGCGCGGGCACCTGTGTGCGCAGCATGATGTTTACGTGACGACTTTTTTTCTACAAATCGGTTTGGCGATTCTGTTCAGTAAAACTACACTGTACATACATTATTTCTACTTTATATAGGCTGTGTATATATATATCATATCATTCCTGCTTTTACTATATGTTAGTGTTACTTTAGGTTTTATGTGTTATTTGGTATGATTTGGTAGGTTATTTTTTGGGTCTGGGAACGCTCAAAATTTTTTCCCATATAAATTAATGGTAATTGCTTCTTCGCTTTACTCCATTTCGGCACGAAAGGTTTCATAGGAACGCTCTACCTTAGCGGGGGAAATACAGGATTAGGGTGGTCCCGTATGGGACAAACCAATTTAGCCCAATATATGGGATGTCCTGGCTAATCAGCCTTAATACAGGACAGTTGGCAACCCTGGTGGGGGGGGGGTGTTAATCATGACCGGAATATAGGTGATAAGTCAACTATAAGTCACTTATAAGTGGCTAATACACTCAATTCCCTTTCTAAAAGGGTTTATCTAACGAATTTAATATTAAAAACACAGCGCATATTTTCCTCGCATGAATATAGTGATAAGTCAATTATAAGTCACTTATAAGTCAATAGCATCATAACATTTTAAGTAACGTTTCAATATTAACACACAGCACATATTTTCCCCGTATGAACATATAAAATCATTGCAACACACAAGTATGGCTGAATCAGTGGGAGCCCTGAGCTTGTTTCCCTGCAACAAGACGGTGCCATCGAGGGGTGATGGGAGACAGCGATACTCGAAGGGGGTTCCTTATGTCCAGTCTATTCCGCAATTTAGTTTTCATTGCATTCATATTCGCAGAGATATGTTGGAAATGGAAGCAATGTTTTCAGTGCTTTCGTGGCTACCTCAGGATATTCAGCCTTGACTTTGATCCAGAATGCCGGCAGAGATGTTATGTCAAACATACTTTTCAGCCCACCGTCATTTGCAAGCTTGAGGAGTTGATCTTCTTCCCGCGCTGACGTGGATGACTTCGCGTGCGTAATGACCTCGCGTGCGTTCAAGTTCAACAGTGTGTGACAGCGAATGAGGAAGGTGCAGCTGAGGCATATGGTTTCATGTCGCCAAATCATATCATTTCCTCGCAGCCCGGTAGCACATGATTTCAGCCCAGTGGTTGGGGACCACTGCTGTAGAGTTGGAGGGGGTGACACTGTAGTGTGGAGAAGTGATATAGAGTGAAGGCAGTGACAATGTAGTGTGGGGGGTGTCACTGTGGAATAGGAGGAGGTGACACTGTAATGGAGAAGGGGGGGACACTGTAGTGTGGAGGTGGTGATATGGTAGTGTAACATGGTGAAATGGGTAGTGTAGTGGGGATGACACTGTAGTATAGGAGGGGGTGACATGGTCGTGTGTGCAGGGAGGTGACACTGTAGTGTATGGGGATTATGCAGTAGTGTAGGAGTGGTGACAGTGTGGTGTAGGATGGGTGACATGTACTATAGGAAGGTGATACTGTAGTGTTGGGGGTTGACACTCTAGTATAGGCAGTGACACTGTAGTATAGGGGGTGTTTGCACTGCAGTGTAGGGGGTGACACTGTAGTTTAGGGGAAGCATGGTAACATGGGGGGGGGGCGGTGGTATGGTAGCGTAGTGGTTAGTACAAAGCTTTATAGTACAGATGACCCGGCTTCAGTTCTTTCACTGCCTGTAAGGAGTTTGTTCTGTTTGTAGGTTGATTGGTCATTGTAATTTGTCTTGTGATTAGGCTCAGTTTAAATTGGGATTGCTGGTTGGCATGACTCAATGGGGCAGAAGGGCCTATTCTACAATGTATCGCAATTAAAATAATTCTGCAAGAATATTTTAAAATACATATGTCAAACAAGTTAGGGCATACAAATATACCTGGTAATAGCTTGGCTTCCAGCAATTTACCACAGTTCCATTGTATGCTCTGTAGCAGCTTTTATTGATGAACGGTCTAGTTATCACAATTATCTTCAATTAATACCTAACAGATAAGCTTTTTCATTATAGATTGGTTTAAAGTAATCCTAAATCACCTCTGATGAGGACTCTACTCAAAGGCCTGGATATTCACAATTTATGCAAAATACCTGCAATTTGCTTTGAAAGATCTATCCAGGTAATCTATCCATTTGCATTTCATTCATATTTACTGTTTATAATATGTACTCTGTTTAAGGGTATATCAAAGAATATAGATCGGTTACAGATACGGGCAGAGAAGCGGCAGATGCAGTTTAATCCAGGCCAGTGTGAGGAATAGCGCTTTGGAAAGGGATGGTTCGAAAGGAAGTACTTGAAATGAAAGTAAGGCTGCCAGTATGGAATTGTCTGGCTGTTGTCAATGTTCCAGAATTTCTCACATCAGCTATGTACTTTGGAAGATAGAAACACAGAAACATAGTAAACCTACAGCACAATACAGGCCCTTCAGCCCACAAAGTTGTGCCGAACATGTCCCTACCTTTGAAATTACTAGGCTTACCCATAGCCCTCTATTTTACCAAGCTCCATGTACCTGTCCAAAAGTCTCTTAAAAGACCCTATAGCATCCGCCTCCACCACCATTGCCAACAGCCCATTCTATGCACTCACCGCTCTCTGAGTACAAAATTTACCCCTGACATCACCTCTGGACCTACTCCCCAGCACCTTAAACCTGTGTCCCCTTGTGGCAACCATTTCGGCCCTGAGAAAAAGCCTCAGACTATCCACACGATCAATACCTCTCATCATCTTATACACCTCTATCAGGTCACCTCTCATCCTCCGTCGCTCCAAGGAGAAAAGGCCGAGTTCTGTTTTCATAAGGCATGCTCCCCAATCCTGGCAACATCCTTGTAAATCTCCTCTGCATCCTTTCTATGGCTTCCACATCACTCCTGTAGAGGTGACCAGAACTGAGCACAGTACTCCAAGGAGGGGTCTGACCATGGTCCTATATAGCTGCAACATTACCTCTCTGCTCCTAAATTCAAACCCACAATTGATGAAGGCCAATACACCGTATGCCTTCTCAACCACAGAGTCAACCTACGCAGCTGCGTAGATCCCCCTGATCCTCCACACTGCCAAGAGTCTTACCATTAATACTATATTCTGCCAAGATATTTGACCTACCAAAATGAACCACCTCACACTTATGTGGGTTGAACTCCATCTGCCACTTCTCAGCCCAGTTTTGCATCCTATCAATGTCCTGCTGTAACCTCTGACAGCCCTCCACACTATCCACAACACCCCTAACCTTTGTGTCATCAGCAAATTTACTAACCCAGCCCTCCACTTCCTCATCCAGGCTATTTATAAAAATCACGAAGAGTAAGGGTTTCAGAACAGATCCCTGAGGCACACCACTAGTCACCGATCTCCATGCAGAAAATGACCCGTCTACAACCACTCTTTGCATTCTGTGGGCAAGCCAGTTCTGGATCCACAAAGCAATGCCCCCTTGGATCCCATGCCTCCTTACTTTCTCAATAAGCCTTGCATGGGGTACCTTATCAAATGTCTTGCTGAAGTCCATATACACTACATCTTATGCAATAAAAATAATATCAGTCCATAATGACAACATGATTAGCAACACAGACAAAATGCTAGTGAAATGCAGCAGGCCAGGCGGCATCTATAGGAAGAGGTACAGTCAACGTTTCGGGCCGAGACCCCTCATCAGGACTAAATAAAAGAAGAGGTAGTCAGAGATTTGAATGTGGGAGGGGGAGATCCGGAATGATAGGAGAAGACAGGAGGGGGGATGGAGCTGAGAGCTGGAAAGTTAATGATACCAGGCTAGAGAAGGAAGAGGATCATGGGACGGGAGGCCTAGGGAGAAAGAAATGTGGAGGGGGGCATCAGAGGAAGATATATTGAGAGGGACAGAGGAAGAAAAAAGAGAGAGAAAGAAAGGGGAAAAAATACATAAATAAATACAGGATGGGGTAAGAAGGGAGGAGGGGCATTAATGAAATTTAGAGTAGTCAAAGTTCATGCCATCAGGTTGGAGGCTACCCAAACGGAATATAAGGTGTGGTTCCTCCAACCTGAGTATGGCTTCTTCTTGATAGTAGAAGAGGCTGTGGATGGACATATCAGAATGGGAATGGGACGTGGAATTGAAATGTGTGGCCACTGGGAGATCCTCTGTCCGCCAGAGAATGGGAGATCCTCTGTCCGCCAGAGAAAGCAAGATCCTCTCCCTTCTCCAGCCTTGTATCATCAACTGTCCAGCTCTTAGCTCCATCCCCCCCCGCCCCAGTCTTCTCCTATCATTTCGGATCTCCCCCTCCTCCTCCCACTTTCCAATCTCTGACTATCTCTTCTTTCAGTGAGTCCTGATGAAGGGTCTCGGCCCAAAACATCGACTGTACCGCTTCCTAGAGATGCTGCCTGGCCTGCTGTGTTCCATCAGCGTTTTGTGTGTGTTGCTTGAATTTCCAGCAGCTGCAGATTTCCTCGTGTTTGTGTTTTTAAATGACAACATGATTGATTGGCTCAGAAGAGAAAGATACATGGTATCCAGGGTGAATTGCAAGTTTGGATTTGGAACTGGTTTCCTCACAGAAGACAGAGAGTAGTGGTGGAAGGCTATAACCCTGACTGGACTTCTGTGACCAGTTGTGTTTCACAAGGATAAGTGCTGGGATCTCTGTTATTCGTGATATATGTCAATGATTTGGATGAAAATGTACATAAGACTATTAGCAAGTTTGTGGATAACATTAAGATTCATGGAGTTGTGGACAGTGTAAAGGACAGAGCAGGGTACAGATCCATTACAATTATGGGCAGAGAAGTGGCAGATGGAGTATAGTCTAGGCAGGTGTGAGATATTGCTCTTTGACCAGTCAAATAGCAGGAGACAGTATGCAGTTAATGATAGGCCCCTTTGAGTGTAGAGGGATCTTGGAATCTATGTCCATAGTTCACTGGAAGCAGCTCAACAAGTAGATAACGTGGTAAAGAAGGCATACGGCATGCTTACCTTCATTGGTAGAGGTGTTGAGGATGAGAATAAGAATGTCATGCTGCAGCTACATAGAAATTTAGTGAGACTGCTCTTGGAGTATTATGTGCAGTTCTGGTCGCTGCATTATAGGAAGGATATGGAGACTGTGGAGTGGATGCTGACCTGATAGAGACTTCTAAAATAATGAGAGGCACAGATAGTGTGGACAGTCAGAATCTTTTCCCCAGGGTAGAAATGTTAAACACCAGAGGAAATACTATTTAAGGTTCGGGAAAGAGAAATTTAAAGGCGATATGAGGGACAAGTGTTTTACAGAGAGACTGGCAGGTGCCTGGAATGGGTTAACAGGAGGAGTATTGGAAGCGTGTATTTTGGGAAGGTAAACTGTAAGAGGCTTTTAGATAAGGTATGTGAATATGATGGATACAGATGATACACAGCCGGGGGACATTTAGTATAAACTGGGATAGTGGTCAGCTCAAAATCATGGGCTAAATCGCCTGTTCACTGCTGTAGTATTCCGTGCTCTACATTCTGATAATTAATTCAAGAGAAATTATAATGCCTATTGGTTCTCCTTTCTGCTTACTCTCATCTTATCATTGTTTAAATGAAGCAATAGTTCATTCATCACAGTGTTGCAGACAATTTACCGAAGCAATTTATCACAGCATGGACTTGCAGTGACCACATTCTTTGTTGTTGCTCCCAGACAACATTTAGTAGCGTTTGTATAAATGTCATTGTAAATATAGGCAGACCGTCAGCTCTCTTGATATACTGTGGCATATGTCTGTTAACTGTGAAGAAAATTTCTCTGTAATTGAAATAGGGAATTCTGAGAGAGCAGGATGTTCTTTTGGATGGACCAATAAGCTAACGTGCAGCTGCATAAGCAATTAAAGAATAAAATGCTATTTTTTGGCCTTTATTGCCAAGGAGGTAGGAGAACAACAATTATCATGGCATACGACAGTGATGTTAAACCTGATTCTGCTTTAGTTTGGGAAATATCTTTGGATTCTGCATTGTGTAGGCGAGGTTGCTCAGTTTCAGTGCCACATTTAAGAAAGGATATATTACTTTTGGAGGCAGTCCAATATTAGAAAAATGACTCACTGATTTATTCCCTGAGTGTGAATGTTGTTCCAGCATGAGTAGATTAAAATAAGTTAGAACCGCATGATTTGATATTTAGGGGAGTGAAGTGCTATCTTATTGAAAAATGAATCAGTGGCCTCTTTATTAGATACACCTGTACACCTGCAAGTCATTGCAAATATCTAATCAGTCAATCATGACTAATGTTTTATAAAGATCAGCATCACATCCTTGTTCTTACATTCTAGTCCTCCTGAAATGAATGCTATCATTGCATTTGTTTTCCTTACCACTGACTCAAACTGAATTATGCCCATTGGCACTGACTTCAACAATCATGAGGTGCTTTGAGCAGATGGTAATGAATCATAAAAAATTCCATCTTCCCGCTGTATTGAATCCTTCCCGGTTCACCTGCTACTCAAACCGGTGCACTGATGATGCTATAGCCTCAAGCTTCCACTCCGTCCTATCCCATCAAGAAACCAGTGCCTCACATGCCAGGACATTGCTCATCAACTTCAGCTCAGTGTTTAACATGATCATCCCTCAGAGGCTGGAGAGTAAACTGTGCTTGTTGAGACTCAGCACCCCTCTCGGTAACTGGATCTTGGACTTAACAGAAATACCCCAGTCAGTCCAAGTTCACAGCAACATCTCGAGCTCCATCATGTTGAGCACTGGTGTCCGTGAGGGCTTTATGCTTAGCCCGCTGCTGTTCATGCTGCTGACTCATCATTGCACTGCCAGATTCAGCTCAAATCACATCATCAAGCTTGCTGATGATGCTACTGTGATTGGACTCGTCAGCATAGAGAGGAGGTTGAGAGACTTGTCAAATGGTGTGAGAACAACCACCCGAGTCTCAACACAGTCAAGACAAAAGAGATGACTGTGGACCTCAGGAAGGCGCAGGTCGACCATTCTCCATGGCACATCAGTGGCTCTACCATGGAGAGAGTGAAGAGCACAAAGTTCCCTGGTGTGCACATAACACACAAGCCAACCTGGCCCCACAACACCTTCTCAATAGTTAAGATGGCATAGCTGCACCAACACTGAGGAGACTGAGACATGCAAGGATCCTCACTGCCATTCTAACAACTTTCTACAGGAGCACCATTGAGATGTTCTGTCTGGCTGCATCATGGTGTGGTACGGAGGATGTAAGCCGTCAGATCACAAGCCCCTACAGAACTGCTGAGAGGATCACCAGGGTCTCCTGGGTCTCCTTTCCCCCACTCCCATTTCTCACATTTACTAACAGTGTTGCAGACGAAGGGCCCAAAGCAGTGTTAAGATCCCTCCCACCCATTCCACAATCTCTTTGATGCACTACCATCAGGAAGGAGGTACAGAAGCATCAGGACTAGGACTGCTGGACTGGGTAACAGCTTCTTCACTCAGGCTGTGAGACTAATAAATATCCTGCCACAACCAAGGTCTCAACACTAGGACAGCATGCTGTTTACCACTTACCATTTACCAGTGTTGCAGGCATTCTGAATTATATTTTATTACCTTATTTATAGTATAATATTTTGGTTTATGTGCTGTGTGTGATATACAAAAGTATGTTGTGTGGGTGCACCATGGTCCAGAGGAACATTGTTTAATTTGGTTTTGACAATATACCTGAACTTGAACCTGCAAGTTAACTTTTAGGGAGTCTTACATAACGATCGCCAAGTCCCTTTGCATCTCTTAGCTTTGAATTTTCTCCCCGTTTAGAAAACAGTCTACACCTTTATTCCCCTTCTATCAAAGTGCATGACTATACACTTCCCTACAATATATCCATTGGAGATTTCTTTGCCCATTTTTTCAATCTGTTCAAGCCCTCCTACAGATTCCCTGCTTCCTCAACATTACCTGCACTTCCACCTATCTTTGTATCATTTGCAAACTTGGCTCAAAGCCATCAATTCCACCATCCAAATCATTGACGTATAACCTGAAAAGTAGTTGTTGTAATACGGAACCCTGCAGAACATCACTTGTCACTGGCAACTCCATTTATTCCAACTCTTTGCCTCCTGCCAAACATCAATCTTCTACCCATGCTAGTATCTTTCCTGTAATACCATGGACTTTTATCTTGTTAAGCAGTCTCATGTGTGGTACTTTGTTAACAGCCATTTGAATCCAAGTAAATGATATCCACTGACTCTTCTTTGTCTATCTTGGAAGCATTCCAGAATCTAGTGATTCTTGAAAAATCATTACTAATGCCTCAACAATCTCTTCAGCTACATCTTGCAGAATGCTGGGGTGCAGTCCATCTGGTGAAGGCGATTTATTTACCTTATCTTTCATCTTCCCAAGCACCTTCTCCATAGTAATAACAACAACACTAATTCCTGCCCCCTGACATTCTTGACTTTCTGCCATGCTGTTAGTGTATTCCATAGTTGAAGACAGATGCAAAATACTTAATAAGTTCATCGGCCATTTCTTAAAGGCAGATAAATCCCCAGGGCCAGATGGTCTGCATCCCAGAGTGCTTAAGGAAGTAGCCCAAGAAATAGTGGATGCATTAGTGATAATTTTTCAAAATCTTTAGATTCTGGACTAGTTCCTGAGGATTGGAGGGTGGCTAATGTAACCCCACTTTTTAAAAAAGGAGGGAGAGAGAAACTGGGGAATTATAGATCGGTTAGCCTGACATTGGTGGTGGGGAAAATGCTAGAATCAGTTATCAAAAATGTGATAACAGCACATTTGGAAAGCAGTGAAATCATCGGACAAAGTCAGCATGGATTTGTGAAAGGAAAATCATGTCTGATGAATCTCATAGAATTTTTTGAGGATGTAACTAGTAGAGTGGATAGGGGAGAACCAGTGGATGTGGTATATTTGGATTTTCAAAAGGCTTTTGACAAGGTCCCACACAGGAGATTAGTGTGCAAACTTAAAGCACACAGTATTGGGGGTAAGGTATTGATGTGGATAGAGAATTGGTTGGCAGACAGGAAGCAAAGAGTGGGAATAAATGGGAACTTTTCAGAATGGCAGGCAGTGACTAATGGGGTACCGCAAGGCTCAGTGCTGGGACCCCAGTTGTTTACAATATATATTAATGACTTAGATGAGGGAATTAAATGCAGCATCTCCAAGTTTGCAGATGACACGAAGCTGGGTGGCAGTGTTAGCTGTGAGGAGGATGCTAAGAGGATGCAGGATGACTTGGATAGGTTAGGTGAGTGGGCAAATTCATGGCAGATGCAATTTAATGTGGATAAATGTGAGGTTATCCACTTTGGTGGCAAAAACAGGAACAGATTATTATTTGAATGGTGGCCAATTAGGAAAAGGGGGAGGTGCAACGAGACCTGGGTGTCATTATACACCAGTCATTGAAAGTGGGCATGCAGGTACAGCAGGCGGTGAAAAAGGCGAATGGTATGCTGGCATTCATAGCAAGAGGATTGGAGTACAGGAGCAGGGAGGTACTACTGCAGTTGTACAAGGCCTTGGTGAGACCACACCTGGAGTATTGTGTGCAGTTTTGGTCCCCTAATCTGAGGAAAGACATCCTTGCCATAGAGGGAGTACAAAGAAGGTTCACCAGATTGATTCCTGGGATGGCAGGACTTTCATATGGTGAAAGACTGGATCGACTAGGCTTATACTCGTTGGAATTTAGAAGATTGAGGGGGGATCTTATTGAAACGTATAAAATCCTAAAGGGATTGGACAGGCTGGATGCAGGAAGATTGTTCCCGATGTTGGGGAAGTCCAGAACGAGGGGTCACAGTTTGAGGATAAAGGGGAAGCCTTTTAGGACTGAGATTAAGAAAAACTTCTTCACACAGAGAGTGGTGAATCTGTGGAATTCTCTGCCACAGGAAACAGTTGAGGCCAGTTCATTGGCTATATTTAAGAGGGAGTTAGATATGGCCCTTGTGGCTAAAGGGATCAGTGGGTATGGAGGGAAGGCTGGTACAGGGTTCTGAGTTGGATGATCAGCCATGATCATACTGAATGGCGGTGCAGGCTCGAAGGGCCGAATGGCCTACTCCTGCACCTATTTTCTATGTTTCTATGAGAGCGGTCAGATGAGGATGGCCAGATCGGTTCTAGCTGACAGGAAGGTGACAGTAACTCAAATAACCATGCGTTACAACAGTGGTGAGCAGAAAGTCATCTCTGAACTCACAAAAGGTTTATTTACTCACCTTATTAGGAGGTGGCCACTGAGTGAGAGGGTGTATGGTGCGTCTTGGAGATCACTCATGGCTTTACCCATAAGACCATTAGACCATAAGATATAGGAGCAGAATTAGGCCATTTGGCCCATTGAGTCTGCTTCGCCATGTCATCATGACTGCTCCATTTCCCTCTCAGCCTCAGTCTCCTGCCTTCATGCTCCCTTCATACTCTGTCTAATCAAGAACCTATAAACCTCTGTCCACCGTCACCTGAGCAATGAATTCCACAGATTCACTACCATCATCATCTTCATTCTAAATGGACCTCCCTTTGTTCTGAGGCTGTGTCCTCTGGTCGTATCCTATCGGAGAGTGAAACCATAGCCAATAATAACCCTGAGCTGAACTGTTGCACTGAAAATGTGACAGTTCTGCTAAAGTGTCTTGCTTCAACATGCCAGCTGTTTATTCTCCTCTGTTGATGCTGACTGACCTGCTGAGTTGCTCCAGCACGTTGTGTGTGCTGCTGAAATTCTGTAGGGTTTGGATGCAGTTGTGAGGGAAAGTGAGATGGGATATTACTTGTGAAAACCTCTTCTGAAGTGTGTCACACACCCACTCATGCTACGCTGGAAGCTACAAAAGCTCATTTGCCAGATAATTCAGAGTTCAGCAACAAAACACTCCTAGTTCATAGTGATTTATAACAGTGGAAAGCTATAAATTTGACAGACACAATCAAAAAATTGAAGAAACAGTGAGTAATTATGTTGATGCATTTAAAGGCTGGAGCACTTAATTTAGCATGTGGAATTGTGAATTCCATGAAAATATCAACCAAGAATCCCAGGAAATTATATCTGGTGCCATAACAAATGTTAATGCTAATCTGCAGTAAAGAACCACTGCCAAAACTAATGTTGACAGTGAGTCAAATGCTGTTTGAGAGTCAAAAACAACAGTGAGTCAAGTGAAGAAGCTGCAAACCCTGGTAGAACGAACATAGAACAGACCCTTCCATCAACAATATTGTGCCAAACTAATTTAATAGTAATGAAATGCCCAGCTAAATTAAAAATTCCAAGTAAATTCATTATCAAAGTATGTATAAATTACACAACCATAAGGTTTGTCTTCTTACAGGCAGCTGTTATATTTTGTAACTTCAAAACATTAATTCAAAGATACTCACAGAAGTCCAAAATAAGGGAGTCTAAAAAAGATAAGACACCGAATGTGCAGACAGAAAAGAAAACAAATCGTGCAAAAAATAAAGTAAGCAAATAGCATTTAGAATGAAAGTGAACCCACGGGCACAAAACCCAGAGCTGTTGGAGGCCACAGCCTCAGACTCAGTGCAGCACAGAGTGAAGTAATCATCGATGGAGCCCGTAGACACGAAGCCCAGTGGAGTTGGAGGCCACAGCCTCAGACACAGAGCCGAGTAGTCATCGAGGAGCGGTGGGCAGATCCGGCCCAACCCTCACCTCTGGTCCCGTCACCTTGCCTCTCCAATCCATCTGACCCCGAGTGTAAGTAGTCCAAACATTGCGTCGTTCCTCGCTCTAGGCCCGAACCCTGTCATGTTGATACTCTCTGGGCCTGGACCCTGCCGCCACATTTCAGCCCGTACCCGATCTTTCTAAACCAGCCTGGTGCTTAGGTTGATCAAACCTCGCCTTGGTTCAGGTGGACGGTCCTTGAATCTGCCTCTCCTCCACTCCAACTTTGCTCTGCTACTCCTGCCACGAATTGGCCTCAACTTTGCCCCACTTCTGCACACTCTGACCCTCGACTCAGCCTCGTCTTCACTCGCCTCTTCATTGTTTGCAGTGATCATTTACCATAATGTTTTTTTTAAACAGAGTAAGTGTTATTAATAGAGTATTTAGATGTATTCCTCATTTTGTTAACCACCAGTAAGTTGTTGCTTGCCTTCAGCAGCACCATCTTCAGTTAATCCTTCTGTTTACATTATATCCACATCCTTCTAGTTCTGGCACATAAGAGCATAGCAGTTAGTGTGATGTTGCTACAGACCAGGGCATCATTCAGAGGTAAAGTTGTGGCATCCACTGTAAGGAATTTGTACGTCGTTGCATGAGTTTCCTGAAGGTGCTCCAATTTCCTCCCACAGTCCAAAGATGTGCCAGTTGGTAGGTCAACTGGTTGTTGTAAAATGTCCTGTGATTAGGCTAGGGTTAAATCGGTGGGTTGATGGCTGCGTGGCTTGAGAGGCTGGAAAGGCCTGTTTTACACTGTAATAAAATAAGTAAATAAATAAATAAATAAACATTACGTTCCTATCCAAGGAGCCTCTTGAATACCTCTATCGTATCTGCCTTCACTGTCATCCCTGTGAAGCTTCCAGCTTGCACATCAGCTTTGAACTTGCTCTTCTATCTTAAATACATGCCTTCTGGTGTTAGGTGCTTCGAACCCAGGAATAAAGGTACCAGCTCTCTACACTATCTATGCCTCTCATAATCATTTACACCCCTATCAGATCTCATTGGAGAGGGTTCAGAGGTGGTTCTCAAGGATGATTCCGGGAAGGAAGAGGTTACCATACGAGGAACGTTTGATGGTTATGTGTCGGTACTTGCTAGAATTTAGAAGGACGAGGGGGGATCTCATTGAAATCTTTCGAATGTTAAAAGGTCTGGACAGAGTAGATGTGGAAAGGATATTTCCCATGTTGGAGGAGTCGAGAACAAGAGGGACATCCATTTAAAACAGAGATGTGGAGAAATTTCTTTAGCCAGAGGGTGGTGAATTTGTCCAATTTGTTAGCACAGGCAGCTGTGGAGGTAGGTTGATATGTTCACTGGTGGGGAGGGCTTTACCCATGATAGAATGGGCCATATCCACTACTTTTTGCAGGATTTTCCATTCAAGGGCATTGGTGTTTCCATACCAGGCTGTGATGCAGTCGATCAATATATTCTCCACTACACAGCTACAGAAGTTAGATAAAGTTTTAGATGTCAAGCCAAATCTGAAAACTCCAAAGGAAGTAGAGTGCTGTTGAGTTTTTTGCATTATTGCACTTACTTGCTGGGTCCAGGACCAGATCTTCCAAAATAATAACACTGCAGAATTTAAAGTTGGTGACGTTCATCACTTTTGATCCTCTGTTTAGGACTGGCTCATAGACCCCTGGTTTCCTCCCCTTCCTGCATCCCTTCCAAAGCATCAACATCCTTCCTGTGCAAACAACAGGAATTCTGCAGATGCTGGAATTTCAAGCAACACACATAAAAATTGCTGGTGAACACAGCAGGCCAGGCAGCATCTATAGGAAGAGGTACAGTCGACGTTTCAGACTGAGAGCCTTCGTCAGGACTAGACCGAGACCAGGACTAGTCCTGACGAAGGGTCTCGGCCCGAAATGTCGACTGTACCTCTTCCTATAGATGCTGCCTGGCCTGCTGCGTTCACCAGCAATTTTTATGTGTCTTGCTTGAACATCCTTTCTATAACGGGGAGACCAGAACTCAATACAATACTCCAGATTTGCCCTTACTAGAGTTTTACAAAACTGCAAAACAATTTCCAGATTCTTGAACTCAGTTCCTTGACTAATAAAGACAAGCAGGTCTTATGCCTTAGTTCCAGGAATGACCGCAGTGTTAGAAATAAGTACACCAATGTGGAGATTAAACCAACTATGATAACCAATCAAAAAACCACACATGAAATTTTATTTATTTTGCTTTTTTTTAAATTCAGAGATACAGCATGGTATCAGGCCCTCCTGGGTCAACGAGCCCACACTACCCAATTACACCCATGTGACCAAGTAGCCAGCTAACTTGTACATTCTCGGGACGTGGGAAGAAACTGGGGCAACTTGAGGAAGCCCACACTGTCATGAGGAGAACATACACATTTCCTACAGGTGGCAGTGGAATTGAACCCACATCGCTGGTGCTGGAATAGCATTATGCTAATTGCTACACAAAGGTGCCACCTCAAATGGCAGTGTATAAGTTTCCGTGTGCTTCCACACTTTATTGAAAAAGAGAAAATGGCACAGTATAATGGGACATGAGATTCCACAAATGCTGGAAATCTTGAGCAACACACAGAATGCTCGAGGAAATCAGGAGGACAGGTAGAACCTATGGAGGGAAACAAACCATCAATGAGACCTTACAGTGCCTATAAAAAGTATTCAATCCTCTTTGAAGTTTTCATGTTTTATTGTTTTACAATATTGAATCATAGAGGATTTAATTTGGGCAACATACATCAAAGTTGCTGGTGAACGCAGCAGGCCAGGCAGCATCTATAGGAAGAGGCGCAGTCGAAGTTTCAGGCCGAGACCCTTCGTCAGGACTAACTGAAGGAAGAGTGAGTAAGGGATTTGAAAGCTGGAGGGGGAGGGGGAGATGCCCTCTCGTGTTAGCCATTTCAGCCCTGGCAAAAAGCCTCTGACTATCCACACGATCAATGCTTCTACGTATTTATTACATTATGCAGGTAATATACAGGGTTTCACAATTCACAGTCAATTAGGAAAGTTGGTTGACTTTCCCTTTGTATGTATTGAAAGGACCAATTAGAATCAGATCAGGACAAGTGACAGAGAGTCAACATTGTGTCTGCTGCTTCATTAGATATGCATTAATTTGAATTAGGACCAGCCATGGTCTGCCCTCCGACAACAAAATCAGCACGTGAGAGAACAGTTAACTCAGAGTACTGAAACTTTGCCAGCAATAGTTCTCAAAGTGTTGGAGCAGCTGTTTCCTTTTGTAAGTATTTGTGTGAAATAACTTGGATCACAGGAAGATTTTGCATCTCCCCCCCCCTCCAGCTTTCAAATCCCTTACTCACTCTTCCTTCAGTTAGTCCTGACGAAGGGTCTCGGCCTGAAACGTCGACTGCGCCTCTTCCTATAGATGCTGCCTGGCCTGCTGCGTTCACCAGCAACTTTGATGTATGTTGCTTGAATTTCCAGCATCTGCAGAATACCTTTTGTTTGGATTTAATTTGGCTTTTTTTGACACTGTTCAACAGAACAAGACTCTTTTATGTCAAAGTGAAAACAGGTCTCTTCAAATTAATTACACATAGAAAACACAAAATAATTGATTGCATAAGTATTCACTCCCTTCAAGTCAGTATTTAGTAGATGCTCCTTTAGCATCAGTTACAGCTTTGAGTCTACGTGGATAGGTCTGCTATCAGATTTGTACATCTGGACACTGCAATTTCTCCCTATTCCTCCTTACAAAACTGCTCGAGCTCTGTCAGATTACATGGGGATTGTGCGTGAACAGCCCTTTGCAATTCCAGCCACAAATTCTCAATAGGATTGAGGTCTGGACTCTGAGTTGGCCACTCCAAGACATTGACTTCGTTGCTTTTAAGCCATTCCTGTGTAGCTTTGGCTTTATGCTTGGGGTCATTGTCTTGCTGGAAAGCAAATCTTCTCCCAAGTCGCAGTTCTCTTGCTGACTGCATCAAGTTTTCCACTAGGATGTCCTTATATTTTGCTGCATTAATTTTACACTCTATCTTCACAAGCTTTCCAGGGCCTGCTGCAGTGAAGAATAAGGGTTCGCAACAACACCTTTGCCATGGTCATTCTGTGGAGCCTGACAAGAGTTTGTCTTCATCCCACTACTCTGCTCATTGTACACTCATAACTGTGTGGCTGCTCACTCCATCTACAAGTTTGCAGATGGCACCATTGTAGTAGGCCACATCTAAAATAACAATGAGTCAGAGTAAAGGAAGGAGATGAAGAGCCTGGTGAGTTGGTGTCATGGCAACAACCTTTTCTGCATTGTCAGCAAAACACAAGAACTGATAATGATGTATTATAATGGAATGATTGTTGTTGCCAGATGTGGTGGTTTGAGTACCTCTGAAACTGCTGATCTGAGAATTTCATGCACAACTGTCTCTAGAGTTTACAGAGAATGGTGTGAAAAACAAAAAAAAAGCATTCAGAGTCACAAACAAGTGGAAATCTGCAGATGCTGGAAATCCATGCAACACACACAAAATGTTGGGGGAACTT
This sequence comes from Mobula hypostoma, assembly GCF_963921235.1. Taxonomy (NCBI): domain Eukaryota; kingdom Metazoa; phylum Chordata; class Chondrichthyes; order Myliobatiformes; family Myliobatidae; genus Mobula; species Mobula hypostoma. The sequence continues at coordinate 17,898,584 of NC_086099.1, read as the reverse complement.
AGCAGCCCAGACAGTATCTATGGAAAAAAAGCACAGTTCAGGTTTTGGCCTGAAACATTGACCGTGCTTTTTTCCATAGATGCTGCCTGGCCTGCTGAGTTCCTCCTGTATTCTGTGTGTGTAACATTCAGAGAGTGGCAGTTCTGTGGGTGAAAATGCCTTGTTAATGAGAGAGGTCAGAGGAGAATGACCAGACTGGTCCAAATTGACTGGAAGATGACAGTAACTCAAATAATCAAGTGTGGCAACAGTGGTGTGCAGAAGAGCTCTCCGATCACGCTACACGTTGAACCTTGAAGCAGCAGAAAACCGCAAACATATACTCATTGGGGACTTTATTAGGTTCAGGAGGTATCCAGTAAAGTGGCCTTTGAGTGTATTAGTCCGGCCACTGGCAGAAGTTAGCCAGGCTTTAAAAATGTTTGTCATTTACATTTGGAGAATAAAATGACCATTATCTCATTGCAACTTGAAAGTTCTTGTGGATGTTTTGTGCTGTTCTTTATCAGGCTAATGTACTCCTATTCCATAATTCTCTTCTGTATTTGTATTTGTGAGAAAAGATTGCTTGAAATGAATGTAAGATCATTTGTGAAATATCTCTGAAAGTTCAAGAAATGACGTTCTAATTTTTTCTGTACTGTGATAAATGAAATACATTTCTAATAAATTTTAATGTGCAAGTGTGTGATATAATCTATTCTACTTACTGTGAATACAGAAGAGGTTTGCATAATATACCTGTATTTCAAATAGTATTTCCGTAATATAACTTGAGCTTGAGAACTGGAAGAATTAAACAATACCGACAGTGTAAAGTACTTGAAGTAGCTTGAAGCATGACCTGTTCAATAGCTTTTTATGTTATAAAATTGTTAATCCTATCTATATTTTTGTCGCAATGTGCTCTGGCAATGTTGGAGGAAAGACAGACTCTATGTAGAGACGGTGACCAGAGTCACCGAAGAAAACGCAAGTAACTCTATATGATTAATGACTCTCGTTAAACAACAATTAACCAGTTCAGGAGCTCTATAAACCTTGGAGCCCAATGTTCTCTGGCTCCCCACACAGCCCTGAAGGGCTCATTACAATTTTAGTATTCATACGTAGAAACATAGAAAAACTACAACACAATGCAGGCCCTTTGGCCCACAATGCTGTGCCAAACATGTACTTACTTTGGAAATTACCTAGGGTTACCCATAGCCCTCTATTTCTCTAAGCTCCATGTATCTATCCAAGAGACTCTTAAAAGACCCTGTCATATCTGCCTTCACCACCGTCACCGGCAGCCCATTCCACGCACTCACCTCTCTCTGCGTAAAAAGAAACTACTTACCCTGACATCTCCTCTGTATCTACTTCCAAGCAGTTTAACACTGTGCCCTCTCGTGTTAGCCATTTCAGCCCTGGCAAAAAGCCTCTGACTATCCACACGATCAATGCTTCTACGTATTTATTACATTATGCAGGTAATATACAGGGTTTCACAATTCACAGTCAATTAGGAAAGTTGGTTGACTTTCCCTTTGTATGTATTGAAAGGACCAATTAGAATCAGATCAGGACAAGTGACAGAGAGTCAACATTGTGTCTGCTGCTTCATTAGATATGCATTAATTTGAATTAGGACCAGCCATGGTCTGCCCTCCGACAACAAAATCAGCACGTGAGAGAACAGTTAACTCAGAGTACTGAAACTTTGCCAGCAATAGTTCTCAAAGTGTTGGAGCAGCTGTTTCCTTTTGTAAGTATTTGTGTGAAATAACTTGGATCACAGGAAGAAATTCCAACAAATGGGAGAGTCTAGTTCCGCATCAGAATCAGAATCAGGTTTAACATCACTGGCATTTGTCGTGATATTTGTTAACCTTCTGGTAGCAGTACAATGATATACAGAAGAAAATAAAAAAGTAAATCAATTACAGTAAGTAATTGATACGTCTATTAAATAGTTAAATTAAAAATAGAAATGATAAAAGTGGGGTTCAAGGTCCATTTAGGAATCGGATGGCAGAGGGGAAGGAACTATTCCTGAATCGCCAAGTGTGTGCCTTCAGGCTTCTGCACCTCTTTCCTGATGGTAACAGTGAGAAGTCAGCATGCCCTAGGTGATGGGAGTCCTTAATGTTGAACATGCCTTTCTGAGACGCTGCTCCTTGAGGATGCTAATACCCAAGACGAAGCTCACTAACTTTATAACTTTCTGTAGCTTCATACAGACGATGATGCAGCCTATTAGAATGCTCTCCATGGTATATCTATGGAAGTTTGAGAGTTTTAGATGACAAACCAAATCTCCTCAAACTCCTAATGAAACATAGCCTCCGTCTCGCCTTCTTTATAACTGCATCAATATGTTGGGACCAAGTTAGATCCTCAGAGATCTGAAAATTGCTCAACTATCTCCACCTGATCCCTCTACGAGGATTCACGTTCCCTCGTCCTATTCTTTCTGAAGGCCACAATCAGCTCTTTGGTCTTACTGACGTGGAGTGCAAGGTGGTTGCTGTGACACCACTCAACTGGCTGGTATATCTCAGTCCTGAACGCTCTCTCATCTCCACCTGAGATTCTGCTCGCAATGGCTGTATCATCAACAAATTAATAGATGGCACTTGAGCTGTGCTTAGCCACACAGTCACAGGGAAAGAGAGAGTAGAGCAGTGGGCTAAGCACATATCCCTGTGGTGCGCCAGTGTTGATTGTCAGTGAGGAGGAGTTATTATTACCAGTCTGCACAGGTTGAGGTCTTCCGGTTGGGAAGTTAAGGATCCAATTGAAGAGGGAGGTACAGAGGCTCAGGTTCCTTAGTTTATCGATCAGGACTGTAGGAATCATGGCGCTAAACACTGAACTATAGTCAACGTACAGCATCCTGACATAGATTAAAAGCAATGTGTAAAAAAAATTAATTAAGGAGTAACTCCTCTGACAATTCTTCCTTCCAGTAACCTGAGCAGGAATGATTTTTGATGGAGAAAGATGTTTCATCTTAATATGATTTACTTATTGTTTATTCAATAATTCATTGAAATATCAATAACCTAAGCACTCCAATTTGCTTTCATCTTGATGCTCATCTAATAGTCTCAAAGTTCAAAGTAAATTTATTATCAAAGTACATATATGACATCCATATACGACCTTGTGATTCATTTTCTTGTGGGCATACTCAATAAGTCCATAATAGAAAAATACCATAATAGAATCAATGAAAGACTGCACAAACTGGGCTTTCGACCTGCGTGCAAAAGACACAAACTGTGCAAATACATAAAGAAAGAAGAAATAATAATAACAACAATAATAATAATAATCTAGACACACCCGTAACCAGACTGAGCAGTGCTCTGGTCAGCGTCTGTTCACTATGTTAGGGATATCTGAAAGTAAAACCTGGTGTAGGTATAAAAAGCAATAGGCTTTTGCTTTAGAAAAGCCCCACTGCCTGGGGACCGCCAGGGCACTCCTGGAGCTAGCGCTGGGCATGACAGTAAGCGAACTGCTAGCGGTGCTCTGCTGAATAGGCAGGCAGGCACTGGGAAACCCGAAAAAGATACAGCCAGCATTCGAAGTGGCCAGTCAACACCACAGGCTGCGACTGCAGCAAGTGTTTCTCAGGAGAGCATCCACTTACAACTGTGACCACTCAAGCGGTTAAGAGGAGGAAGACATGCATGAAATGGTCATTAGATGTAAACACATTCATAATGTGTGTTTATTACAGAGTGAGAACTGACATGACACGATACAGGGAAAACTTCATCAATAGTTACACAGAAATATTTATGTTAATCTTCAGAAAGCCACAATACTAAACACCATTAGAATAGTCCGCAAGTTCCTAGTCATTGACAAATGAGTGTGCTTGGCTATGCCTGTACTAGCCTGAGCTGAGAAACAAAATAAAATAAACAAATAAGTAATAGATATTGAGAACATGAGAAGAAGAATCCTTGAAATTGAGTCTGCAGGCTATGGGATCATTTCAGTGATGGGGCAAGTGAATTTGTGTGAAGATATCCCATTTGGTTCAAGGGCCTGACGGCTGAGGGGTAATAACTGTTCATGAACCTGATGGTGTGAGTCCTGAGGCTCCAGCACTTTCTTCCTGATGGCAGTAGTGAGAAGAGAGCATGACCTGGGAGGTGGGGCTCCTGGTGATGGAAGTTGTTTTCCTGCAACAAAGCTCAGCGTAGATGTGCTCAGCGGTAGGGAGGGCATTACCTGTGATGAACTAGGCTGTATCCACCACTTTTTGTAGGAATTTCCATTCAAGAACAATCTCTTAAATGTTCTTACACACAAAATACCCTGCAGATGCTGGGGTCAAAACAACACTCACAACACTCTGAAGGACTCAACAGGTCGGGCAGCATCCATGGAAACGATTAGTCAATGTTTTGGGCTGGAATGAAGGGTCCTGACGAAGGGTTCTGGCCCGAAACGTTGACTGATTGTTTCCATGGATGCTGCCCGACCTGCTGATTTCCTCCAGCGTGTTGTGAGTCTTAAATGTTCTTAATGCATCTACCACCATAATGTACCACCACCCCTGACAGCGTGTTCCATGCACCCACCACTCTCTACATAAAAGTTTTACCGGTGACATCCACACTATACTTTCCACCAATCACCTTAAAATTATGCCCTCTTGTAATAGCCATTTGCACCAGAAAAATGGTCCTGGCTATCCACTCTATCAATGTCTTTTATTATCTTATTGTTCTTCTCTACAACCTTGCCATTTCTTTAGCATTTGTCTGTTTTTGACAAGGCCAAGTTGCTATCTTGACACTCAAACCAGCACAGATGGAAAGAGTGCAAGGAGCTGGCTGGATTCAAACCCAGGGCTTCTTGTGTCAAAGTCCAGTGTGGATAAAGTCCACTACACCACCAGCCAGCTTTATCATCTTATACACCACCATCAGGTTACCTCTCATTCTCCTTTTCTCTAAAGCCCTAGCTCACTCAGCCTTTTCTCATAAGACATGCTGTCTAATCCATCCAGCATCTTAGTAAATCTTCTCTGCACCCTCTCTAAAGCTTCCACACCCTTCCTACAGTGAGACAATCAGAAATGAGCGCAAAACTCCAAGTGAGGTCTAACTAGTGTTTCATGAATGTCACGCTGTCAGGTTTTGGTGAGGGTCATGTGCTCTTATGAAGGTATAGACTCTAAAAACACAGAAAAAAGGCTGCAATAGCACATTCAGAGCTAAGGTGAGAAAAGCTGGATAACTTTTTGAAAATGTGCAAAATATTTAAAGTGTGTTACGTACCCCGTAACTGGGTTGTCAAACCAGCAGAAATGGAACACTCGTGGGAGTCTGTGATTACTAGAAACTAACAAAGTTTTATTAACAAAAATAAGTAATACAGTACACTAACCGCAAGGATATAAATGTAACAGATTAGCAATGATAGTATACACGTATAGACAGAAATAGGGTAAAAGGAATCTATCGCAGTCTAGGGGTAAAATGATCAGTCTTAAGGTGAAGCAGAGTTCAGTCAGTCTAGTGTAGTTCGAAGTAATCACTGTTGTTGTACCATTGGAGAGAGAGAGTGAGAGATACAGTTGAGGTTTCAGGCAAACCTTTCGATGCCTTCTGATCCCGCTGTGGTCACCGACTGTGACCCCTCCATTCCGGATGCAACTGTTCTTCCGTGGTGAACCCGGCACCCAGGCAAGGGCGGACACACATCAGGTCCCCACCGGTCGTACCTTTACACTCTGTGAGCCTTCGACCGATTCCTGCGAATCGGTCCTCCAAACTCCCATCAACTGTGGGGCGCAATGCTCTTTCCAGGGTCTCGTGGCGTGTGTCTCGTGCCTTAGCAAACCCGCTATTTTTATCCCTCTGATGGGGTATCACCTGTCCATCAAACTTCACACTTCCTATTGTCTCAGCAGGATTGTTAATGAACAGTTCAGGTTCAAAACAAACTGTCTGAGGCAGACGCCAACATACTGTATTATGTGTGTGTGTCTCTCTCTCTCTCTCTCTCATTATCTCTCTCTCTCTCTCTCTCTCTCATTATCTCTCTCTTCTCTCTTATTAGCATTTTGAATGGCTCTCCGTTGTCTCTCATTATCTCTCTCATTAACATCATCCGTTCTGCAGCTCTGCTTGGCTTCACACATGACAAGTGGAAGAAATGGCAAAATAGCAAAAACGACGAAAGAAAAAAATACAGATATATACCATCAGACCTTCAGGATTACACTTCCAAAACTTCAGTCTGAAAGTAATACACCTCTTTCTCTCATCACTTACCAAAGGCAAACTGTAATCAGCAATATTCTCACGCTAGGAAAAAAGGGATAGTCCGTTCTTTGCAGGAGCGTAGGGAAGTTGTTACCATAAATCTGAATAATTACACAAGACCAAGATACACGTGCACCTGGGTTGGGTTTTGTGTTTTGCAAGGAGCACTGGTGAACCCTGTTAACGTCATGAGGGCATGACTTTCATTTGGTGGGGGGAGAGTGCACGGGGTCTTTCTTTTTGTATGTTAAATTTAAAATGGCTTCTTTGTTATGTTATACTGGGGAATGCTTCTTTGTTATGTTAAATGCTGAGAAAGTCTCTAGCTAGACATTTGCTTGGGTTAATACAGATAGCAGGGTGCTATTAGCCAATGGGTGTTCATATTATCATTTTATACGGGTGATAATGCTGTCTCATATGACTGGGAATGGGGGGTTTTTGGGCGGGAGGTCGGAGGAGAGAAGGGGAGGACAACAGACGTGCGAAAGGCTCCGGTCGATCACTCCGGGTGGTCCCGAGCCATGAGTCGACAGGATTCTGGTGGTCGTCAGGAATTTATTGAGCTCCAACGGTTGTGCATGAAGAACTTGGACTTTGATAAGTCTGGTGCCTTTTTTTCCATTACTTCCTCTTCTGTATCGAATTTATATTAATTTCATAGACTTAGTAATAAAGTGTACTTGAAAAAACGTACTGTGTGTGCTGGCTGATGATTGATGTTTGGGATTGATTCGGGCGGCAACCGACCCTGTGGGGAGCGTTCAGGCAGGTGCTGGGCGGGATTTCCCCTAGACATATACGAGCCAATATAACTGAGCGTTACACATGAATTCACATTTTTCTTCACAATCACAAAGGCATTAAGATCACAATGAGATTGCACAACAAAATCAATCAACAACCAACCATTTTCAGGAGCTAGCACTCTTTCCCATCCCCCAAAATGAATTCTTCACTGAGCCGGCCCTGTGTATGTGCACCCGATAAGCATGACTTCAGCACTTTCAGACAGGACAATGAGAAATACAAGGCTGATAGATAGGAGCTACAGGCAAGTAGTCATACCGGGGCCTCGAGAGACAGATAAGTGAGTAACAGTCAGGAGATGGAAGGCAAGAATCAGGTACTAGAGAGTACCCTGTGGCTGTCCCCCTTAACAATAAGAACTCCTGTTTGAGTACTGTTGGGGGGGGGACAGCCTACCTGGGGGAAGCAACAGTGGCCTGTGGTTCAGAAGAGTAGGGAAAGGAAGAAGGCAGCAGTAATAGGCGACTCTGTCATTAGGGGGTCAGACAGGTGATTCTGTGGTTGCAGGAAAGAAACACGGATGGTAGTTTGCCTCCAAGGTGCCAGGGTCCATGATGTATCTGAATGTATCCACAATATCCTGAAGTGGGAAGGTGAGGAGCCAGAGAGCGTGGTACATATTGGTGTGGTACCAGCGAGGTACCAACGACATAGATAGGAAAAGGGAGGAGGTCCTGAAAACAGACTACAGGGAGTTAAGAAGGAAGTTGAGAAGTGGGATCTCAAAGGTAGTAATCACGGGATTACTGCCTGTGCCACGTGACAGTGAGTATAGGAATAGAATGAGGTGGAGGATAAATGTGTGGCTGAGGGATTGGAGCAGGGGGCAGGGATTCAGATTTCTGGATCATTGGGACCTCTTTTGAGGCAGCCATGACCTGTACAAAAAGGATGGGTTGCACTTCAATCCCAGGGGTGACCAATATTCGGGCAAGGAGGTTTGCTAAGGCTATTAGGGAGAGTTTAAACTAGAATTACTGGGGGGTGGGAACTGAACTGAAGAGACGGAGGAAGGGGCTGTTGGCTCACAAATAGAGAAAGCTTGGAGACAGTGTGAGAGGGAGGATAGGTAGGTGATAGAGAAGGAATGTGCTTAGACCGATGGTTTGAGATGTGTCTATTTCAATGCAAGAAGCCTCATGAACAAAGTGGATGAGCTTAGAGCATGGATCAGTACTTGGAGCTATAACGTTGTGGCCATTACAGAGACTTAGATGGCTCAGGGGGCAGGAATGGTTACTTCAAGTGCCAGGCTTTAGATGTTTCAGAAAGGATAGGGAGGGAGGCAAAAGAGGTGGGGGTGTGGCACTGCTGATCAGAGATAGTGTGACAGCTGAAGAAAAGGAGGAAGTCATGGAGGGATTGTCTACTGAGTCTCTGCGGGTAGAACTTAGAAACAGGATGGGGTCAATAACTTTAGGGTGTTTTTTTATAGACCACCTAAAAATAAAAGGGACATCAAGGAACAGATAGGGAGACAGCTTCTGGAAAGGTGTAATAGTAACAGGGTTGTCGTTGTGGGTGATTTTAATTTCCCAAATATTGATTTAGCATCTCCCTAGGGCAAGGGGTTTAGATGAGGTGGAGATTGTTAGGTGTGTTCAAGAAGGTTTCCTGACACAATATGTAGATAAGCCTACAAGAGGAGAGGCTGTATTTGATCTTGTATTGGGAAATGAACCTGGTCAGGTGTCAGGTCTCTCAGTGGGAGAGCATTTTGGAGATGACGATCACAATTCTATCTCCTTTACCATAGCATTGGAGAGGGATAGGAACAGACAAGTTAGGAAAGCGCTTAATTGGAGTAAGGGGAAATATGAAGCTATCAGGCAGGAACTTGGAAGCATAAATTGGGAACAGATGTTCTCAGGGAAATGTACAGCAGAAATGTGGCAAATGTTCAGGGGATATGGTGTTCTGCATAGGTACGTTCCATTGAGACAGGGAAAGGATGGTAGGGTACAGGAACCGTGATGTACAAAAGGCCGTTGAAAATCTAGTCAAGAATAAAAGAAAAGCTTACGAAAGGTTCAAAAAAACTAGGTTATGGTAGAGATCTAGAAGATCATAAGGCTAGCAGGAAGGAGTTTAAGAATGAAATTAGGAGAGCCAGAAGGGACCATGAGAAGGCCTTGGTGGACAACATTAATGAAAATCCCAAGGCATTCTGCAAGTTTGTGAAGAACAAGAGGATAAGATGTGAGAGAATAGGACCAATCAATTGTGACAGTGGAAAAGTGTGTATGGAACCGGAGGAGATAGCAAAGATAATTAATGAATACTTTGCTTCAGTATTCACTACGGAAAAGGATCTTGCTGATTGTAGGGATGATTTATAGTGGATTGAAAAGCTTGAGCATATAGACATTAAGAAAGAGGATGTGCTGGAGCTTTTGGAAAGCATCAAGTTGGATAAGTCTCCGGGACAAGATGAGATGTACCCCAGGCTACTGTGGGAGGTGAGGGAGGAGATTGCTGAGACTCTGGCAATGATCTATGCATCATCAATGGGGACAGGAGAGGTTCCGGAGGATTGGAGGGTTGCAGATATTGTTCTCTTATTCAAGAAAAGGAGTAGATATAGCCCAGGAAATTATAGACCAGTAAGTCTTACTTCAGTGGTCGGTAAGTTGATGAAAAAGATCATGAGAGGCAGGATTTATGAACATTTGGAGAGCCACAACATGATTAGGAATAGTCAGCGTGGCTTTGTGAAAGGTAGGTCATGCCTTACGAGCCTGATTGAATTTTTCAAGGATGTGACTAAACACATTGATGAAGGTAAGAGCAGTAGATGTAGTGTATATGGATTTCAGCAAGACCTTTGATAAGGTACCCCATGCAAGGCTTATTGAGAAAGTAAGGAGGCATGGGATCCAAGGGGACTTTGCTTTGTGGATCCAGAATTGGCTTCCTCACAGAAGGCAAGGTATGGTTGTAGATGGGTCATATTCTGCATGGAGATCGGTGACCAGTGGTGTGCCTCAGTTATCTGATCTGGGACCCCTTCTTTTCGTGATTTTTATAAATGACCTGGATGAGGAAGTGGAGGGATGGGTTAGTAAATTTGCTGATGACACAAAGGTCAGGGGTGTTGTGGACAGTGTGGAGGGCTGTCAGAGTTTACAGCGGAACATCGATAGGATGCAAAACTGGGTTGAGAAGTGGCAGATGGAGTTCAACCCAGGTAAGTATGAGGTGGTTCATTTTGGTAGATCAAATATGATGATAGAATATAGTATTAATGGTAAGCCTCTTGGGAGTGTGGAGGTTCAGAGGGATCTTGGTGTCCGAGTCCATAGGACACTCAAAGCTGCTGCGCAGGTTGACTCTGTGGTTAAGAAGGCATACGGTGGTTAAGAACTTAACTGTGGAAGGTTGAGAGGTAATGTTACAGCTAAACAGGACCCTGATCAGATTCCACTTGGAGTACTGTGCTCATTTCTGGTTGCCTCACTACAGGAAGGATGTGGAAACCATAGTAAGGGTGCAGAGGAGATTTCCAAGAATGTTGTCTAGATTAGGGAGCATGCCTTATGAGAATAGGTTGAGTGAACCCAACCTTTTCTCCTTGGAGTGACGGAGGATGAAAGGTGACCTGATAGAAGTGTATAAGATGATGAGAGGCATTGATCGTGTCGATAGTCAGAGGTTTTTTCCCAAAGTTGAAATCGCTGACACGGGAGGGCACATTTTTAAGGTGTTTGGAAGAAAATACAGAGGAGATGTCAGGGGTAAGTTTTTTTATGCAGGGAGTGGTGAGTGCGTGGAATGGGATGCTGACAACGGTGGTGGAGGTAGATACAACAGGGTCTTTTTAGAGACTCCTGGATAGGTACATGGAGCTTAGAAACATAGAGGGCTAAGTGTAATCCTAGATAATTTCTAAAGTAAGTACGTGTTTGGCACTGCATTGTGGGCCGAAGGGCCTGTATTGTGCTGTAGGTTTTCTATGTTTCTATCTCTCTAAGGCTACTCTAGGGGGCTGGGTGGAGTGGGAAGGAGAAATTACTTGTGGCAGACCTACTCTTTCACAATAGAACTGCAAAATTACTTTGTGGTTCTTGTACTCAATCCCTCAACTAATGAAGGCCAACACACCATATGTGTTCTCAACAATCTTATTAACTTGCATGACACCTTTGAGGGAGTTCTGGACATAGAGTCCAAGATCTCTCTGTTCCTCCACGCTGCTGAGAACTCTGTCATTAACCCTCTACTCTGCCTTCAAGTTCGACCTTCCAAAGAGAATCACTTCACACCTTTGCAGAGTTAACTCCATCTGCCACTTCTTAGCCCAGCTGTGCGTCCTACCAATGTCCCTTGTAACAGACAGCAGCCCTCTACACTATCCACAACACCACTAACCTTTATGTCATCTGCAAACTTCCTATCCGCTCTTTCACGTCCTTATCCAAGTCATTTATAAAATCACAAAGAGCAGGCATCCCAGAACAGATTCTTATGGAACTCCCCTGGTCACCAACCTCCAGACAGATATGCTCCATCTACAACCACTTTTGCATTCTGTGGGCAAGCCAATTCTGAATTTACCCAGCCAAGTTTCTCTAGATCCCATGCTTCCTGACTTTCGGAATGAGCCTACCATGCGGAGCTTTGTCAAATTCCTTACTAAAATCCACAGGGAAAGTCAGTTCCAGGATCTTTCTCAAATAGCTTTTCCTTGTAGCTGAAGAGCAGCTCCCCGAACCTCCGAGAGCATCTAAAGGCACTGGGAAAATATGAGATTCAGATTCAGAAACAACCTATTCTCATAAAATGCTGAAGGAACTCAGCAGGGCAGGCAGCGTCTATGGAAAAGGGTACGGTCGGTGTTTTGGGCTGAGATCCTTCTTCATGAATGGAGAAAAAAGATCAGGTCAGAGTAAGATGGTGGGGGGGTGGGGGAGGACAGGAAGAAATACAATGTAGTTGGTGATAGGTGAAGGGGAGAGGGGGACAGGAGAAGTAAAGAGCGGGAAGTCAATTGGTGAAAGGGATGAAGGGCTGGAGAAGGGGGAACCTGACAGGAGAGGACAGAAGGCATCGAAGAAACGGAAGGGGAAGGAGCACTGGGGGAGGTGATGGGCAGGTAAGAAGTTAAGAGAAGAGAAGGAAATGGGAATGGGGAGTCATGAAGTGGTGGAGGAGGGGGGCTTTACCAGAAATTTGAGAAATCAATGTTCATGCCATCAGGTTGGAGGCTATCCATACGGAATATAAGGTGTTGCTCCTTCAACCTGAGTGTGGCCTCATCGTGGCAGTAGAGGAGGCCATGGACTGACATGGCGGAATTGGAAAGGGAAGTAGAATTAAAACGGGTGGCCACTGGAAGATCATTTTTCTTCTGGTGGACAGAGTGGAGATGCTCAGTGAAGTGGTCTCACAATCTGCATTTGTTCTCACTAAAATCTAGGAGGCCACACTGGGAGTACCAGATGCAGTAGATGACCCCAACAGACTGACGTGTGAAGTGTCGCCTCGCCTGGAAGGACTGTTTGGTGCCTTGAATGGTAGTGAAGGAGGAGGTGTAGGGGCAGGTGTGGCACTTGTTCCAGTTGCAAGGATAAGTGCCGGGATGGAGATCAGTGGGGAGGGACGAATGGACAAAGGAGTCACTGTTAGGGAGTGATCCCTACAGAAAGCAGCCGGGGGGCGGGAGGGAAAGATGTGCTTGGTGGTGGGAGCCTGTTGGAGATGGCTTCAGATTCAGGTTTATTTATCACAAGCACATTGAAACTTACAGTGAAATACTGAGGATGTGCTGGGGACAGCCTGCAAGTGTTGCCACACATTTTGGCGCCAAGATAGCAAGCCCACATCGTTTAGCAGAACAACACAGAACACAGCAAACTGGAACACAATAGATAATAAAACAAGCCCATTTCCTCTCTCCCACCTACACACACAAACAATTGTCCAACTGCAGGACGACTGTTTGGGAGTGCAGGACTCACACATCCGAGCGGCTGTGATTTCCAGACTTTGAATTGCTTTTGGGGCTCTGATCTTTGGTATTGACATCTGGACTGCGTGATGACAGGATGCTGCTGCTCGAATTCCTAGCACGCCTAGCTGGCTCTCGTGCGTCCAACTTGCACGGACATGCACTGTCCTGGGACAGCCTGACATGCACATATTTTCTTTGTCCCCATTTCTATATAGCTGGTTTCTAGTGGAGAGCATAGGTCTGGACCTCAGATATCCATGTCCACATTGCTGGCCTTTCGTATATGGAGTGGAAGCCTTGACTTTGAATGTCCTTTGTCACCCATCCATGTTGCTGGCCTTTGAATGTGGCAGGAGGAACAGAGGGCTGGCCTCTAAGTCCTCTACATACCTGTCCTTAAACCCTAATCTGACCTCCACATCACTGTCCCTAAACAAACCCCCCCCACCCCCATCTTTTTCCATGAAACCATCCTTACGAAAATAAAAAAGCCACTATGACTGAGCCACGATCTCAACAAAGACTGTTGATGGAGTGAAGCGATATGAAGAGTTTGCAGAGCAGTAGGCTGGAAAGCAAGAAATCTTTCTGGTTTATGTGAGGTTCTTCTCCAACTGCACAATAGTGTATGCATTATCAAATAATTCATGCAGTGATGTTACTCTTATTTACATAATGTGGGAATAATATAATGTGACAGCCATGCCTAATGTGCTGGGAGTACCAGAGTTATATATTGTCTCAAATCATTAAAGTGTGATAGAAATCCAAACAGGGGAAGTTTCAGGAAAGATGTAGGTACCAGGAAACTAAGGATGCTGGTCACAGAGGTCAAGGCATTCAGAGTACTGAAATTTGAAGAGAGAACAGAGGTATAGAAAGGGTAAATGTGAGCAGGCTTTTTCTGCTGAGGTTGGGTGGGACTACTACCAGAGGTCATGGGTTAAAGGTGAAAGGTGAAAAGTTCAAGGGGAACATGAGGGGAAACTTCACTCAGAGATACCTCCTGTACCTAATAAAGTGGCCACTGAGTGTATGTTCATCGTCTTCTGCTGCAGTAGTCCATCCACAAAAAGGATCGACAAGTTGTGTGTTCAGAGATACATTTGTGCACGTCACTATTGTAACGTGTGGTTACTTGTGTTACTGTCACTTTGCTGTCAGCTTGAACCAGTCTGGCTATTTTTCCTCTGACCTCTCTCATTACCAAGGCATTTTTGCCCAGAGAAATGCTGCTCAGTAGATTTCTTTCTGTTTTGTCGCACCACTCTCTGAATACTCTGGAGACTATTGTGCATGAAACTCCCAAGAGATCAGCAGTTTTTGAGATCCACAAACCACCCCATCTGGCACCAACAGTCAAAGTCACTTAGATCACATTTCCTCCCCATTCTGATGTTTGGTCTGAGCAACAAATTAACCTCTTGACCTTGAACTTAGTCGTTGATTATTGTGCTTCCCAAAAAAGGCAATCTCCAACTTTGCCAGAATTACCGTACCATCAGCGTGATCAGCCATGTAAGCAAGGTAATGCTCAGAATCATCTTGAACAGACTGAGTCCTCAGACAGAAGGCATCATTGCCAAGGAACAAGCAGGTTTCCGTAAGGGCAGAAGCACCACTGAGCAGATTTTCAACCTCTGCACTCTCTGTGAGAAATACCTTCAGCACCAGAGAGAGTTCTACCATGTCTTCATAGACTTCAAGAAGGCATTTGACAGAGTCTGGCATGATGCCTCATGGACCACCATGAAGACATCCAACATGGGGCAGAAGCTGATTCAAACAATCTATCAGCTTTACACCAAGGCAACCAGTGCAGTACTCGCTCAGGGCACCATTGGGGAGGGGTTCCATACCTCTGTAGGAGTCCGTCAGGGCTGCCTTCTCTCCCCCACTCTCTTCAACGTCTTCCTGGAACAGATCATGAGTGTTGCCCTTGAAGATTAAGTGCGCACTGTCAGCATCAGAGGGAGGAACATCACAAACCTTTGCTGATGACATTAATGGACTTGCAGGAAAAGAGAATGAACTGACCAACCTGGTCAGCCATTTTGATAGAGCCTCCACAAAGTTTGGAATGGAAATAAGTGCCAAGAAAACCAAGCTCATGGCAAATGCCAATTGTGCCATCACAACAGACATTTCAATCCATGGTCAGAAACTTGAGACAGTGCAGCAATTCAAATACCTGGGGGTATTCAAATCATCAGTGATGGAAGATCAAGACCAGAAGTCCTAGCAAGAACCGCACAGACAACGACTGGACTATCCAAACTCAAGACAATATGGAGGGACAGCAACATCATCATGAAGTACAAGATCAGACTCCTGCGTGCATTGGTATTCTCCATCTTCCTGTACGCATGTGAGACATGGACCCTCACAGCAGGGTTACAGAGGAAGATACAGGCATTGGAAATGAGATGCTATCGCAACATCTTGGGCATCTCATACTTGGACCACATCACAAATGAGCAGGTCAGCAAGACCATCCAGCACCACATTGGCCCCCATGAAGACCTTCTCACAACGGTGAAGAAAAGAAAGCTGAGATGGTACGGCCACGTAACAAGATCCAGTGGCCTTGCAAAGACCGTTCTACGAGGAACTGTGGACGGGAAAAGAAGGAGAGGCAGACAGAGGAAAAGATGGACGGACAACATTAAAAAATGGACAAGGAAAACATTTGCGGTGACCAAGGCTCTGGCACACAACCGCGACAGATGGAACAGACTGGTGCAAAGCTTGTCATGATGGTGCCCCGATGACTCCACCAGGAGTTAAGGGTGCAAGGCAAGGCATGTCTGCAAGCTTTTTTTGTATTAAGTTGATGCCACGTGATTGGCTGATGAGATATTTAGATCTTATCGTGAGAGGCCCCTTGGGTAAGAATGACCATAATATGGTGGAATTCTTCATTAAGATGGAGAGTGACATAGTTAATTCAGAAACAAAGGTTCTGAACTTAAAGAAGGGTAACTTTGAAGGTATGAGACATGAATTAGCTAAGATAGACTGGCAAATGACACTTAAAGGATTGACAGTGGATATGCAATGGCAAGCATTTAAAGGTTGCATGGATGAACTACAACAATTGTTCATCCCAGTTTGGCAAAAGAATAAACCAGGGAAGGTAGTGCACCCGTGACTGACAAGGGAAATTAGGGATAGTATCAATTCCAAAGAAGAAACGTACAAATTAGCCAGAAAAAGTGGCTCACCTGAGGAGGACAAAGGGCTTAATTAGGAAAGGGAAAAGAGATTATGAGAGAAAACTGGCAGGGAACATAAAAACTGACTGTAAAAGCTTTTATAGATATGTGAAAAAAAAGATTGGTTAAGACAAATGTAGGTCCCCTACAGACAGAAACAGGTGAATTGATTATGGGGAACAAGGACATGACAGTCCAATTGAATAACTACTTTGGTTCTGTCTTCACTAAGGAGGACATAAATAATCTTACGGAAATAGTAGGGGACAGAGGGTCTAGTGAGCTGCAGGAACTGAGGGAAATACATGTTAGTAGGGAAGTGGTGTTAGGTAAATTGAAGGGATTAAAGGCAGATAAATCCCCAGGGCCAGGTGGTCTGCATCCCAGAGTGCTTAAGGAAGTAGCCCAAGAAATAGTGGATGCATTAGTGATAATTTTTCAAAACTCTTTAGATTCTGGACTAGTTCCTAAGGATTGGAGGGTGGTTAATGTAACCCCGCTTTTCAAAAAAGGAGGGAGAGAGAAACCGGGGAATGATACACCGGTTAGCCTAACATCAGTGGTGGGGAAAATGTTAGAGTCAGTTATCAAAGATGTGATAACAGCACATTTGGAAAGCGGTGAAATAATCGGACAAAGTCAGCATGGATTTGTGAAAGGAAAATCATGTCTGACGAGTCTCATAGAATTTTTTGAGGATGTAACTAGTAGAGTGGATAGGGGAGAACCAGTGGATGTGGTATATTTGGATTTTCAAAAGGCTTTTGACAAGGTCCCACACAGGAGATTAGTGTGCAAACTTAAAGCACACAGTATTGGGGATATGGTATTGATGTGGATAGAGAATTGGTTGGCAGACAGGAAGCAAAGAGTGGGAATAAACGGGACCTTTTCAGAATGGCAGGCGGTGACTAGTGCTGGGACCCCAGTTGTTTACAATATATATTAATGACTTGGATGAGGGAATTAAATGCAGCATCTCCAAGCTTGCAGATGACACAAAGCTGGGCGGCAGTGTTAACTGTGAGGAGGATGCAAAGAGGATGCAGGGTGACTTGGATAGGTTGGGTGAGTGGGCAAATTCATGGCAGATGCAATTTAATGTGGATAAATGTGAGGTTATCCACTTTGGTGGCAAAAACAGGAAAACAGATTTTTATCTGAATGGTGGCCGATTAGGAAAAGGGGAGGTGCAACGAGACCTGGGTGTCATTATACACAGTCATTGAAAGTGGACATGCAGGTACAGCAGGTGGTGAAAAAGACGAATGGTATGCTGGCATTCATAGCAAGAGGATTCGAGTACAGGAGCAGGGAGGTACTACTGCAGTAGTACAAGGCCTTGGTGAGACCACACTTGGAGTATTGTGTGCAGTTTTGGTCCCCTAATCTGAAGAAAGACATTCTTGCCATAGAGGGAGTACAAAGAAGGTTCACCAGATTGATTCCTGGGATGGCAGGACTTTCATATGATGAAAGACTGGATCAGCTAGGCTTATACTCGTTGGAAATTAGAAGATTGAGGGGGGATCTTATTGAAACGTATAAAATCCTAAAGGGATTGGACAGGCTAGATGCCGGAAGATTGTTCCCGATGTTGGGGAAGCCCAGAACGAGGAGTCACAGTTTGAGGATAAGGGGGAAGCCTTTTAGGACTGAGATTAGGAAAAACTTCTTCACCCAGAGAGTGATGAATCTGTGGAATTCTCTGCCACAGGAAACAATTGAGGCCAGTTCGTTGGCTATATTTAAGAGGGAGTTAGATATGGCCCTTGTGGCTAAAGGGATCAGGGGGTATGGAGGGAAGGCTGGTACAGGGTTCTGGGTTGGATGATCAACCATGATCATACTGAATGGCAGTGCAGGCTCGAAGGGCCGAATGGCCTACTCCTGCACCTATTTTCTATGTTTCTATGTTTCTATGTAACAAGCAGGTGTACCTAATAAAGTGGCCATCGAGAGTACATCGCAATCTCTACTACCTGGAAGGATAAAGACAACACTATCAACTGAAAATCGCCCTTCTTTGTTCATCATTGGGTCAAATTCATAAAGACCCTGACAAAACGGAACCAAAAAACTGCAGAAGTTTAAGGTGGCAGCTCATTGTGGTGCCATGGTAGTGCGGTGGTTAGAGTGACCATGAGGGTTTAATTCTGCCACTGTCTGTACGGAATTTGTACAATCTCCCCATGACCGCGTGGGTTTCCTCCAGGTGCTCTGGTTTCTTCCTACATTTCAAACACGTACGGGTTAGTAGGTTTACCGGACACATGAGTATAATTGGGCAGTGTGGACTCACTGAGTCAGAAGAGCCTGTTACCATGGTGTATCTCTAAATCTATTACAACATTCTCAAGGGTTTCTGTGGATGATGAATAAACGCAAAGATTCAAGATACATTTATTATCAAAGTGTGTATGCAGTTCACAATCTTGAGTTTTGCTTTCTGCAGACAGCCATGAAACAAAGAAACATCATGGAACCCATTCAAAGAAAACATCAAACACCCATTCTGCAAGAAAACAACAAATTGCCACAAACGACAAAAAACGAGTGAAAAAGGCAGAATATAAAACATTAAACCACAGAGTCATTGAAAAGATTGGAATGTTCAGCTTAGTGCAGTTCAATGTAGTTTTCATTGATTGCATGGCACAGTGCCAATCTGCCCCAACCAAAATCACACAACTAGCAATAAAAGAAGAGTAACCAGAAATCAGAAACCCATATAACATGAACTGCAGAGTACAATCCACAAACCGTGTTGATTAAAACTTTCCCAAGACCCAAGACTGTGACACCTTCCCCCAGCAGCATCAAGTGAGAGGGAGAGAGAGACCGGTGAAACGCAGCCTCCTTCCTCTGACAGCAGCGAGTGAGAGCTAGAGGCCAGTCAAATGACAATTCTGAAGGCCAGCCCACCTTCCACTCTCTCCTTCGTTAACGCTTTAATCGTCGTGATTGGTGAGATAGGGAATCGATTACGGGCTTACACCTCGTCTGCAGGCTTCCTGGCCTCCAGACCACCAGACTGCATGCTCCAATAGAAATCTCACTGAATTCCCCTGGAGACAGCGAAGCGCCAGATCGCTCAACTGGCCCAAAAACACACCATCAAGATGTAAATCACAGGTTCCAATCGCACGCAGATCGGTGATAGAATCATATCTGAATGAAGAAGAAGTAAGAAGCAGTTTCATGAACTGTCTGAAGGGCATCACCTTTGGTTACGTTGTATGCTGATACCATCTTCTTCACCTTGCTAAGAATGATAAGATCTCACGAGAGAGTAAACAGTTGCAAAAAGTAAGTCTTCATCCTAGAATATAAGACCATAAGATCTAGGGGCAGAATTAGGCCATTTGGCCCATCGGGTCTGCTCTGCCATTTCATCACAGCTGATCAATTTTTCCTCTCAGCCCCAATCTCCTGCCTTCTCCCTGTATCCCTTTATGCCCTGACCATCAAGAACCTATCAACCTCTGCCTTAAATATACACAAAGACTTGATCTCCACAACTGCCTATGGCAACGAATTCCACAGATGTACCACTCTCTGGCTAAAGAAATTCCTCCTAATCTCCATTCTAAAAAGATGCCCCTCTATTTGGAGACTGTGTCCTCTGGTCTTAAACTCTCCCACCATAAGAAACATCCTCTCCATATCCACTCTATGAAGGCCTTGCATCATTCGATAGGTTTCAATAAGGTCACCCTTCATTCTCCTTAATTCTAGTTAATAGAGGCCCAGAGCTCTTCACATGACAAGCTACTCAATCTTGGAATCATTTACATGAAACTCCTTTGAACCTTCTCCAGTTTCAGCACATTCTTTCTAAGATAAGGGCCCAAACCTGCTCAATACTCCAAGTGAGGCCTCACTAGTGCTTTATAAAGTTTCAACATTACATCCTTGCTTTTATATTCTAGTCTTTTTGAAATGAATGCTAACATTGCATTTGCCTTCCTCACCATAGACTCAACCTACAAATTAACCTATCGAGAAACTCTTTAGAACCCTACTTAAAGGTTCCCCATTCTTTGTCCAGCTAAGAAGACTAATTTCCACCCATACATTTCATTAACTGCACCTTATGTCTGTTTATAAGACATACTCATCTGAAGTCATGCCCATTGGGAATTAATTTCAGAGCGGATTTCATTTCCCTATTGTTTTGTGACCTCCAAGAGGACCACAATCTTGTTGTGATTTGGAGGATTGAGTGCCTCAATGTCCCAGAGAGCGATGTTGGCTGGAGTCAGGGCCTAGTGCTTTAGCTCTTGGTAGGGTCACCCATGCCAAAAAAGGTCAAAGTGTAGAGGACAGAGTTTGTGGTCCACAGGTCTCCAGGTTCAGCAGTTAAGCTCAGGGCTAATAACACTGACTGGTAAAACAAAATTGTTACATAAACAGCAATGACGAATCCTACATCTGAGTGCAGTGGTGTTCCTGAGTCTCCACCTGGGACTTGCACAACCGATGGTAGTGAAAACTGAGAGGAAGCTACTGGCAGGATGAAGGAAGCCTTAAGCACCGGTGACGTAATGGACAGGAAATATTGTTTTGTGAGGGTGATGATATTAAGAATATATACTGTATCATATACATTATATACAGTGGCATGCAAAAGTTTGGGCACCCCGGTCAAAATTTCTGTTACTGTGAATAGCTAAGCGAGTAAAAGATGACCTGATTTCCAAAAGGTATAAAGTTAAAGATGACACATTTCTTTAATATTTTAAGCAAGATTACTTTTTTATTTTATTTCCATCTTTTGCAGTTTCAAAATAACAAAAAAAGAAAAGGGCCCGAAGCAAAAGTTTGGGCAGCCTTCATGGTCAGTACTTAGTAACCAAACCCTTTGGCAAGTATCACAGCTTGTAAACTCTTTCCGTAGCCAGCTAAGAGTCTTTCAGTTCTTGTTTGGGGGATTTTTGCCCATTCTTCCTTGCAAAAAGCTTCTAGTTCTGTGAGGTTCTTGGGCCATCCTGCATGCACTGCTCTTTTGAGGTCTATCCACAGATTCTCGATGATGTTTAGGTCGGGGGACTGTGAGGGCCATGGCAAAACCTTTAGCTTGTGCCTCTTGAGGTAGTCCATTGTGGATTTTGAGGTGTGTTTAGGATCATTATCCTGTTGTAGAAGCCATTCTCTTTTCATCTTCAGCTTTATTACAGGCGATGTTTGCTTCCAGAATTTGCTGGTATTTAATTGAATTCATTCTTCCCTCTACCAGTGAAATGTTCCCCGTGCCACTGGCTGCAACACAAGCCCAAAGCATGATCGATCCACCCCCGTGCTTAATAGTTGGAGAGGTGTGCTTTTCATGAAATTCTGCACCCTTTTTTTCTCATTGCAGCCAAAAAATTCTATTTTAACTTCATCAGTCCACAGGACTTGTTTCCAAAATGCATCAGGCTTGTTTAGATGTTCCTTTGCAAACTTTTGACGCTGAATTTTGTGGTGAGGACACAGGAAAGGTTTTCTTCTGATGACTCTTCCATGAAGGTCATATTTGTGCAGGTGTCGCTGCATAGTAGAACAGAGCACCACCACTCCAGAGTCTGCTAAAGCTTCCTGAAGGTCTTTTGCAGTCAAACGGGGCTTTTGATTTGCCTTTCTAGCAATCCTACGAGCAGTTCTCTTGGAAAGTTTTCTTGGTCTTCCAGACCTCAACTTGACCTCCACTGTTCTGTTAACTGCCATTTCTTAATTACTTTACTTCACTTTACTTTACTTTACTTTATTGTCGCCAAACAATTGATACTAGAGCGTACAATCATCACAGCGAGATTTGATTCTGCGCTTCACGCTCCCTGGATTACAAATCGAGAGTAAATATAAAAAATTTAAATTATAAATCATAAATAGAAAATAGAAAAATGGAAAGTAAGGTAATGCAAAAAAACTGAGAGGCAGGTCCGGATATTTGGAGGGTACAGCCCAGTTCCGGGTCAGGATCCGTTCAGCAGTCTTATCACAGTTGGAAAGAAGCTGTTCCCAAATCTGGCTGTACGAGTCTTCAAGCTCTTGAGCCTTCTCCTGGAGGGAAGAGGGACGAAAAGTGTGTTGGTTGGGTGGGTCGTGTCCTTGATTATCCTGGCAGCACTGCTCCGACAGCGTGCGGTGAAAAGTAAGTCCAAGGATGGAAGATTGGTTTCTGTGATGTGCTGCGCCGTGTTCACAATCTTCTGCAGCTTCGTCCGATCTTGGACAGGACAACTTCCATACCAGGTTGTGATGCACCCTAGAAGAATGATTTCTATGGTGCACCTATAAAAATTAGTGATTACATTACGAACTGAGGAAACGGCTACTTGCTATCTTCTTATAGGCTTCTCCTGCTTTGTGGGCGTCATTTATTTTAATTTTCAGAGTGCTAGGCAGCTGTTTAGAGGAGCCCATGGCTGCTGATTGTTGGGACAATGGTTTGAGGAGTCAGGGTATTTATAAAGCTTTGAAATTTGCATCACCTGGCCTTTCCTAACGATAACTGTGAACAAGCCATAGCCCTAACAAACTAATTAAGGTCTGAGACCTTGGTAAAAGTTATCTAAAAGCTCAAATCTCTTGGGGTGCCCAAACTTGCATGGTGCTCTTTTCCTTTTTTTCACTCTAAAATTGTACAAAACAAAAATAATACACTAATCTTGCTTAAAGTGTTGAAAAGAATATTTCATCTTTAACTTTATGATTTTTGGAGATCAGTTCATCTTCTACTCACTCAACTATTCACAGTAACAGAAATTTTGACCAGAGGTGCCATGCCACTATATATATATCTGTCTATCTCATGTGGTAAAGATTCTTGCACAGTACTGTCCTTGTCAACATGGAGCAGGGAGCAAATTTGTAAATCTGGCAAGAGCAAAGGATGTTTGGGATGGTGAGGGTGGAGCACTGCAGGAGGGGTGTGGGATAGGTGGTAAAGAAGGAGTGTTGGGGTAGGGGGTGGTGGCATGTGTGCAGACGTATCCAGCCCTGAGACACCAGGCAAGGTAATTTGATTCCAAACAATTGGTTTACTGATCATAACGGAATGTCTCTCTGGTGCTTCCTGCATCCTCCCCTCTCCTCTCCCCTTTTCCCAGCCCTGACTTCCCTCTCCCTGCCCCCTTCCCACAATAGAGACCGATATCAGCATCAGGTTTATCATCACTCGCATATGTCATGTAATTTGTTTCTGTTTTTGCAGCAGTACAGTGCAATACATAATATGACCACAGAACTGTGCAAAAGCTTTAGGCGACCTAGCTTTATACATGTGGACAGTACTGTATGGATCCTTTTAACTACTTAACCACAGGGATTGGATCAAATGTTCGTGACCTTCATAAATAAGTATAGAACAAGTATATCTTGCTGAACTCACTGAACCAAACATGAATCAAAGTGGCCCATTATAACTCTGATGTTATAAGCACATCCTGTAGTTTTTATTATAACAGAGAGTGCTGAATCATTTATAAAGATTATGGCTTTTGTGTGTTGGTTATGGCATTCACAGACTTCTGGTTTCACAGATCAATAGGGTCATAACGAGAGCTTTTGGCACATTTGCCTTCATAAATCAGGGCATTGGATCAGAAGTTGGAATGTTCTGTTGAACTTGTACAAGACACTGGTGAAGCAGAACTTAGAGTATTATGTGCAGTTCTATTCACCTACCAATAGGAAAGATATCAATAAGCCTGAAAAATTGCAGAGGAAATTTACAAGGATGTTGCTAGGACTTGAGGACTTAAGTCTAGGGAAAGATTGAATAGGTTAGTACTTTATACCCTGGAGTGTAGGAGAATGAGGAAATTTGATAGAGGTATACAAAATTATGAAGAATACCAAAAGGGTAAATGCAACCAGGAATTCCACTGAGGTTGTGTGAGACTAGAATTAGAAATCATACGTTTAGGGTGGGAAGTGGAATATTTCAGTAGAATCTCAAGGGAAATGTCTTGGAGAAAGAGTTGCTAGTGGAAGATATGGGTTCAATCATAACTTTTAAGAGAAATTTTGCTAGCTACACAGATTGGAGAGGTTAGGAGGGATATGGTTTTGGTGCAGATAGATGGGACTAGGCAGAGGATCAAGTCAGCATAGACTAGATGCTCTGAAAGGTCTGTTTCTGGGCTGTAGTACTCCATGTCTCATTAATCATGATGTCTGGGGCCAATCTACCACGGGACATGAAGTGTCTGCTCCAGGCTCAGGGAAGTGGCGAGATCCATTTTAACTCCCCATTCCATTCCCCTTCCAATCCACCCAGTTATTCATATTTCTCCCTGCTTCCTTTTCGGATTCAAACTCAGATTTAAGTTTATTCATCAGATGTACATTTAAACATACAGCGAAAAGTGTCATTTGTGTTTGCAAGGGATTTCTTCTTTTATGTTACTGCTGAGAAAGTTCTCTCTCTAGCAGCCCGTTTGGGTTATAATTACTGATAACGAGGATTGTATTCATTTGCTAACCAATTGGGATAGAACAAACCACTTTCTTCCCTCCCACCATAACTCCCATCCACTCACTCACATGGGCATTCCTCAAACTCCAGGACAGACTTCTGGGCCTTGTCACTTGCTTCCAGTCTCCATTTTCTGAGCTCTGCCATTGGGCTTCAACTTCTGGACACCAGTTTAACCTTCAGGATCCAATATTTCTCCTCCTCTGTGACCCATTCACTCTCGTGTCCAGAAGAGCCATAAGTAACCTCAGTGAGACCTATTGTATTTACTATTTAGCCTGACTTCAGTAGTTGGGAAGATGTTGAAATCCATTAGTAAGGATGAGGTTTCAGGGTACTTGGGGGCACATGATAAAGTAGGTCCAAGTTGGAATTCTTTCTGGAAATAACGTGCAGAATAGACTGTTACGTAACCAGCAACAATGAATATCAACCAAGTCAGGTTATATAAAAACAACCAGACATTTATTAAACACGGATAAACAATAATCAAAACAAATGAAAACCTTAACCGTAAGTTAACTGCTATGCGGCTGTTCAACAAATCGCCACTCGGTACTGGTTCTTAAAGCGACAAATGCGAAAACAGTTCTTAAAGCGGTAAAATCAAATATAATTCTTAAAATGGTGAATTCGAAAGTCCAACATTCAATTGAATTATACATTCAATTGGGAGAGACTTCTCTGGAGAAAGATTTCTTCATAGACGAGACTTTCCTGCTGGTTCTGTCCAAAAGGATTCATGATGAAGGAAATAAATGGCTTAAAAACAACTGACCTTTATTTCTAGAGAGCAAACCTTGTATGAACTTCCTTTCTCTTTTGGCAGGAGTTATCTTCGATGCAGGTCGCTACTTCTTCAACAAAGACTCATTAAGTTTGATCCTTTCTTAAACTGCCGAACGATACCAACTTCTCTTAATCCTTCAGAACCTGTACTTCGATAAAGTCTTCACTCTCCAATACTACTGAAACGGTACCTCAACAAATCAAGCAGAAATTGAGTAAACTACCAGTCCAGCACTATTGTACTTTACAATAGAATGTAGAACTCTGTTTTAAAAATGAAACTGTGTCATCAAACAAATACGCAACGAAACAGAGACTCTGACTAACGTTCTAGCTGGAAAACTTACTGCGTCACCAGGGGTCTTCCCTTTCATACCCGTGGTGAACATGTCATCACGTGACCTCACATCGGCAGGAAAATTACATCAGGAGACCTCCAAAAGGCCATTACATCATTCTCACAAGAAAGTCACAAGATCTCCTTGAGGTATGTAACAAGACAAAGGAGAGTCAATGGATATTGTTTACTTGGATTTTTAGAAGGCCTTTGATAAGGTGCCACACATGAGGTGGCTTAACAAGATGAGGGCCCATGGTGATACAGGGAAGATATTAGCATGAATAAAAGATTGGCTGACTGGCAGGATGCAAAAAGCAGGAATAAAGGGAGACTATTAGTGATGGCTGCCAGTGACTAGTGGTGTTTCACTGGGGTTGGTATTGGAACTGCTACTTTTCACATTTATATGTTAATGATTTGGATGCTGGAATTGATGGCGTTATGGCCAAGTTTGCAGAGACTACAAAGGTAGGTGGAGGGGCAGGTTGTATTGAGGAAGCAGTGAGTTTGAAGAAGGCTTTAGATAGATTGGGAGAATGAGCAAAGAAATGACAGATGAAATATAGTGCAGGGAAGTCTATGGTCATGTACTTTGGTAGAAGGTATAAAGGTGTAGACAATTTTCTATAGCGGGAGAAAATTCAAAAATCAGAGGTGCAAATACACTTGGGAGTCTTTGTGCAGGATTCCTTAAAGGTTAGCTTGCAGTTTGAGTCAGTGGTGAGGTAGACAAGAAGTCTTTACCCAAAATGTCAACTGTCTAATTCACTCAACAGATGCTGCTGATTTGTTGAGTTCCTACCATAGCCTGCAATACTTTTATTGAAGATTTCTTCATCTACACTCGCCTGTGTATCCATGCTTAAATCTAGCTTCTAGGCGTGGTTTTCTGAAAGGATATCAATCGCTGTCCATACAGAGAGAGCATGCTAGTACCAGCTGTGCCCCAGGATTATCATAACACTTCAAACTGTTGCTGTACACTCACTGTGACCTGCACAAGACTGAATAAAATCAATCCCAACACACAACAGCAAGAAACCAGAAAAACACGAACATCTTATGTTCATCAAAATCTTAATCAGTTTAAATTATCCTCAAGGAGAAGATGAAGCCTCCCTTTTCAGTCCTGATGAAGGGTCTCGGCCGGAAATGTCGATTGCTTATTCATTTCCATAGATGCTGCCTGACCTGCTGAGTTCCTCAGGCGTTTTGTGTGCTGCTTTAAATTATCCAATATTCTTCATTTAGAGTCATTGAGTCATGGAGAACTACAGCAAACAAACAGGTGCTTCAGCCCATCTAGTCTGTGCTGAATAATATTCTGCCTGCTCCCATTGACCTGCACCTGGACCGTAGCTATCCATACCCCTTACATTCATGTACCTATCCAAACTTCTCTTGAATGTTGTAATTGAACCCGCATCCACCACTTCTACTGGCAACTTGTTCCACACTCTCACTTCCCTTATGAAGAGAAGAGATTCCTGCTCATGTTCTCTTAAACCTTTTACCTTTCACTTTTAACCCATGACCTCTAGTTCTGGTCTCGCTCAACCTCAGTGGAAAGAGCCTGCTACACCCTATCTACTCCCCTCATAATATTTTATACCTTTATTCTCTAAAGTATAGGAAAATGAGGAGAGATTATATTCTCTTCATTCTCCTTCACTCTAGGGAATATAGTCCTATCCTGTTCAACCTTTCCATATAACTCAGCTCTCATGTTCTGGCAACATTCTTGTCAATTTTTTCTGCATTCTGTCAAATTTGTTGATATCCTTCCTGTAGGCAGGTGACTGACAGTTCTCCAAATTAGGCCTCAACAATGTCTTGTACAACTTCAACATAACATCCCAGTTCCTGTACTCATTAGGTGGATTTGTGAAGGCAACTTGTCAGAAGTTTTCTTTACAACTTCATTTACCTATATAATAAATAAATATTATTTATTTCTAATACCATTGGACACAGACACATAAGTGAGACGCGAGGACAAGTGTCCAAAAGCTTGTTCAAAGAGGCAAGAATTAAGAAACATCTTAAAGAGGAAGAAGTGTTTAGAAAGGGCAATCTGAAGTTTATTCCTGAATCCCAATGCAGGGGAATGGAAATCTGTGATACAATCGAGGTCAGAGTAGAGTGTACCTGAACTGTGAATTGCCTGTTATTAGGGTTCACTTCCCTCATTCATATTTCATCTGAGAACTGTAGCACTTACTCGTGCTAGTCACTGATGACTCCAATTCAAGCTTCAAAGCAATAACAAAGTACATATATTCCTTCAGGATTCAGAGTCACACTCAGACTTATCACATTACTTTGAAACATACAGTGAAATGCATTGTGCAAAACATGTGGAACAACCAACACACTCAAAAGTGTGCTAGGAGGCAGCCCACAGAATAACTGGGAACTGAGGACTTGAGTTACTGGGAAAGGTTGAAGAGTTTAGTACTTTATTTCCTGAAGCGCAGGAGAATGTGGGGAGATCTTACAGAGGTATACAAAACTATGAGGGGTATTAATACAGGTCACCAAACATTGCAGTGCCAGCCTGATATGCCCACTAGGCTTGGCAGAACAACACAGAACACAACAAAACAGGAGATACCAAGTGAAAAAGCAACAACTGCAAAATAAGCCCCATTCCTTCCTGCCACCCACCCACCTACCCACCCTCACACATACACAGTCCTCTGACCCCAGGACAGGCTGTCTTTGGTCTCCGGCGGACTCTCAGAGATACACTTTCAGATTTTGAATCTTCAGGGTCCCCACCGGATTTAATTTGGCTTTGTTGACACTGATCAACAGAAAAAAAACTCTTTCGTGTCAAAGTAAAAACAGATCTCTACAAAGTGATTTAAATTAATTACAAATATCAAACACAAAATAATTGATTGCATAAGTATTCACCCCCTCCAATGCAGTATTTAGTAGGTGCACCTCTGATTGCAATTATAGTCTTGAGTGTGTTGATAGGTCTCTATCAGTTTTGCACATCTGGACACTGCAATTCTCCCCATTCTTTACAAAGCTGCTCAAGCTCTGTCAGATTGCATGGGGATCATGAGTGAACAGCCCTTTTCAAGTCCAGCCACAAATTCTCAATTAGATTGAGGTCTGAACTCTGACTTGGCCACTCCAGGATGTTAACGTGTTGCTTTTAAGCCACTGTTGCCTTAGGGGTTTCAACCAGCATCAGTCATACACACTTGTGTTGCAGTTAGATGCTTCAGCATGTTTAGGGGAACGGATTTTAAATAGCATCAGTTGCATCTGTTGGTGTTCAAAAGGCAGTGATTTTGTCACTGATAGTTGGCGAGAATAAGCAGTAAGACAACTTATAATTGTTTTGCACACTGCTGTTTCAAGCATTCAGGCTTGAAGTTGGCAGAAACAGTTGGGAGTGAATTGAACCGATTTCACTACTTCAACAAGTTAGGAACTACAAAGAATGTGAAGGTATTGACAATCATCTTGAATGTTACAATGAAAATGAAGATTTGGAGGATGCAATCATTGATAGCATTGTATAAAGGCAGTCCATTATCTGCACTAGGTGATTTTGTTCATTGCATACATTGGATGAATTCCCTTGTCGATAACTATTTGGATCTAATACACAATTTTATACCACAGTAGTGCAGTTATTATATAACATAATATAGATATATACAAATAGATGTATGTATATATGTGTGCATGAGCCCAGCTTAAATAAAATATTGTTACAGTTGAAGTGGCAGCTGTTAATTTAATTACCCAACTACCACATTCATGCTGACTACTCAAAGTGAGAAAATAAATCCTTGGAACATTTAGCAAATTAGAATCCAGCATAGTGATCTAAAGCATTGAAATCAGTTTTGCCTGTGACTGCTCTGCTAATGAGCACAATTTATTTCTTAGCTTTCAATCAGTTTATTATCGATTTTCAGATTTCTCCTGACTCTTCACATCTTTAAGTTTAACCATCAGACTTTGCTGTGGACTAACATCTGAAGTCCTTTTGAAGCCACAGTACATCACCACACATAATTAATGAAATGCAATTGGGCTAAGCAGCAGCTCAGGGTAAATAGAGTCAGGCATAATCTTCCCTTTCTGAATCCATATAAACTACTGTTTATTGTTTTGATATTGAGCAGCTAATACATTCTGACTACTGCAATTGATTTTAATACTTTATCTACTGTAAAAATTAGACTAATTGTTCTGTGAAAATCGAAATTGTGTAAAGGACTGAAGTAAAAGTAGAAAATGCCAGAAACACTAAGCAAGCAGGCAGCGTAAAGAGAAGTAGAAACAGTACTAACATTGGAATCAAAGATTGCTCGTAAGAATAGGGGAGAGAAAGGCTTTACAGTTGTGGTCGGGGAATGCAACTTGATTATGTGAGGCCAGGATTGCTTTGGGGATAAGTTGTGGAAGTCATTCCAGTAATAAATTGTATTTATTTATCTATCTATCTATCTATCTATCTATCTATCTATCTATCTATCTATGTATTTCTTTCTTTCTTTCTATTTCAAGGTACAGCATGCCAACAGACTTTTCCGACCCATCAAGCCCACACTGCCCAATTACATGTGTGTGACCAATTAACCTACTAACCTGCATGTCTTTGAAATGGAACATAGAACATACAACAGTACGGCACATGAAGACTTTGGCCCACAAAGTTGTGCTGATCCAATTAAACTAGCGATCAAATGACAACTAAATGTGCAAGCTAATTAATCCCCTCTGCCTGAAAAATGTCCACATCCTTGCATTTTTCTCATGTTTATGTTCCTATCTAAACATCTCAAATAAGTCTCTAGAACAGGGATTCTTAACTTGGGGTCCATGGGGATAGACTCCAGGGTGTCTCTGAACTTGGATAGGGAAAAATTTACATCTTACACTAATCCCTTACTGAAATTTAGAATTTCCTTCAGTGATAACAAACCTAGTAGTATGAGTAGTAGCTGTGACTTTGTCACCAATATAAATCACAGATATTTCCATATCACTTTACAGTTGTGGCAAATATCGTTTACCGCACGCTTGTTGCTACTTCAAAATTATGGTAGTGATTAGACCTGCTGCTAGCTCGATCGCGATCACAGCCTTCCTGTCTGGAGATGCTCGTGTGACGTAGCTGGCCAACTATGGAGCAGCCCTGTGACTGGATGGCCAAAATGACTTGCGTATGACTTGGTCAAAGACCACCCAGAGTTTAATGTTCCTATTCAAGCTAAGCAGCAACAACCTTCGCATTGATATGTCTTTAAAAAAGTTTAATTTAATTTTAATTTGCCTATATTTTAGGTGCATTGTCTTGTTATTTAACACATTAATCATGTCAATCTAGTGAAGTTTATTGACATTTAACTATATACATGTATATAACCATATAATGTATGTAGATTCAGGATGTTTCTCTGAACTATAGTACACTATAGTACACATAACGCACACAGCACATGGTAACTTATGAAGGTAAGGATAAAATTATCACGTGACTTGAATCAAACATAAATAACAAAATAAAGTGTATTAATATTAAATATCATGAGATACAGAACAGATTACACAGTGACACTTCAAATATGATGCGGCTGGGAGTTCAGAAGCCTGATGGCCTGGGGGAAGAAACTGTTTCTCATTCTGATCTTTCTTGTTTTTATGCACCATAGTTTCCTTCCTGTGGTAGAAAGTTAAAGAGGATGCTGGATGGATGGGTGGGATCCTTAATAATATTAAGGGCTCTGCATATGCAGCTACTCCTGTAAAACGCAGTTAAGATGGGGGAGGGGGGAGCCTTGCTTGCCTCAGTCTGGAAGTGGCTTCTTGCTCAGGAAGGTGAGGGGACCAGGTGAGATCATCCCAGGAACTTGGTGCACTTAGCTGTCTCTACAGAGGAGCTATGAATTAACAAAGGGGATGGTTCGTTTGCACCTTCCTAAAGTCTACAATGAGTTCCTTTGTCTTCTTCACATTCAGGTTTAGGTTGTCTTTCTCACACCAATCCACCAGCCACTCCACCTCCTCTCTATACTCCGTCATGTCATTGTTCTTGATAAGGCCAACCACTGCTGTGTCATCCACAAACCTGATGGCACAGTTTGAGCTAAATCGTGTGACACGGTCTTGCATCAGCAACGGGCTGAGCACACAGCCTTGGGGAGCGCCAGTTCTCAGCATAACGGGACAAGGGACGTTGCTGCCCACACGGACTGACTGTGGCCTTCCTGTTGAGAAGTCTAGTATCCAATTGGAGAGGAAGGTGTTGTGAGGGAGACCTCATTTTCCAGATGGAACTGGACAGTGTGAGGGCAGAGGCTGTTTTCTTTGTTTTGTGTCTGCTTGTGGGATGATGGATTTCAGGGTTGTATATTGCATACGTACTTTGACAACAAATGCACTCTGAATCTTTGAATCTTGAATCTTTAGAGAGTGAGCAGGAGAGAAAACAAACAAAAACTACAGAAATAAAACCAGTTAACCAGGGAGAATACAAACAGAAAGTAAAAAGGCACACAGATGACCTAAAAATGGAGGCCTACGGAGGAAGGTAGGGTTAGATTGATCTTCGAGAAGGTCAGCATAACATTGTGGGTCAAAGGGATGGATCTTGTCTTGTGTGCTCTATCTTCTTTGTTCATGTATGAAATATTGCAGATTCCACGGCAGCAGGATATTTCCACCTGGTCATTGTACTAGAGGGGACGGAAACTCTGAGACAATCTGACAGCAAGATGAATAACAACAAAAACGGTGCATGAAGAAAGTGATCGCCGACAGCCCCCTTGTCCTGAGCTACTGCAGGAATTTTGTGTTCTTATATTTGTTTTTCCCCCCTTTCTTCTGCTTCTCTCTTTCCCATCTGATTATCTTTGTGAAGTTTTCTTTTTGTCATTTTTCTGTGACTCTGCAAATGCTTCTTCTCAGATAATGCTATGAGCGGATGAAAAGTACAACTTTCAGCGGGGAAGTAAATGTAATCTCAACATTATGGGTTGATCAGCTGCTACAAATGTCATTTTCTGTGAATGCCACAGGCCAACTAAGATATTAAAAATGACGAATGATAAATGATAAATCCTGTAAGGAGCCAAACTTTAATAAATTGCTTCTATAACAATGTAAATACCGAATTGTCTGTAAGACCACAGACACAGGAGCAGAAATAGGCCATTCAGCCGACTGAACTTTACTGATGTATTATCCTTCTCAACCCCATTCTCCTGGCTTCTCTCCATAATCTTGGATACCCTTACCAGTCAAAAACCTATTAATCTCTGCTTTAAACAAATGTACTCAATGACTTGACTTCCACAGTCACCTGGGTCGATGAATTCCACAGAATTCACCACACTCCGGCTCAAAATTCTTTCTCATCTCTGTTCTAAAACAACATCCTTCTATCCTGAGGTTGTGCCCTCTGGTACTAGACTCTCCCACTATTGGAAACAGCTTCTCCACATCCTCTCTATCTAGACCTTTCAATATTCAGTAGGTTCCCCTTATTCTTCTGAACTCCAGTGAGTACAGGTCCAGAGCCATCAAATGCTCCTCATACAATAAATTTTTCATTTCAGGATCATTCTCATAAACTTCCTCAGGACTCTGTCCAATGCTAGCACATCCTTTCCTAGATATTGGGCCTAAAACTCCAAGTGTGTTCTGACCAATGCTTGATAAAGCTTCAGCATTGCTCCCTTGCTTTTATATTCTAGTCCTTTTGAAATGAATGCTTTCATTGCATTTCCCTTCCTCACCATTGACCCAACCTGCAAGTTAACCTTTAGAGAATCCTACACTGGGACTCCCAAGTAAATCTGTATCTTCAATTTCTGAATTTGTTCCCCATTCAGAAATGCACGACCATATACTTTTCTAAAATTGACTCCTTCTACCTTATGCCACAAACTTATCAAGCACCCCTTGTATATGTGCTTAAGAGCTTTGCACAGTACTATATAAGGAAGCTAGCTGTGCTGGTTGGAGGTCAATCAGTCACGTTCCAGGACATCACTGCAGGATGTCCTTAGGCCCGACTACCTTCATCTGCTTCTTCAATGACCCTCCTTCCATTGTAAGGTCAGCTTTGCTGATAGTCACTAAAACTAGACGTCTGTGGTGCCTGCACACTGCAGGACCTGGACGTCAGAGGCTGGAAAATGGCAAGTAACATTTACATCATCAAATAGCAGCTAATGACCGCTAAAACAGAATACAGACACTTAACAGCACCTGCCACATTTAATGGTAATACCATCACAGTGACTACTTGCTGGTGGCAAACAAAACACAGCAAACAATTAAATACTTTATTAATCACTCTTTTTCTGGTAAACAATCACTGCAAACAATAGCCTGTAACTTTCATTTCAGAGCTGAGCTTTTGTACCGCCTGTACCACCTGGCATTTTTGTGGTGTGTACTGAAGCCTTGGAGGAGCAGAATGGTTGTGGTGTGGTGTGACCAGGCCGAATCGAGGCGGCTTGGCCCAGGGAAGCGGGGAGTTGCTGGAGCAGGTTTGGAGGCTATTCGGTGCGGCAGAACTGAGACGAGGTGAGCACAGGTGAGACAGAGTTGAATTGGAGCCTGAGCCCGAGGCTGAGGTAGACCGAGATTTGATCACTTTGCACATCGGGGTGATTTGGAAAGGTTGGGTACAGGCTGGAGAGCCTATCGAGGCAGCAAGAGCCTGGGTCCGAGAGCAGGGCACGACTCGAGGTTTGGACGATTAAACGCAGGGGGCAGATTGAAAAAGTCGGGTTTTAGGGCCGGAGGCGATGGACAGCTTGCTCCTGCATGAAGTTTACTCACCCCCCCCATCCTGAACTGAGGCTGTGGCCTGCAACTAACAGGCTCCTGAATCAGCTGTGATGCCTGGCTTCATGTCTCAGTTTTGACTCACTGTGGCTCACTGTGGACTCACTTTCACGAACGTCAGTTCTGAATGCTATTTGTTTACTTTTATTATTTGCATGATTTATTTTTTTCTCTCTGCACACTGGTGTTTGTTTTTTTAATGGTTTCTATTGGGTTTTTTGTTTTGTGGCTGTCTGTAAGGAGATGAATCTCAAGGTTGTATAAAATATACATACTTTGATAACAAATGTACTTTGAACTTTGAACTTTGAGTCCTGGACAGTCAATTCTATGAAGGCCACTGTAGAGCAGCAATTCAGCTGGATCAGCTACCTAAGTACTGTTGCTATGAGAGCAGATCAAAGGTTGGGTATGTGCTGTGGGTGATTCATTTCTTGAAAGCCTGAGGTATTTCCACTATCTGCAAAGCATAAGTGAGGAGTATGACTCACGTCTATATATGCAGAGTGGACGGCATTCTAATTGGCTGCATCATGGCCTAGTACGGAAACACCAATGCCCAGGATCAGAAAAGCTGA
Source organism: Mobula hypostoma (assembly GCF_963921235.1). Classification (NCBI taxonomy): domain Eukaryota; kingdom Metazoa; phylum Chordata; class Chondrichthyes; order Myliobatiformes; family Myliobatidae; genus Mobula; species Mobula hypostoma. The sequence continues at coordinate 17,863,328 of NC_086099.1, read as the reverse complement.
CAGAAAGTGGTGGATACAGTCGAGTCCATCATATAAGAACCCCCCCCACCCCCACCAATGTCCAGGCTATGCTCTCTTCTCCCTGCTACCATCAGGCAGGAGGTTATTCTTTGTTTGTAATACACGTAATGTTCTAGAGAAGCTCAGCAGGTCTACTCGTTGTTTGTGTTTAGTTTTTCAATGATTCTATTTCACTTCTTTGCTCTACTGTGAATGCCTGCAAGAAAATGAATCTCTATGTGGTGACATATAAGTTCAAAAGTTTGGAAGTTTGAAGTAAGTTTCTTATCATAGAATATATATGTTACCATATACAACCGTGAGATTCATTTTCTTGTGGATATTCACAGTAAATACAAAGAAACACAATAGAATCAATGAAAGACCATGCACAATAAGACGGGCAAACAACCAATGTGCAAAAGACAACAAACTGTGCAAATACAAAAATAATAATAATAAATAAATAAATAATATTGACAACATGGGATTGTCATGGTCATTGAAAGTGAGTTCATACATAGGTTATGTTCAGTTCAATGTTGGGATGAGTGAAGTTGAGTGAACATGTACATACTTGGATAATAAACTTACTTTGAACTTTGAAAAAAAACTAACGTAATATGCGAAATATTGAGAGAACTGAGGAACATTTGTGGTATTAGCATGTTCCTTGCTCGAGAAAGCAAAAATTGAAGATAAAAATACTCCGAATGCTACAGATTAATAAACTATTTCTCCCTGCCATAGACCCACTTTTGGGACAGGTTGTTGCCTAAGTTTCTTTCTAGTGTATTTCAAAATTCAGATTCAAGATTTATCATAATTAAGGAGATGCTTTGTTTAATATTGTACATTTGCAGCTCTTACTGGTTTCATCACTACCTGGTATGAAGGCTCCAAGAAAGAAGATACAGAGGGTTGTAGTGTGGTGACCCACTTTCTACACAAGCGAACCGGCTCACAAAATAGCCCGCACGTGGGGAAAGACTTTTGTAATGCACCTCTGACGTCATTTCTGCCCAGAGAGGGCTGGAAGGGAACTGCTTAAAAGTCAGTGCCGTGAAGTTTGAATGAACTAGTCTCGAGTGCGACTTACAGACTGTGTGTTGTTATTTCTAGCTCTGTGTGTAGCACATCACTACATTGGTGACCTCGACGGTCCAAACGGGATTTGGACCAAAGATGATTGACTCACACAGTTTCGCTAAAACTGCCAAGTTTCTGGACGCTGCGACCACTCGTGTGGTTTGACCAAGCAGAAGCCCAGTTCCGGATTCGGCAGATATCTTCGGATTGCACACGGTACTATTACATGGTGAGCTCCCTTGACCAGGAGACAGCCACACGTGTTGGGGATTTCATACAGGCACCCCCCCCCGCCGAAGAAGGCAAATACGCAGCATTCAAAGCGCTGCTCGTAGAGACCTTTGGCCTCTCACGGTGTGAGCGAGGTGCCCGCTTGCTGCACCTGGACGGTTTGGGAGACAGGCCGCCATCAGCATTAATGAACGAGATGCTGGCCCTGGCTGAAGGACATGAGCCCTGCCTCATGTTTGAGCAGGCGTTCCTAGAACAACTGCCCGGGGACATACATCTGCTGCTGGCCGACGCAGATTTCAGTGACCCCCGGAAGGTGGCAGCCCGGGCAGATGTGCTGCGGAAAGCCAAGAGGGAGAGTGGGGCGTCCGTCGGACAGATTACTAAGCCATGCGCCCAACAGCAGGCCAGACCAGGCCCGTCAACAGAGCGCACACAACCCAGAGGAAGGAGTGAGGAGGCCAATGAACAGTGGTGTTTCTACCACCAGTGGTGGGGCACAGAAGCCCGCCATTGTCGCGCGCCCTGCAAGTTCCCGGGAAACAACCAGGGCCAGCTGCTGCTAATGGCTACGGCAGCTGGCCACTAGGACAGCCTCCTGTACATTTGGGACAAACAGTTGAGACGACACTTCTTGGTCGACACTGGAGCGGAGATCAGCGTCTTACCCCCGACAGGGTATGACACCCGCAACAGGGTGACGGGACCCACCCTGAGGACCGCAAACGGCAGCCGATTTGGACCAATGGCACCCGCACAGTGCAGCTACAGCTCGGCGCCAGCTGGTTCACATGGGACTTCACACTAGCCGCCGTGGCCCAACCACTCCTGGGGGCGGACTTCTTGTGAGCCCACAGCCTGCTGGTCGACTTGCAAGGGAAAAGACTGGTCCATGCCAAGAGTTTCCAGACGTTCTCCCTGGGTGAAGCCAAGTTGCCAGCCCCACACCTGGACTCCATCACGCTGTCTGACAACGAATTCACCAGAATCCTGGCGGACTTTCCATCGGTTCTGGCACCGCAGTTCCCAGCAGCCATGCCCAGACACAGAGTACAGCACCATATTCCGACCCAGCGACCACCCCTCCATGCCCGCGCACGAAGGCTCCCCCCGGACAAGCTCCGCCTGGTGAAGGAGGAGTTCAAGAGGATGGAGGAATTGGGGATCGCACAGCGGTCCGACAGCCCATGGGCCTCCCCCTTGCACATGGTGCCCAAAGCAGCTGGGGGCTGGAGACCATGCGGCGACTACCGCAGACTGAATGAGGCTACAACTCCAGACCGCTACCCCGTGCCGCACATACAGGACTTTGCAGCAAACTTGCATGGGGCTAGCATCTTTTCCAAAGTAGACCTCATTCGAGGGTACTATCAAATTCCGGTACACCCTGAAGACATCCCCAAAACAGCACTCATCACCCTGTTCGGCCTGTTCGAATTCCTCCGTATACCGTTCGGCCTGAAGAATGTCACACAGACGTTCCAGCGACTAATGGATGTGGTGGGACGCCACCTGGACTTTGTGTTCATCTATTTGGACGACATCCTCATAGCCAGCAGTAGTCGGCAGGAGCATCTGTGCCACCTCCGCCAGCTCTACTCCCGCCTGAGTGATTTCGGCCTCACAATCAACCCGGCCAAATGCCAGTTCGGACTTGACACCATCGACTTCCTGGGCCACAGGATTACCAAAGACGGGGCAACACCTCTGCCCGCCAAGGTAGACGTGGTCCGCCATTTCACCCGGCCCAACACGATCAAAGGCCTGCGGGAGTTCGTGGGTATGGTGAACTTCTACCACCGCTTCCTCCCCTCAGCAGCCCGTATCATGCACCCTTTGTTCACCCTGATGTCAGGTAAAGGCAAGGACATTACTTGGGATGAAGAGGCTGCGACCGCTTTAGTTAAAGCCAAGGAAGCCTTGACAGACGCCGCAATGCCGGTGCACCCCAGAACGGACATTCCAACTGCCCTCACAGTGGACGCATCGAACACAGCAGTCGGTGGGGTGCTGGAGCAACTCATCGAGGGACACTGGCAACCCCTGGCGTTCTTCAGCAGGCACCTACGGCCACCCGAACTCAAGTACAGTGCCTTCGACGGGGAGCTATTGGCACTATGCCTGGCAATCCGGCATTTCAGGTACTTCTTAGAAGGCAAGCCATTCACCGCATTCACGGACCACAAACCGTTGACCTTCGCGTTCACGAAGGTGTCTGATCCCTGGTTGGCCCGTCAGCAGCGACATCTGTCCTACATCTCCGAGTACACGACGGACATCCAGCATGTCTTGGGAAAGGACAACGTCGTGGCGGAGGCACTCTCCAGACCAGCTATCCAGGCCCTGTCCCAGGGGGTGGACTATGCTGCACTGGCGGAGGTGCAGCAGGCAGACGACCAGATGCCCAGCTACAGGACCACAGTCTCGGGTTTGCAGCTGCAAGACTTCCCGGTAGGCCCAGGTGAGAGGACCCTCCTGTGTGACGTGGCTACCAGTCAACTTCGCCCCATCGTCCCAGCAGCTTGGCGGCAGCAAGTTTTCGACTCCATATACGGCTTGGCGCACCCATCTATCAGGACCACCGTCCGGATGGTCTTCAGCAAGTTCGTGTGGCACGGACTTCGCAAACAGGTCAGCGAATGGGCCAAAACGTGCGCACAGTGCCAAACGGCCAAGGTGCAGCGGCACACCAAAGCCCCACTGCAGCGGTTCGAACCGACCCGCCGGAGGTTTGACCACATTCATGTGGATATCGTGGGGCCCCTGCCAGTGTCATGAGGAGCGCGGTACCTCCTAACTATGGTAGACTGGTTCATGAGATGGCCAGAGGCGGTCCCGCTCAACGACACCACCTCCGAATCCTGCGCCCGAGCACTGATCGCAACCTGGGTAGCCCACTTCGGGATACCGGCCCACATTACCTCCGACAGGGGCGCCCAGTTCACCTCCAGCCTGTTGGGAACACAATAACACCACACAACTGCCTACCACCCACAGTCGAACGGACTAGTGGAATGCTTCCACCGTCACTTAAAGTCGGCTCTCATGGCCCACCTGAAAGGGGCGAACTGGGTGGACGAGCTTCCCTGGGTCCTGCTTGGAAACCGCACAGGGCCCAAAGAGGATCTGCACATCTCGTCGGCCGAGCTGGTGTACGGCGCACCCCTGGTCGTCCCAGGAGAGTTCATACCAGCCTCAAGGGGGCAAGAGGAAGAACCCACAGCAGTCCTGGACAGACTACGCGAAAGGCTTGGCAACCTGGCCCCCGTACCAATTTCAGAGCATGGACAGATCCTGACCTGCGTACCCAAAGACCTGCAGAACTGTGCCTGTATTTGTACGAAGGGGCGCACACCGAGCACTGCTACAGCGGCCGTATGAGGGGCCGTTCAAGGTGATCAGTAACAACGGGTCCACGTACGTTCTGGACATTGGGGGGAAAGAGAAGGGTTTCACGGTGGACCGACTCAAACCGGCCCATGTGGACTTGGCACAGCCGGTCGAGGCTTAGGCACCGCGGCGCAGGGGCAGACCGCCCAGACAGACACTGATCCAGACTGTGGACATTGGAGGTTGGGGGTGTATCGCCAGTTCTGGGGGGGGGGGCGGGTTATGTGGCGACCCACTTTCTACACAAGCGAACCGGCTCACAAAATAGCCCGCGTGTGGCGAGAGACTTTTGTAATGCACCTCTGACCGGAGAGGGCTGTAAGGGAACTGCTTGAAAGCCAGTGCCGCGAAGTTTGAATAAACTAGTCTCGAGTGTGACTTACAGACTGCGTGTCATTATTTCTAGCTCCGTGTGTAGCACATCGCTGCAGTAGACCCAGCCTGGACCTGATGAAATTTCAGTGGAAATGATACAAGCCCTGGAAGATCTGGGCATAGATATTCTTTCTGAACTGTTTAATGGCATATATGAGTCTGGTGTATTGCCTGATGATCTCTTGAAATCAGTATTTATAACTCTGCCAAAAATTCCTGGAACAATTGACTGCGAACATTATAAAACAATCAGTCTTATGAATCACATAATAAAGATTTTGTTGAGAGTTGTTCTGAGTTGAATTAAAACAAGTTAAGACCAGAAACTTCTAAACTGCAATATGGGTTCATTGAGGATAGAGGAACTAGGAACGCAGTTTTCATACTATGAATGCTTTCAGAAAGGGCAATTGAATATCAAAATGATGTTTTTTTATGTTTTATTGATTTCACTAAAGCATTCAACAAAGTGCATCATGAAAGATAATTTCAAATTCTTGCTAAACTAAACATTCAGGGAAGGGACCAACAACTGCTTCAAAATTTATATTGGAATCAAATGGCGGTGGTAAAAATTGATGATAATATAAGCAGTTGGACTAAAATTCAAAGAGGAGTTAGACAGGGATGCGTTGCCTCACTGGAATTGTTTAATATCTATAGTGAAATGATTCTCAGAGAAATAGAAGACCTAGATAGGATAAAAATTGGAGGTGTTAACATGAAACAATATAAGATATACAGACGATACCACCCTAATAGCAAGTGCTGCAGAAGACCTACAAATTCTCCTAGACAAAGTAGTACAAACAAGTGCAGATTTTGGTCTCACCGTCAACTGTAAAAAAACCATATGTATGGTAATATCAAAACAGCAGGATACTCCCAACTGCCAATTGTACATCGGTAACCAAGAGATTGAACAAAAGACCAGCTTTAATTACCTCGGTAGCTTTATATCACAAGATGCTAGAAGTAAAGTAGAAATATAAAGAAGAATTGCCATTGCCAACTTCCAAAAAATGGAACCCATTTTTACCAACAGACACATTTCTATAACAACAAGGCTTAGGTTACTAAAATGTTACATCCGGTCAATCTTGCTGTATGCTTCCGAAACATGAACTATAACACCAGAACTCCAAAGAAACTTAGAAGCAACAGAAATGTGGTTTCTTAGAAGAATGCTGAAAATATCATATAGAGATAGGGTAACTAATGAGACAGTACTCCAATGTGCCCATACAAAAAGATCTTTAATGAGAACATTAAATGAGAAGAAACTTAAATTCCTGGGCCATGTCATCAGAAAGGGAGAAATAGAATGCCTTACATTACAAGGCCGTATGCCTGGGAAACGCAGAAGAGGAAGGCAAAAAAGAAAATATATGGACACTGTGAAAGAACTAACAGATCTAAGTGTGTGAGATATCATTGACGCTGTGTGGGATCATTCGGTGTGGAAAGCCATGATCGCCCAAGTGTGTAACGCGCAAGCACGTGAAGAAGACGTAGACCCAGCCAGCTCCTTCACGGACGCAAGCTTCCCAACTATTGAGGATATCTTCAAGAGGCGGAGCCTCAAGAAGTCAGAATCCATCATTCAGGATCCTCAGTGTCCAGTATATGCCCTCTTCTTATTACTACCAGCAGGGAGGGGAACAGCAGCCTGGAGATCCACACTCAATGCTTCTTCCCCTCCACCATCAGATTTCTTAATGGTCCATGAACCCATGTACATTACCTCACCATTCTTCTTGAGCAATATTTATTTATTTATCTATTTACTCATTTATCAATCTATTTGTTTTTTATTGTAAATTATGGTAATTTTTATGTCATGCACTCTGGTGTTACCACAAAACTACAAATATCACACCATATTCAGTGTTAGTATTCCTCATTCTGACTTATTGTACATATACTGTATGCAGCAGACAGCACAGAAACAGGCCCTTCAACCCATTTGGTCCATGTTGAACCATTAAATTGCTGAGTCCCATCGACCTGCACCTGAACCATACCCTTCCATACCCCTACTATTCATGTACCTATCCAAATTTCTCTTAAATGTTGAAATCAAGCTCGCATTCATCACTTGCACTGGCAGCTCGTTCCACAGTCTCACAATCCTCATGCTCCTCTTACACTTTTCACCTTTCATCAGTAACCCATGACCCACTATGACCCATGATGTAGTTCCACCCAAACTCAGGGAAAAAGCCTGCTTGTGTTTTCTTTATTTATATCCCTCTAACATTTTGTATACCTTTTTCAAGTCTCCCCTCAATCTTTTATGTTCCAAGGAATAAAGTCCTAACCCACTCAATCTTTCCTTCTAACTCAGGTCCTCCAGTCCCAGCAACATGCTCGGAATTTTTCTCTGTACTCTTTCAAACTTATCTATATCTTTCTTGTATGTGGGTGACCAAAACCTGCATACTATACTCCACCAGGCCTCACCAATGTCTTATACAACATCAAAGTAACGTTCCATCTCCTGCACTCAATACTTTGGTTTATGAAGGCCAATATAGCTTATAAAGCTTTCTTTATGACCCTATCAAACTGTACCAGCACTTTCAATAAATTATGGACCTGTATTACCAGACCCCTTTGTTCTACCACACTCCTCAGTGCCCTACGGCTCACTGTGTAAGGCCTACCCTAGTTGGTCCTATCAAAGTGCAACACTACACATTTATATGTATTAAATTCCATCTGCCGTTTCTCTGTCTATTTTTCCAGCTGCTCCAGATGCCGCTGCAAGCTCTGATAGTCTTCCTCACTGTCCACCACATCTCCAATCTTGGTGTCGTCCGCAAATTTGCTGACCCAGTTAACCACATTATCACCCAGATCATTGATATAGGGAGTCTTCGATTGAAGTACTGTGCAGACGCAACAGAAGCGTACCCGTGTAGGTCCGATGAGGAGTTTTAAAATCCCTATCTCTATAAAAGAGAGGTACCGTCCAGCGGAGTGGTCATCATGGGAGCGATTGTCATTGGAGTAGTCTGAGTCAGAGTAGTAAGGCTTTGGCTCAACAGGGCTTCATTGAGATCGGGCGGTGGCAAGTTAAGTAGATAAGTATTTCTTATTTCTTTTTTTCTGAATTAACTCATGAGAGAATAGGGGGTACATCTGCAGAGGCAGTGTTCTGTTCTGAGTGACAGATGTGGGATTTCCAAGGGACTACTAGCTTGCTCGATGGCCACATCTGCACCAGGTGCACCAAGATGCAGTTCCTTAGAGACCATGTTGAGGAACTGGAGCTGCAGCTCGATGACCTTTGGCTTGTTAGGAAAAGTGAAGCAGTGATAGACAGGTGCCACAGGGAGGTAGTCACCACAAGGCTACAGGAGACAGATAAATGGGTAACTGTCCGGAAAGGGAAGGGGAACATCAGTGGAGAGCAACCCTGTGGCTGACCCCTCAACAATAAGTACTCCACTTCGAGTACTATTGGTGGGGGGAGAGACGTACTTAGGGAAGCAACAGTGACCTTGCCTCCGGCACTGAGTCTGGCCCTGTGGCTCAGAGGGTAAGGAATTGAAGAGGAGGGCAACAGTAATAGGGGACTCAATAGTTAGGGGGACAGACAGGCGATTCTGTGGATGCAAAAGGGAAACACAGATGGTAGTTTGCCTCCCAGGTGCCAGAGTCCGCGATGTTTCTAAATGCATTCACAATATTTGGAAAAGAAAGATTGAGCAGCCAGAAGTCGTGGTACATATTGGTAGCAACAACATGGGTAGAAAAAGGGAGGAGGTCCTGAAAATAGAATGCAGGGAGCTAGGAAGGAAGCTGAGAAGCACGACATCAAGGGTAGTAACCTCAGGATTGCTACCTGTGCCATACGACAGTGAGGACAGGAGTAGAATGAGGAGGCGGATAAATATGCGGCTGAAGGAATGGAGGAGGGGGAAGGGATTCAGATTTCTTGATCATTGAGACTTCTTCTGGGGCAGTTATGACGCGCACAGAAGAGACAGGTTGCACATAAATCTGAGCAGGACCAATATGCCTGCAGGCAAGTTTGCTAGAGACGCTGGGAGTGGTTTAAAATAATATGGCTTTGGGATGGGAACCAGTATGACAGAGCTGAGGATGATCCAGCAGGTTTACAAGTAGATGATGTAATATGTAATATGAATGTAAGGAAGGAGAAGCCAACGATTGGGTACAACTGCAGACAGAGCCAAGAGTTAAGTTGTACCACAGAGGTAAAATTCATAAAGGCGAAGAAGGTGGTGTTGTATTTAAGTGTGTGTAGCACTTGGGAAAAGGTGGACAATCTCACGGTGCAATTAGAGATGGGTCTGTATGATATTGTGGGCATCACTGAATTGTGGCAGAAAGTATGTCATAGTTGGGAGTTTAATATCAAAGGATATACTGTACTTTGTATCGAAAGGACAGGCAGAAAGGTGTAGGCGGTGGTGTGGCTCTGTTGATAAGAGATGGAGTTACACCTTTAGAAAGAGGTGACATAGGGTCAGAGAACGTTGAATCTTTGTGGGTGGAGTTAAGAAACTGCAAGGGTAAAAAAACCATCATCAGAATCATATATAGGTCTCCAAATAGTAGCCAGGATGTGGGGTTGAAATTGCAAAGGGAGCTGGAAAAGACATGTAATAAGTCTAATGACACAATTCTTTTTTTTTTTAACTTTACTTTTACTATTTTGCCAATAACAGAACAAACAGGATCAAAACAAACAGACAGACAGGGTCATCATAGGTGAAGTAAAATCCGTATCTTTAATAGAAAAAAATGAATAGCGAAATGGGTTACATTGCTGCATCAAGGTTAACCAAACTCTTATGTCCATAATTGTCCTTCAAAGTCTAGGGGACCTTAAGATCCATGATTTTAAAGTCCATTCTGCAGGTTCCCTCATAGGAAGAAATAAAACAAAATTCTTCAAACCAAATAAATGTACAGTGAAGAAGTCATTTCAGGTTCAAATAAAATTTTCCCAGTATCTTTCAGATTTTTTAGTGGCATGTCTCAGAGAGAAAGTCAAATTCCATAACATAAATTTCTTGAACTATTTCTATCCATTCCAGGACTGTAGGAGACTCTTTGCTTAGCCACTTCCTGGTAATCACTTTTTTACAGGCTGCTAGTAGTATTTGTAACAAGTATCTTTCATGCTTTTTGAGCCCATTTGGTACATTACCCAAATAAATAATGTTAAAGTCGAAATTAATCTCTGGGCTGATTTTTGACCTTATCTCTGTTGCCACATCTAACCAATAAGACAAAATCTTTGGACACTCCCAGAAAATATGAAAATGATCAGGCAACACATTCTCCAACATTGACCTTGTTCAGGTCTGTTACTTTGTAACTTCTTTATTTTTGGCATTATAAAAAATCTTAAGGTATTCTTCCAGGTGAATTCCCTCCACAGACCTGAACTGAGGGGCGGCGCTAAGGTGGTGCTAGCTGGTGCTATAGCCCAGCAGAAATTGCAATAGCACCAGCGTAGCACCACCAAGAAATTAACTGAAATTTCACATACAAGTTGCAGCTGCTTTGCTTTCTCTGTATAGTTTTGAATACAGCTTGTTTCTCCAGTTGATCTGGTGAAACAGCACCCCCAATTACCATAGCACCCATGCAGCAATAAAGTTATAAACTCTGTCAGGTCCACTCTACACTTCTGCTTATTCGTTCGTTGTTGCCGTTTCTGTCCTCTGATCGGTTAAGCTGATCTAAGATCACTTCAGGTGGTGATGTCACTCACTCTCATTCATGCGAGCGATTGATAGTATACATCCAGGCGCAGATCCATGGTCTCGCAAGACTAACAGATGACACACACACACACATATATTGTGCTTTTACAAGCTAGTGTGGGCCTGGCACGTGCATTATTTTGGCTGGCGTGAAAAATGGATCGATTTTTAATGAGAAAATGACCTCATCCAGGGGAATCAGTGGTGTCTCAGCCTGAGCCTGTCTTAGTTGAAAGTGACATGCAGAAAGGAGTAAGTGGGGATGAGGATGACATCAGATCATCGAAGGAGTGTGAGGGCGAAGTAGAGGAACAAGAAATAGAAGTAGAGGATTTGGAAGAGAACGTGGATGAAGCCGCTCTTAGTGCGAGTGGGAATACTGTTAGCGATGTTAGCCAGCAGCCTCAGGAAGGACCCCTTCAGCCAGCATTGAAAAAGTACCCTTCGCTGCTTGCAACAGGTTGGCAATCAGCAAAGGAGTTTTATTCGTGGCTGGTTTGACCTGTACTCCTGGCTGGGATATTCGATCACAAAAAATACTACATTCTGCTTCGCATGCGGGCATTTCCTGTGTGGAGGACATGGGCTCCATTCTGAGTCTACCTTCACTGTCACCGGTTACCGCAACTGGTGGAAAGCTACAACAGCTTTCAAAACCCACCATGTAAGTGCAGCTCATAAGTTTGCTATGGAGGCATGGGCCGAATTCAGATTGAGAAAGCAAGACAGTTCAAGATTGGGAGATATGCTTGACAAAGGACATGCAAAGGTTGTCCAAGAAAATCGTGAGTATATGAGAGCTGTGGTTGAGTCTCTGGCAAGGACAGACAGTGAATGACACAGTGGAATTTCTAGCTCTAATGAGACCCTACCGCGATGCATTTATAGATTTATACAAACTAATCTGCATATCAGTGACTCTACCTGTGACATCTGCCTCATGCGAACGGAGTTTCTCTTGCCTCAGACGCGTCAAAAACTACCTAAGGAATAGCAGCGGTGATGCTCAGAACAGCAACTTGGCTCTGTTGGCCATAAACAGCCGGAGGATCAAGGCACTTGACATCCAGAAAATCATTGATGCTTTTACCACCAATCACAACAAGAGACGGATTGTGTTTCTCTGAAAACATCAATGGTGAGTGCAGTTGATTTTTAAAAAAAATTTGGTCCAAGACTAATGCTGATTATTATTATTATTTTGTGGTAGATACCCCATAGTCCTTATGTTTCCTGCAAATCCTAAACTATTACATTTACTGCTACTAAACCTACTGGTTTTGCTTAGACTTCCAAGCGGTGATTCTGTTGATTTTTGTTTTAAATTCAGTAACCAAATTAATTGAGGTATTGCATGGTCAGAGTACGATTTGTCCAACTCCTGGTAAAGCCTTGCATCTGTTGTTTGCCTGATTTGACTTTAATAACGGTGTATCTTTTGGCATTGTCTGTCTATGTAATGCGAATAGCAGTAGAGATTGTGGGTTAGTGTTGTGTTTTTCAGTTGAAAAGCATGCATTTGACACTGATTGCGGGATTGGTGCGTGATTCTCGTTGTGCACTGTGGATTGGATGCTCTGTTGGTTTGTTTGTTTATGCTCTGTGTAGCCCGGGTTGTCTCTGATGCTGTTGACACTGTCACAGTTCACTTCTATGTTATATTTATCAATTGTTGTTGCTTGTGAATCAACAGAGGTGTTTATAGTAGGCACATAATGCTTGAAACTGACTTTTGAACGCCACGTGTTTGGCCTTGTGAATACATATTACCGTAGAGTACATCCCTCAGCACCATCACTGAATAATTCAGCCCCACTGTAGCACCAGCAAGAAAAAATCTCTGGCACTGCCACTGCCTGAACTTGAAGTAGTCGAATGTGTTCTGCATATGTTTAACCAATCATCTTCTGTCAATTTTATGTTGGCTTCTTTCTCCCATTTTGATTTGACATATATTGTGGAGAGACACCTGTTAGATTGTAAAATTGAGTAAATCCTGGTTACCAGCTTCTTCTTAATATTACCTTTATACACAACAATGAATATATATAGAACATAGAACATAGAATAGTACAGCACAGTACAGGCCCTTCAGCCCACAATGTTGTGCCGACCCTCGAACCCTGCCTCCCATATAAGCCCCCACCTTAAATTCCTCCATATACCTGTCTAGTAGTCTCTTAAACTTCACTAGTGTATCTGCCTCCACCACTGACTCAGGCAGTGCATTCCACACACCAACCACTCAGAGTAAAAAACCTTCCTCTAATATCCCCCTTGAACTTCCCACCCCTTACCTTAAAGCCATGTCCTCTTGTATTGAGCAGTGGTGCCCTGGGGAAGAGGCACTGGCTATCCCCTCTATCTATTCCTCTTATTATCTTGTACACCTCTATCATGTCTCCTCTCATCCTCCTTCTCTCCAAAGAGTAAAGCCCTAGCTCCCTTAATCTCTGATCATAATGCATACTTTCTAAACCAGGTAGCATCCTGGTAAATCTCCTCTGTACCCTTTCCAATGCTTCCACATCCTTCCTATAGTGAGGTGACCAGAACTGGACACAGTACTCCAAGTGTGGCCTAACCAGAGTTTTATAGTTTCATATTAATCAGACTTAATCCTTTCTCTCCAATAGTTTTAATATTTTTATTAAAATATTGTCTCAGTTGAAGATATCTAAAGAAATCTTGTTTCTCTAAGTGATACGTTTCTGTGAGTTGTTGAAAGGACTCCAAACCCTTAATGGAGGATATTGTACAGAATGAGGTGATTCCCTTGCTTGTCCAATGTGTAAATCTACCCTCCAATTGTGCTGGGAGGAATTCTGTGTCATGTGCCACCCAACATAGTATTCTTACATTTCTTTCAAATTTTGGGTCTTTAAATTCTTTATACCAGATGTTTAGAGGGACCGTTGTCCACTGAATCAGTTTATTGAAATGCTTCTTTTGGAGTGTTTTATCCCCCAGTGAAGATTGGAGAGGGACATTTATTAGACTTTGTTCTAAATCCTTCCACTTTGCCTCACAATTAGGGTCACACCAACAGACCAGACTGCGCAGCTGTGCTGTTCTATAATAGTCTTCAAAGCAAGGCACAGCAAATCCTCCTTTATCCTTATGCAGCTGTAATGTCTGAAATCTAATTCTTGGTTTCTGTTTTCCCCAAACAAATGCTGAAATCAATCTTTTCCATTCATTAAATTGCTTAAAAGGTACTTCAGCAGGCAATGATTGAAAAAGAAAGAACAATCTAGGTAATACATTCATCTTTATGGCTTCTATTCGATTATACATATTCATTGGCAGCAATGACCATCTATTTAAGTCTGCCTTAATGTCAGCTGTTATGGGAATATGATTATGTTCGTAGATAGTAGACAAGTCTTCAGGTATTTGCACTGCTAGGTATTTAATAATATTACTTTTCCATTTGAATTTACTCATTCTGTAAATGTTTTCTTATGGTTCATAATTAAAATTTAAAGTTTGGGTTTTATGTAAATTTAATTTAGAGCCAGAGTAGGAACCAAATTCTTTCAGCAGGGATAATAACTTGGGCAAACCTGCACTGGGACTGCTAAGAGTCATGAGAATGTCTTCCGCGTACAGTCAATTCTTATATTCTGTATCTCTGATCAGTACACCTGTTATAATCTTGTCTTCTCTAATTGCCAAACCAATGGCTCCAAAAAAAGAGTGGAAAGCATGGGGCTTAAGGGGCACCTTTGTTGACATCCCCTTTCAAGAAATATTGTTTTAGATAAATTCCCATTTATTTTAATTCTGGCTGTAGGGGAAGGATATAAAGATTTCAGACATCCAACTACCTGATTATTAAAGCCAAACCACTTAAGTACCAAGTAGAGATATTCCCATTGTACCCAGTCAAAGGCTTTTTCAGCATCAAGGCTAAGAACTACAGATTCCAGGTTATTTTTGCTTATATGGTCAATGAGATGGAGGGGCTGTCTCACATTGTCCTGGATTTGCCTACTTTTTACAAAACCTGTTTGATCTTTATCAATTAGATCTGGAATTATATTTTCCAATCTTGTTACTAATATTGATGCAAATAATCTATAATTATGTCTAGAACAGATATGGGCCTATACGAACTACGTTCTGTCCGATCATTACGAGGGGTCACAGTTTAAGGATAAAGGGGAAGCCTTTTAGGACCAAGATGAGGAAAAATTTCTTCACACAGAGAGTGGTGAACCTATGGAATTCTCTGCCACAGGAAACAGTTGAGGCCAGTTCATTGGCTATATTGAAGAGGGAGTTAGATATGGCCCTTGCGGCTAAAGGGATCATTGGGGTATGGAGAGAAGGCAGACACAGGGTTCTGAGTTGGATGATCAGCCATGATCATACTGAATGGTGGTGCAGGCTCGAAGGGCCAAATGGCCTACTCCTGCACCTATTTTCTATGTTTCTATAACCACTTTTAGGAACTACTGAAATTATTGCTTGATTCCAGGACAATGGAGTCTCCCCTCCTCCAAGAACATAATTAAAACATATTTAAAGTTTTGGTATTATTATCTCTCTGAAAGTTTTGTACCATTCTGCTGGATAGCTACCAGCACCTGAGATTTTATTTGTTTTTAATGCTGATATAGCCTTACCTATTTCTTCTTCTTTTATCTCCTGAGTTATTAGTTTATCTTGCTGCATTCCTACAGATGGTAGATCTAAGGACGTTAAGAATTTAGACACGTCTGCTAACTCTGCAGCTTTGGGTTGAGTGTATAACATTGTGTAGCGCGTTTTGAAAGATTTTTGGATGTGTTCCAATTTGTGAAGCATCTTATTAGAAACATAGAAACATAGAAAGATAGAAAATAGGTGCAGGAGTAGGCCATTCGGCCCCTCGAGCCTGCACCGCCATTTATTATGATCATGGCTGATCATCCAACTCAGAACCCAGCCTTCCCTCCATACCCCCTGACCCCTGTAGCCACAAGGGCCATATCTAACTCCCTCTTAAACATAGCCAATGAACTGGCCTCAACAGTTTGCTGTGGCAGAGAATTCCACAGATTCACCACTCTCTGTGTGAAGAAGTTTTTCCTAATCTCGGTCCTAAAAGGCTTCCCCTCTATCCTCAAACTGTGACCCCTCGTTCTGGACCTCCCCAAAATCGGGAACAATCTTCCCGCATCTAGCCTGTCCAATCCCTTTAGGATCTTATACGTTTCAATCAGATCCCCCCTCAATCTTCTAAATTCCAACGAGTACAAGCCCAGTTCATCCAGTCTTTCTTCATATGAAAGACCTGCCATCCCAGGAATCAATCTGGTGAACCTTCTTTGTACTCCCTCTATGGCAAAGATGTCTTTCCTCAGATTAGGAGACCAAAACTGCACACAATACTCCAGGTGTGGTCTCACCAAGGCCTTGTACAACTGCAGTAGTACCTCCCTGCTCCTGTACTCGAATCCTCTCGCTATAAATGCCAGCATACCATTCGCCTTTTTCACCGCCTGCTGTACCTGCATGCCCACTTTCAATGACTGGTGTATAATGACACCCAGGTCTCATTGCACCTCCCCTTTTCCTAATCGGCCACCATTCAGATAATAATTTGTTTTCCTATTTTTGCCACCAAAGTGGATAACTTCACATTTATCCACATTAAATTGCATCTGCCATGAGTTTGCCCACTCACCCAACCTATCCAAGTCACCCTGCATCCTCTTAGCATCCTCCTCACTGCTAACACTGCCACCCAGCTTCGTGTCATCTGCAAACTTGGAGATGCTGCATTTAATTCCCTCATCCAAGTCATTAATATATATTGTAAACAACTGGGGTCCCAGCACTGAGCCTTGCGGTACCCCACTAGTCACCGCCTGCCATTCTGAAAAGGTCCCGTTTATTCCCACTCTTTGCTTCCTGTCTGCTAACCAATTCTCCACCCACACCAATACCTTACCCCCAATACCGTGTGCTTTAAGTTTGCACACTAATCTCCTGTGTGGGACCTTGTCAAAAGCCTTTTGAAAATCCAAATATACCACATCCACTGGTTCTCCCCTATCCACTCTACTAGTTACATCCTCAAAAAATTCTATGAGATTCGTCAGACATGATTTTCCTTTCACAAATCCATGCTGACTTTGTCCGATCATTTCACCGCTTTCCAAATGTGCTGTTATCACATCCTTGATAACTGACTCCAGCAGTTTCCCCACCACCGACGTTAGGCTAACTGGCCTATAATTCCCCGGTTTCTCTCTCCCTCCTTTTTTAAAAAGTGGGGTTACATTAGCCACCCTCCAATCCTCAGGAACCAGTCCAGAATCTAACGAGTTTTGAAAAATTATCACTAATGCATCCACTATTTCTTGGGCTACTTCCTTAAGCACTCTGGGATGCAGACCATCTGGCCCTGGGGATTTATCTGCCTTCAATCCCTTCAATTTACCTAACACCACTTCCCTACTAACATGTATTTCACTCAGTTCCTCCATCTCACTGGACCCTCTGTCCCTTACTATTTCTGGAAGATTATTTATGTCCTCCTTAGTGAAGACAGAACCATTAGTCTGGGAGTCTTTCACCCTATGTATAGATCTCTCAGCCCGTTGTTTACAAATTCTCCATGCAAGTAATTTCTTAGATTTGGGACCATTCTCACAGAAATTTTGGTTAACAAACTTAGCTCTCTTTTCAACTTCACTTTCATAAATATTATTTAGTGTTCATTTTGTATCCAAAATTTGATTCAAGACATTACTGTCATTATACTCCATATGCTTACTCTCCAAAAATCGTAATTTTTCAATAACCATATAACCATATAACAATTACAGCATGGAAAAAGGCCATCTTGGCCCTTCTAGTCCGTGCCGAATCCTTGATTTGTTTCTCTTTTTCCTTTTTCTTCTGAGCTGACCACCTTATGAGTTTACCCCTAATAACAGCTTTTGCAGCATCCCACAGAGTGCTGGGGGACACCGTTCCATTATCATTATATATCATTTAATCTTCAAACTCTTTCCTTAGGTATTTTAAACATAAGGGATCATTCAAAAGACTAGTATTAAGTCTCCACAAGATATCTTGGGTTTGTTGTCTAAATGTAATGTTAAGTTTACCCCTGCGTGGTCAGAGATGTTTCTTACCCCCATATAACATTTTATAATCCTGGGTCATAAAAAAAATCTATTCTCGGGTACACGGAGTGGGGGTGAGAAAAAAAGGTGATCCGTCTATCAAGTGGATGTAACTCTCTGCATATATCTATCATGTCTATTTCTTTGAGCAGTTTCTTGACATGTAATGTTTCCGGGTTTATCTTTTTTGTTCTATTTGAGGAGTCCAGGGAAGGATGTAATTGAATATTCCAGTCCCCTCCCCCCCATGTATTACCACACCAGATGTTTCCATAGATATCATATGTCATGATTTTGTAATGAACCAGCAGCAAGACTTGACAAATTGAGTCAGGTTTTAATATTAAAACCACTATATTTATTTACATTTAATCAAAAATATAGAAAATTAAATAAACTATTTTCTTAAACAGAAGTTAACAGAGTTATGCGTCTATAGCTCCCTTACAGTCAATTTAACAAATCTTACTCAAGCACAGTCTTAAAGTGGCAGCCCAGAGCGTCCCAGTAATTCACAAAATAGGTGAAAGGAGAGACTTGTGGATTCACAATGCAGTGACGAGGCGATCACGGCGAATTTCAAAGATTCCACAGCTAGCGAACGAAGAAATTGTTACTGAAGATCCCCGCCGAGGAATATTGTTCCGAAGTCCACGAAGAGCAATCTTACAAACTGACTGTCACGAAATCCACAACCGTGGATCATACGAGGGACAGACCCGTCTCCACAATGCACAGTGTACTGCTGATTAACCCAATCCTTTGGGTTTGGGTAAGCATTAGATCCCTTCTTGACTCCTTCTCAGCACAGTGCCTACATTACTTTTATACCGTCGGCATATGTCATAAGGTAACGCTCACAGAAACGAAACTGTGGACCCTCAGTAAAACGAATCTGGGTACACATGATGCCCACAGTAAACGAAACTATGGACTCCCAGGAAAAGGAAACTGTGGACATCTAACACATATTAAAAACCTTCCTAATCAGCTGTTTATCATTTCCTGGTGGTCTGTAAACATTCAGTAGTGTAACTTCTTTATGATCAATAAAACCCTTCACCAGTAAATAACGCCCTTCTTTGTCTGTAATCTGCGAGGAAAACCGGAAATTTACTTTATTTGAGATTAATATTGCAACTCCCCTTCTGTTTCTCCTCTCAAAAGAAGAGTAATAAGGATTTTTAAATCCCATTTTGTGTAACTTCTCAAGTTCAATCTTTGAAAGATGAGTTTCTTGCCAAAAAAATTATATCTTGCTTTTCTCTCTTCATTTTAGCTATAACCTTACTCCTTTTGATTGGATTCTGTAACCCATTCACATTAAGGGTGATTACTCTGTATTTTTGATGCGGCATTCCACGCCAATAAAAAGGTTTATATAAATAGTTAAATATCCCTAGATGACCTAAACAAATGAACTTCAACAAACTAACATTTAACATATAAACAACACATACAACATCTGTGACTTCCATCTTTGAAGTTTAAACTAAACTTCTAAGTCAGGGGGGAAGCCCTTAAACCCGAAGGGGCCCCTCCTAGTGCAGGTTGATGCCTCTGAATAATTGAAATCAGGACAGTGCTCAAATAAAATACAAAATCAAACATCAGCTCCCAGGTTTGTGGTCAGTTATAGTAATAAAAGCTTACAGAGGGAAAATCGTTTGTTATATTTTTAAGTTCTTAGTACAAAGTTAATTACAGTTTGGTGTTAGGGTACATGTGCTTTTACCGACCTGACTGAAGGATATTTTATCACTATACTTTTGAGAACTCTCGTGCAGTATCTTTGTTGCTCCGACATTCCTTTAGCTTGTCCTGGATGCGTTTCAGACGTGTCTCTCGGTCCCGGCGGGATTTTGCACCACTTGTCTCCCAGGAAAGATGTCTTAGTTTTGCCATAGCTGTGCCTTCCGCAGGGGCCACGATTCCGGGACAGTCTGGGAAAAATCCCCCGTTCTTCAGGTCTTCCGTCGCCTCTGATGCGTTACTGTAGATGACTTGCCCAGTGTCAAAAAACACTCGAAGTTTCTCCGGGTAAAGAGTCTGGAACCAGAGCCCCTCTTCTTTAATCATCTTTCTGATGGTGGAGTAAGCCTTTCTTTTCATAAGTATTTTGGTCGGGTAGTCTTGATCAAAAAATAACCTTTTCCCATCGTAATAAATCTCTTGTTTTTTCCAAGCAGAGCGAAGCACCAACTCTTTAATTTTATACTCCAGAAAGTAGATGACCACGGACCTTGGGTCGGAACCTTGTGGTGGTTTGGATCCAAGAGATCAATGGCAGCGTTGTATACCGTGGGCGGCATTGGGAACGGACATCAGTGTTTTAATAAATTTTTCCAGACATTCCTGTATGTTGTCTCCTTCCGCCTCCTCGGAAATTCCATGGATACATATGTTATTCCTGCCTGAATGCGCCTCCAGGTCTGTTAGTCGAACTTGAATGATCTCCTGAAGTTCCAGTGTGTGGGAAAGAACCTCCCTGGCTTCGGCATTCCATTCCTTCACTTCTGCCGCCCTTTGCTCCATATCCTCAACTCTGCCCGTTATATCTTTTAAATCACCAACAATAGCATTCAGCTTCTGGTTAATTTCTTCTCTGAAATCCGCCAGTTCCTTCTTTAGAAAACCCAAGGTATCACTCAGTTATTTTTTCATATCTGAATGAAGCGTCTGTACTTTGGCCATGATGTTAGCATGAACAGCCTCCACATCCTCGTGTTCAGCTCGGTTGCTAGTGCTGTCGTCAGTGTCCTCATCGTCAGTCAGTATTTTATCGCTTGTCTTCAGGTTTTGTTGTGGTTTTCCTCTTGTCTTTCTTTTGTTTCCCCCTTTCATGCTACAAGACCCACTTTTCTATTTAAATAACCGTTCCTTATTTAGGGGGAAATAAGACCATCCGGGAGCCCTTACTGATTATGTTGCTGGCTGTATCTACGCCATACCGAAAGTCCCCGGGTAATGACACAACTCTAATGGGGAACTTCAATACACAAGGGGATTGGGAAAATCGGGTTGGTGTTGGATCGCAAGAGTGGGAACCTGTTGAATGCCTATGAGGTGGCTTTTCAAAGCAGCTTATGCTCAAGCCTACTAGAGGAAAGGCTATCTTAGATTGAGTATTGCAAAATTACCCAGATCTTATTCGTCAGCTTAATGTAAAGGAAACCTTAGGAGTCAATGATCACAATATGATTGAATTCATACTGCAGTTTGAGAGGGAGAAGCATAAGTCACATGTATCAGTATCACAATGGAATAAAGGGAGTTATAGAGGCATGAGAGAGGAGATCCCCCAGGTGGATTGGAGGGGATACTGGTGGGGTGATGGCCAGTAGAGGTGGCTGAAGTTTCTGGGAATAGTTCACAAGGCGTAGGATAGATATGTCCCATAGAAGAAGTTCTCAAACAGCAGGTTATTCAACTGTTGCTAGCAAGGGAAGTTAAGGACTGTATAAAAGCTAAGGAAAGGGCATATAAGGTAGCAAAAGTGAGTGGGAAGTTGGATGATTGGGAAGCTTTTAAAATCCAACAAAAAATAACTAAAAAGCTATAAGAAGGGAAAAGATGAAATATGGCAGCAAGCTAGTCAATAATATAAAGCAGGATACTGAAAGTTTTTTCAGTTATATAAAGAATAAAACAGAGGTGAGAGTTGGTATTGGACCACTGAAAATGATAGTGAGGTAGTAATGGGGGACAAAGAAATGGCAGATGAACTTAAGTACTTCGCTTCAGTCTTCACTGTAGAAGATACCAGCAGTGTGCCAGAGGTCTGTGAATGTCAGGGAGCAGGAATGAGTGCTATTGCTATTACAAAAAAAAAGTGTTAGGCAAACTGAAAGGGGGATAAATCATCTGAACCAGATGGACTACATCCCAGAGTACTGAAAGAGGTTGCTGAAGGGATAACAGATGCATTGGTCATGCTCTTTCCAGTATCACTTGATTCTGGCATGGTTCCGGAGAACTGGAAAATTGAAAATGTCACTCAATTCTTTAAGAAGGGAGGAAAACAAAAAAGAAGAAATTATAGGCCAGTTAGCCTAATTGGTTGGGAAAGTGTTGGAGTCCATTATTAAGGATGAAGTTTCAGGGTACTTGGAGACTAATGATAAAATCAGTCTAGTGGTTTCTGTGAAGAGAAATTTTGCCTGACAAATCTGTTAGAATTCTTTGATGAAGTAACAAGCTCAGTGGAGAAATTGTGGATATCACTTACTTAGATTTTCAGAAGTCTTTTGATAAAGTGCTTTACATAAGGCTGCTTAACAAGTTAAAATCCTATGGTGTTACAGGAAAGATACTGGCATGGTAGAGGAATGGCTGACAGGCAGGAGGCAGCAAGTGGGAATAAAAGGGGCCTTTTCTGGTTGGCTACCAGTCTCTAGTGGTTCTCCTCAGGGAGCCAGTATTGGGACCACTACTTTTCACATTGCTTTTCAATGATTTAGATAGTGGAATTGATGGCTTTGGAAGCAATGCCATTGCAGCAGGGCTTAAACAAATTGGAAGAATGGGCAAAAATGTGATAAATGGAATACAGTGTTGGGAAATGTATGATAATGCATTTTGGTAAAAGGAACAATGGTATGGACTATTACCTAAATGGGAAGAATGTTCAAACATCAGAGGTACAAGTGGACTTGTGCAAGACTCCCAGAAGGTTAATTCATAGGTTGAGTCTGTGGTAAAGAAGGCAAGTGCAATGTTGGCATTTATTTCAAGGGGAAATAGAACATAAAAACACAGAGATAATACTGAACCTTTATAAGACACTAGTCTGGCTGCACTTGGAGTATTGTCAACAATTTTGCGCTCCTTATCTCAGAAAGGAGGTTCACGAGGATGATTCCAGGAATGAAGTGGTTAATATATGAGGAGCCATTGGCAGCTTAGGTCTGTACTTATTGGAGTTTAGAAGAATGAGTGGGGGTCTCATTGAAACCCTCCGATGTTGAAAAAAAACACCTGTTGAATTTTGAAAGGGCTTGATAAGGTGGATGTGGAGAGGATGCTCCCTCTGTAGGGGATATCCAGAAGTAGGGGGCACAGCCTCAAAATGGAGGTGCGATCTTTTAGAACAGAAGTAAGGAGGAATTATTTTAGCCAAAGAATGGTGAATCTGTGGAATGCTGTGCCGCAGACTGTGGTGGAGGCCAAGTCCATGGGTATACCTAAAGCAGAAGTTGATAGTTTTCTGATTTGTTGGGGTATCAAGGGATATGGTGGTATGTGGTTGAATGGGATCCTGGATCAGCCGTGATGAAATGGCAGAACAGACTCAATGGGCTGAATTGCCTTATTCTGCTCCTGTGTCTTATGATCTTATGGCCTAATGACAAATACCAATGGACCCAGCACCTATCCCTGTGGCACTCCACTAGTCACAGGCTTCCAGTCAGAGAGGCAACTATCTACTACCACTCCTGCTTCTCCCGCAAAGCCAATCTCTAATCCAATTTACTTATCCAAGTCTTAATTACCAGTCATTTCCTTAGCATTTCTCCCAGTTGTCTACTATAAATTTGATGAATACTGTGGATAAACTCCAAGGCAATTTTCAACAAACTCTTCGCAACTACGGGTGTTAGTGGCATTGCTGTAATGATGCCTTGTTTTTACAGCTGTTCTGTGACCTCACAGTCAAAAAGGGAAAGAATAAAATGTCCTTCCTAGCTTGCGATGAAAATGTGATCTTTCTCCCAGCGTGTTGATTTCCAGATTTCCGCAGGCCAGCTGATTACATCATGATTTGCCGCCGGATTGTGTTTGAAGCATTGCATGTGGATTCAATTAAAGAACATCTGTTTTGTATTTCCCTTACAATTTCTGTTAGCGAATCTCAGTGGCCACTTTATTAGGTACCCCTGTACTTAATAAAATGGTTATTGAATGTATACTCATGGTCTTCTGCTGCTGTAGCCCATCTACTTCAAGGTCTGACGGGTGTGTGTTCAGAGATGTTCCACTGCACATCACTGTTGTAACACGTGGTTACTTGAGTTACTGTTGCCTTCCTGTCAGCTTGAATCAGTCTGGCTATTCTCATCTGACCTATCTCATCAAGTTTTTGCTGACAGAACTTCCACTCACTGGATGATTTTTTAAATTTTTTGCACCAATCTCTGTAAACTCCAGAGACTGTTGTGCATGAAAATCATAGAAGATCAGCAGTTTCTAATATATTCAAACCACCCCATCTGGCACCAATAATGATTCCACAGTCAAAGTTACTTAAATCTCATTCCTTCCCCATTTTGATGTTTGGTCTGAACAACAATTGAACTGCTTGACCATGTCTGCATGCTTTTATGCATTTTAAAACCATATAGTTGGCGGATGAGATATTTGCATTAATGAGGTGTACAGGTTCTATACCTAATAATGTGGCCACTGAGTGTATGCACTTTTTAAAATCTTGCACAAGAAGGCACTATCATAAAACTTAGTGTACTTTAGATTTGAAAATGTTGATAATGAATTATATTTTCTCAAGGCTAGTAATTTTCCAGCTACTTAGCAGGTAATTGCCAATTTGTGCTAAATCTTGGCTTGATGCTTCTTTGTCAGTTTTGTAAAATGAGATTTAATTCAGTTGAAAGTACTGTACTTCTTCCAACAGACTGCAAATTTTCTCAAAGTGTTCTTTAACAAAGGTCAACCCCACCACCTTCCATAATGAAAATCAGGCCAAGTGGTGTAGGGACTCAATGGGTCAGTCAGCATCTACGGAGGGAACACAGAACATATAACGCTAGAGCCTACAAGGTTGGGCTGACCTTTTAACCTATCGCAAGATCAATCTTTCCTCCCACTTAGCCATCCATTTTTCTTTTATCCATGTCCCTATCTAAGAGTCTCTTAAATGTCCTCAAAGTGTAAAAAATCTGCCTTTGACATCCACCCTATACTTTCCGCCAGTCATCTTAAAATGATGTCCTCTCTAATTAGCCATTTTCACCCTGGGTAAAAGACGCTGGCTGTCCACTTTATCTATGCCTCTTTATCATCTTGTACACCTACTACTACGTTGACTCAGGTCTAAGGGGCTGGCGTTGGGAATGACGACGGAATCTTCACTTCTCCCTCTCCCTCATCTGTGTATTCATCTTGTACACCCCAATCAAATTATCTCTCCTCCTCATTCACTCCAAAGAGTTAAGACCTGGCTTGCTCAACCTGTCCTCAATGTTCTCCAATCTGGGCACCATCCCGGTGAATCTGTTTTGCACCCTTTCTAAAGCTTCCACATCCTTCCTGTTATAAGCTTAGCAGACTCTCCCTTGAACTGAATCATCGACTGTGCATTTCCATCCACAGATGCTGCCTGACCCACTGAGTTCTTCCAGCATCTTGTTTCAGATTCCAGCATCCACATTCCATTGTGTCCCTGTCTATCATGAATCTCCTTTATTTCCTTTAGATGGAAGCAAGGGCACCAACTCCAGTAATGCTGTGGAACTGGCATCTCTCCAGCAATATCAGAAGTTGCCCAGTTCTGCCCATGAAGAACACACAGCAAAACCAATCCATCCAACTTCTGCAGTCTATAAATCATCAGCAGAGAAATGATGGAAGTGTTCATCAGTAGTGCATTTTAAAGGGACTTGTTTGTCAAGATTGTGCATGCCAATATTTCATTTGGGTTTTCGATGATTAGTTGGCTCATAAACAGTTTTCACCATTGGACAAAACATTGATAAAAGTGATAAATTCCTGGAATGAGGAGATGGAAGATAATGATGATGAAGGGATATAATGATGGAAGATGGAACATGCGAAAATAAATGTTGTGCCTTTAGAGCAAGAGTCCCCAACCCTTTTTATATCATGGAGCCTTACCATTAACTGAAGGGGCCATGCTCTGCATATTGGGAACCCCTGCTCCAGAGGATGAAAATGGGGAATTAGTAATGGCAAACAAGGAAATGGAAAAATCATTGAACAGGTGTTTTTTGTCTGTCTTCATGGCATAAGACTGAGACGACTTCCCAGGGCAGAAATGGCTAATATGAGAGGGAATAATTTTAATGAAAGGAAGTGCAGTGGGGGAGGAAGTCAGAGGTAGTTTTGTTTTGCACAGGGAGCAGTGGTAGCGGGAGGTACTTTAGGGACATTTCAGAGAATCTTAGGGGGTCACATGGATGCAAGAAAAATGGAGGCCTATGTGGGAAGGGAAGGTTTCAGCAGTAGGTGAATTGCAGTGGATTGCGGTTGTCCAGAAGACTGAAGTTGGTGTACGCCATGACCGTCCTCTCGAAGAACTTTGTGATAATGGATGTCAGTGCCATAGGGTTGTCGTCATTAGGCACATTAACTTGTTATTCTTAGGTAGCAGGAAGGTAGTGTTTTTCTTAATGCAGCTGGGAACAAGAGATTGAAGCAGGGAGAGATTAAAATTTCTGCAAATACCCTCAATAGCTGATCTGTGCAGGATGTAAGGACATGGCCAGGAACCTCCAAGTCAGATGCTTTCCAAATATTCACTCTCCGGAAGATTGACCTGACTTTTGTGATGGTGACTGTGGGTTCAGAGGCACTGGAGGATATTAGGGAGGGTGGTGACATTTTAATCCCCTTCTGCTCAAAACATGCATAAAATGTGTTAAGTTCGTTAGGAAGGGATGTATTGTACTGACCTTTGTAAAACACCATCTCATGAAGATGTCCTCAGTGGTGGGGAGGGTTGTCCCTGTAATGAAGTAGGCTAAATCTAGCTTGTGCTTTAGAGAGTCCACACCTGGCTCTGATGCTCTCCAGCGCACATATGTAGAAATGTTCAAGAGCCTTTTATGACATACCAAATCTCCTCAAACTTCTAATAACATACAGCTCTTCTTCTCCTCCCCCACCTTGCTCCATCTGCCCATCGTTCTTCACCCGTCCTCAGTCCATCTACTGATTCCTATCTCACGCCTCCCCTCCCCTCGTTTATTTTCCATCTCCACTCTCATGCAAGGTTTCAAACTGATACTTCGACCCCCATGCAGGATTTTGGTCTGCATTGCAGACAGCTCCTTTCCCCACCCCAGATGCTGCTGGACCCCCGAGTTCCTCCAGCTGCTCCCTTTGTGCAGATGTTCCCTACCAGGGGTCCACGGACCGTTCAGGCCCATGGCATGAAAAGGTTGGGAACTCCTGCTTTAGTGCAACATCTGACCTGATTCTTTATTGATGCAGTGATTTCAATTGACCTGCAGTTTATTCACATGTCCAAATAGAATTTCATTAACACATTGTTGAGACTAAAGTAACTGAATAAAAACGGTGTTAAATTATCATTTGTTAAAATTTTAAATTTTATGTATTGTCTTAATTTTGTAAGGTATTCTTCTGCAGAAATTACATCAATTGCAAATATTGTCAAATGTAATCTTTTACTGTGTATGAAGACATAACAGTGGCCACTTTATTAGGTACACCTGCTCATTAATGCAAATATCTAATCGGCCAATCTTGTGGCAACAACTCAATGCATAAAAGCATGCAGGCATGGTCAAAAGGTTCAGTTGTTGTGCAGACAAAACATCAGAATGGGGAAGATATGTGATCTACGCAAACATGAGGAAATCTGCAGATGCTGGAATTTCAAGCAACACACATCAAAATTGCTGTTGAACGCAGCAGGCCAGGCAGCATCTATAGGAAGAGGTACAGTCGACGTTTCAGGTCGAGACCCTTCGTCAGGACTAACAGAAAGACCTTTAAAGAGGTTGCAATGGGAACAAGGTGCGGTGAAGTCGAGACGGATGATGTCCCGTCCGCAGTTAGCAATAAAGAGATCCACAGCAGGCAGTAGATCAGAGCGGGGTGTCCATGAAGAGGAGGACGGTTGAAGGCAGGAGAAGGAGTCATTGGTGGGGGTGGGAGAGTCCTTGCCTAAGAAGTAGGCTCAAAGACGGAGCCGGCGGACTTTGAGCATGAAAATGATTGTTGATGCCAGATAGGGTGGTTTGAGTATCACAAAAACTGCTGATCTCCTGAGTTTTTCCTAAGAAGTCTCTAGAGCTTCCAGAGAATGGTGAGGAAAACAAAACAAAAACTTGAGTAAGTGGCAGTTCAGTGGGTGAAAACACTTGTTGATGAGAAAGTTTAGAGGAGAATGGTCAGACTGGGTCAGGCTGACAGGAAAGCGACAATAACTCAAATAACCATGTGCTACAACAGCAGTGTTCGGTAGAGCATCTCCAAATACATGAATAGTTGAACTTTGAAGTGGGTGGGGTACAGCAGCAGAAAGCCACAAGCATACACTCAGTGGCTGCTTTATTAAGTCCCCCTTGTACTTAACAAAGTGACTATAGAGTGCACGCTGGATGCCAGATTTAAGTTTTGAACTTTCCATGTGGATTTAAATTGTTGTCACACAAAATCAATCCAATACTTAGAACATAGAACAGTACAGCAAAGAACAGACCATTCGGCCCACAACGTAGTGCTGAAACAGTGAAAAAGCAAATCAAAACCACCCAAACACTAATCCCTCCTACCTACACAACGTCTATATGCTTCCATCTTCCCTACATCCATGTGCCTATCCAAACATCTCTAATGTATTTGCCTCTACCACCATATCAGGCAGCACATTCCAAGTATCCACCACCCTCTGAGTAAAAACCTTACCCCTCAAATCCCCCTTCAACTTACCCCTTCCCCACCTTCAATGCATGCCCTCTGAGTAGTAGACATTTCAACCCTGCGAAACAGATTTTCTCTGTCTACTCTATCTATGCTTCTGATACTCTTGTAAACCTCTATCAGATCTTGTGGCATGCAAGCCAAGCTATGAATTATGTTGATCATAAAAATACATTGGTCGTATGTCTGGCGAGTAATCAGAAACTGTCTTGTTAAAGACACATCGTAAAAAATGATACTCTGAAGACCAAATACTTCAAGGTTGGAGCACTGAAACTTTGAAAGCACTGCATCCATTGCTGAAAGAAAAGAATTGCTAGTTTAAGACAGAAATAATCCGAAAATTTATGTTTTGTGATCATGAGTCTTTGGGCTGCTCTTCCTCGAAGAACTTTGGAAGTTTTGGATGTTTTTTTTAAGATGAAGTAGATGGCTTCTTGATAGGTAATCAGAATCAGGTTTAATATCATTGGCTTTATGTTATGAAATTTGTTAACTTTGCCGCAGCAGTACATTGCAATACACGTTAATAGAGAGAAAAAGAAAACTGAATTAGAGTTTTTATATAATCATTAAATTAAATAAGTAGGGCAAAGAGTAGGAAATTAAAGAAGTAGTGAGGTAGTGTTAATGGGATTAATGTCCTTTCAGAAATCGGATAGCAGATGTTCCTGAAACACAGAGTGTATACCTTCAGGCTTCTCTGCTTCCTTCCTGAAGGTAGCAATGAGAAGAGGGCATGTCATGTTTAGTGGAGGTCCTTAATGATGGACGCTGCCTTTCTGAGGCACCATTCCTTGAAGATGTGCTAAATGCTACGGAGGCTGGAGCCCATGATGGAGCTGACTAAGTTTACAACGCTCTGCTGCTTACGTCAATCCTGTACAGTAACCGCATCCACCCCCCCCCCCCACCGGCACCTGCCCGTACTAGACACTGATGCAGCCAATTGGAATGCTCTCCACGGTACATCTGTAAAGTGTGATCAGTGACATACCAAACATACCAAATCTTGTCAAACTCTGAATGAAATCTAACCACTGTCTTGTCTTGTTTATAGCAGCATTGGTAAACTGGGTCCAGGTTCAGTCCTCAGAGATATTGACAGCAAGGAAGTTGAAACTGCTCACTCTCTCTGCTTTTGATCCCTCTAATGGTGCATGGAATACACTGCCTGAGTCAGTGGTGGAGGCAGATACACTAGTGAAATGTAAGAGACTACTAGACAGGTATATGGAGGAATTTAAGGTGGGGGGTTATATGGGAGGCAGGGTTTAAGGGTCAGCACAACATTGTGGGCCCAAGGGTCTGTACTGTTCTATGTTCTAATGCGGTGATAGATTACTGTGAGTGGGCAGGCGTGCAGAGTTGTGGCTACAGTCAGATTGGCTGTGATCTTGTATGGCTGAGCAGATATTCGGGCTGAGTGCCTACTCCTACTGTTTATTTGTAAGATTGTCTGCCCAAAGTACATGAGAACAGGACATTATAAGATTTATTGCTCTCTAATCCTTCAAGCATGTTACATTGAACACAGAATAAAGAACAGGATCAGACCCTTTTGGTCCATGATGTGTGTGCCAGACAATTTGGATCACATCTGTCTGTACTTGATCCATATTCCCTTGATCAGATGCCCGTTCATAAGTCTGGCTAAGTGCCTTTTAAATGCCATTGTCATGTCTCTTCAAACACTATCTCTGGCAGTGTGTTCCACGCAGGGTAGAACCAACCACAGGAATTCACCTCAGCTATCCTGATGGTAGTCTACACCCCACCTCAGGCAGATGAGAAGCCTTCACTTCACGTACTATATTCAGAGTATCATGTTGAGGTCTGGTCACCTCATTAAAGGATGGATCTGTGGAATCTTCAGAGAGACTGCAGAGGAGATTTACCAGGATGCTGCCTGGATTAGAGAACCTGTCCAATGAGGATAGACTGAGCAAGCTGGGGTTTTTCTTTTTGAAGTGAAAGAGGATCAGGTGACTTGACAGAGGTCTAATCTCTAATCTCTAGACCCACAGCTCTAATCTGCTAATTAAATTTGCCAATACACTACATTGATTGGCCTAAACTCAAACAATAATGAGGCAGCCTACAGAGAGGAAGTCATCACCCTGACACAGTGGTGTCAAGAAAACAACCTCTCCCTCAATGTCGCGAAAACAAAGGAGCTGGTTGTCGACTACAGGAGGAATGGAGACAGGCTAGCCCCTATTGACATCAATGGATCTGGGGTTGAGAGGGTGAACAGCTTCAAGTTCCACACCATAAACATCACCGTAGACCTCACGTAGTCTGTACATACTGGCTGCGTGGTGAAAAAAAGAACAACAGCACCTCTTTCACCTCAGACGGTTGAAGAAATTTGGTACGGGCCCCCAAATCCTAAGAACTTTCTACAGGGGCACAATTGAGAGTATCCTGACTGGCTGCATCACTGCCTGGTATGGGAACTGTACCTCCCTTAATCGCAGGACTCTGCAGAGAGTGATGCCCAGCGCATCTGCAGATATGAACTTCCCATGATTCAGGACATTTACAGACAGGTGTGAAAAAAGGGCCCAAAGGATCATTGTGGACCCGAGTCACCCCAACCACAAACTATTCCAGTTGCTACCATCCAGGAAATGGTACCGCAGCATAAAAGCCAGGACCAACAGGCTCCGGGACAGCTTCTTCCACCAGGCCATCAGACCGATTAACTCACGCTGATTTGAGTGTATTTCTATGCTACATTGACTGTTCTATTTATTATAAATTATTTTAAATTACTATGATTGCACATTACACATTTAGATGAAGACATAATGTAAAGATCTTTACTTCTCATGTATGTGAAAGATGTAAGAAATAAAGTCAATTCAATTCAGGGTATACAAGATGATAAGAGGCATAAATAGAGTTGTCAACCAGATACTTTTTCTCACAGTCTATGAGAGGGCGTCATTTTAAGATGATTGGTGGAAAATTATAGAGGGGAATGTCAGATGTAGGTTTATTACACAGAGAGATGCACAGGTATGTCCGAAATGTATCACCAGGGGTGGTGGTAGAGGCAGATACATTGGGGATATTTAAGAGGCTCTTGGATAGGCACATGGATGAAAGAAAAATGGACTATGTGGGAAAGAAAAATGGACTATGATGGCCTAGTGGAAGAAGCTGTCCTGGAGCCTGTTGGTCCTGGCTTTTATGTTGCAGTACCATTTCCCAGGTGGTAGCAACTGGAATAGATTGTGGTTGGGGTGACTTGGGTCCACAATAATCCTTCAGGCCCTTTTTACACACCTGTCCTTGTAAACATCCTGAATCATGGGAAGTTCACATCTACAGATGTGCTGGGCTAGTTTGATCTTGGAGTAGGTTAAAAGGTTGGCACAATATTATGGGCCAAAGGACCTGTAGTGTACTGTCCTGTTCTATATTCTGTTATATCTTCTGTTTTCCGCAGTTATTAGCTTTGAAGCAGAGTTAAGGTGGTGCCAAGCTGCTGCCTCTTCGAGCTCATTGGCAGAAACAGCTTAAATTTTCCTCTTTTTTCCTTTTCAAGACGGTTTGGGTTCTATCGAGGTCCTGTCGAACTGTTGGGTAAACGATAGTTTTTTTGACTGCAGGTCATGGTCTGTCTTTGGGTGATTTGTCAGTGCTTGGTGGTTGGTGGGCACTGAGGCTTTTTGCTGAAATGGGCCGGCAGGGGGAGGTTGATGATTTGATGCGTGTTGCTGCTTGTGTAGGGGAGGGGAGGGAGGGAGGGCGTTTGGGGTTCTAACATTCTTATGTTGCTCATTCTTCTGGGGTTCTTCCGTTTTTCGTGGTTGCTTGCGAAGACAAATATTTCAGGTTGTATATTGAACATCAGAACATAGGAACATAAGAAATAGAAGCAGGAGTAGGCTATTGTATACATTCTTTGATAATAAACGGGAACCATTTGAAATGGGATACACTTTATCATAGCTGATGACTTCAACCAGGCCAAGAGTGCATAACAAATTACTACCTGCATGTTGCCTGACTATGGAGCGAAATAAACAGTTGATATTTCAGGCTGAAACCTTTCATCAGGACTGGAAAAGAAGTCTAACCCTTGTTCTCCATATATTTGATTTTATTTATTGAGATACAGTGTGGAATAGGCCCTTCTGGCCCTTCGAGCCGAAACTTTAATCCGAGCCTAATCATGGGACAATTTACAATGACCAATTAACCTACCAACTGCTTTGTCTTTAAAAACCGAGCGTCTAGAGGAAACCCATGTGGTCATGGGGAGAACATACAAACTCCTTATAGGCAGTGGTGGGAATTGAACCTGGGCCGCTGGAATTACAGAGCATTGTGCTAACCACCATGTTACCATGCTGCTTGGCCTAACGAATTCCTCCAGCATTTTGTTTGTGTTGTTCATGACTAGAAGTTTTGGCAATAAATTTAAAAGCAGGGGCTGGAAGTCTGAAATTAAAACAAACTGTGCTGGAAGTCATCAGCAGTTAAGTGCCTTCTGTTAGAGAAAAGTAGGTTTTAAGGTTGATAATCTTTCACACAAACTGGGGAGGTGAGAAAATGAGTGAGTTTTAAATTGCAGTGTCTGTGAGAGGGTGAAATTGAAGGTTGCCCAGGTGACACATGACTGTTGCTGTAAGAAATGGCAGTGAAAGAAAAAAATATAAGCTAAAGATAAAACCACATGGTCACGGGAGAATGTACGAACTTCTTATAGACAGTGGTGGGAATTGAACCTCGATCATGATCAAAGAATCAAAGTACATTTATTATCAAAGTATGTTTGCAGTATACAACCCTGAAATTTGTCTTCCCCGCAGACAGACATGAAACAAAGAAAACCCTGGAACCCATTCAAAGAATAAACATCAAATGTCCCACATGCACAAAAAAAAGCAAATTGCGACAAAAAAACAAGTGAAAAACACGATATAAAACTCAAAATTGAAAGAGTCCAGGCATATTCAGTTCAACTCGGTGTTCATTATCTGCAGGCTGCCCCAATTCAAACTCGCTCAAAGTAGCAAGAACAAAAAGGAGTAGAAACCAGAAACACATCATTATGTGAACTACAGAGTCAAATCCACAAACCTTATTGATTAAACCTTGCCCAGAGCTCTGGCACCATACTCCGACGTAATCGTGGGAGAGAGAGACCATTCGAACACAGGGACCTTCCTTTGAAAGCAATCAGTGAGAGAGAGTGAGGGAAAGTCCCCTGCAGGCTCGTTCCACTGGCAGCAGTGAGCAAGAGGCTCTGAACCCCCTGCTTGCCTTCCACACTTACCTCGATGATTTTAATCTTCCTCGGCACTTTAGACCATAAGACATAGGAGGAGAATTAGGCCATTCAATCTGTCAGTCCGCTCCACCATTTCACCATGGCTGATCCCGGATCCTATTGAACCTCGTACACTTGCCTTCTCACTATATCCCTTGATACCCTGACCAATCAGGAATCTGTCAAATTCCACTTTGAATATACCGACAGACTTAGCCTCCACTGCAATCTGTGGTGGAGCACTCCACAGATTCACACTCTTTGACTACAAAAGATCCTCCTTACTTATGATCTAAAAGGTTGCCCCTCAATTTTAAGGCTGTGCCCTCTAATTCTGGTACCTCCGCCAGAGGAAACATCCTCTCCACATCTACCTTATCTAGCCCTTTCAACATTTGGTAGATTTCAATGAGATCTCCACACATTCTTCTAAATTCCAGTGAGTACAGGCCCGAAGCTGCCAAACACTCCTCATATGTTAACCCCTTCATTCCCGGAATCATCCTCATAACATTCCTCTGGACTTACCCCAATGACAACACATCCTTTCTGCTATGTGGGCCCAAATCTGTCGTCAATACTTCAAGTGCAGCCTGACAAGTGTCTTATAAAGCTTCAACATTATCTCCTTGTTTTTAACTTCTATTCTTATTGAAATAAATGCCAACATTGCAATTGTCTTCTTTACCACAGACTTGAACTGTGAACTAACCTCATGGGAGTCTTGCACGGGGACTCCTAAATCCCTTTGTACTTCTGATATTTGAATTTTCTCCCCATTTATACAATAGCCTGTACTATTGTTGCTTTTACCAAAATAAATTATCATACATTTCTCAGCACTGTATTCCATCTGCCACTTTTTTGGCCAATCTTCCAATTTATTTAAGTCCTGCTGTAATCGCATTGTTTCCTCAGCACTATCTGACCCCTCTGCCTATCTTTGTATCATTTTGCGTTACACTTTTTCCTTTGTAATAGCAATGGCATTCACTCCTGCTCCCAGATACTCACGGACCTCTGGCACACAGCTTGCTTCTTTCACAGTGAATACAGAAGCAAAGTACTTATTAAGTTCTTCTGCTATTTCTTTGTCCCCCATTACTACTTCACCAGCATTATTTTCCAATGGTCCAATATTAGCTCCCTTTTATTCTTTATATAACTGAAAAAGTATTTAGTATCCTGCTTTATATTATCAGTTAGTTTGCCCTCATATTTCACCTTTTCCCTTCTTAAAGCTTCTTTAGTTGCCTTTTGTTAAATTTTAAAAGCTTCCCAATGGACCAAATTCTCACTCACTTTTGCTACCTTATATGCCCTTTCCTTGGCTTTTATACAGTTTTTAACTTCCCTTGTCAGTCACGGTTGCCTAGCCCTGCTATTTGCAAATTCTGTGGTACGTATCTATCCTGCGCCTTGTGAACTATTCCCAGAAACTTCAGCCATCTCTGATCTGCTGTCATTCCTGCCAGTATCCCCCTCCAATCCAGCTGGGCAATCTCCCCTATAACATCTCTGTAACTCCCTTTATTCCATTGCAATACTGATACATGTGACTTAAGCTCCTCTTTCTCAAATTGAAGTAGGAATTCAATCATATTATGATCACTGCCTCCTAATGGTTCCTTCACATTAAGTTGACTAATAAAATCTGGGTTGTTACACAACACTCAATCTAATATAGCATTTCCCCGAGTAGGCTCAAGCACAATCTGCTCTAAAAAGCCATGTTGTAGGCATTGAATAAATTACCTCTCTTGCGATCCAACACCAAACTGATTTTCTCTTGCATATTGAAGTCTCCCATTACAATTGTGACATTACCTTTATTACATGCCCTTTCCAGCTGCTTTGCAAACTCAACCCCACATCTTGGCTACTATTTGGAGGCCTACATATGATTCTCATAATTTTTTTAACCCTTGTAGTTTCTTAACTTCACCCACAAAGAATGTACATTCTCTGACCCTAAGTCACCTCTTTCTAAAGATGTAATTCCATCTCTTACCAATAGAGCCACACCACCACCAATGCCTTTCTGCCTGTTCTTTTGATACAAAGTATATACTTTGATGTTAAACTCCTAACTATGACCTTCTTTCAGCCACGACTCAGTGATGCCGACAAATCTTAAATTGCGACGCGAGTTAGTTCACCTTATTCCAAAAGCTACATGCATTTAAATAGAGCACCTTCAGTCCAGTGTTCTTCACCATTATGAATTTTGCCTCTATGGTACAATTTAACTCTTTGCTCTGTCTGCAATTGTACCCAATCAGTCCGAGAAATACATCACCAAAATGTCGATCTCAGGAGCGGAACCACATTTGAAAGAAAAAGAAGGTGTAAAAGAAGTGAAAGAACTGGTTTCACGAACTGCCTGGAGGATGTTGCCTTTGGTGGCGTTGTTCGCCTGAGTCAACTCTTCTGTCAGTTTATCACCATTTTGTAAGGATTTCCTCAGCAGGGTAACAACTGCTCGTCTTTCACAAACACGATTAGAAACATAGAAACATAGTAAGCCTACAGCACAATACAGGCCCTTTGGTCCACCAAGTTGTGCCGAACATGTCCTTACCTTAGAAATTACCTAGGGTTACCCATAGCCCTCTAGTTTTCTAAGCTCCATGTACCTATCCAGGAGTCTCTTAAAAGACCCTATCATATCCGCCTCCACCACCGTCGCCGGCAGCCCGTTCCATACACTCACCACTCTCTGCGTAAAAAACTTACCCCTCACATTTCCTCTGTATCTACTTCCAAGCGCCTTAAAACTGTGCCCTCTCGTGTTAGCCATTTCAGACCTGGGAAACAGCTGACTATCCACACGATCAATGCCTCTCATCATCTTATACACTTCTATTAGATCACCTCTCATCCTCCGTCGCTCCAAGGAAAAAAGTCGAGTTCAATCAACCTATTCTCATAAGGCATGCTCCCCAATCCAGGCAACATCCTTGTAAAACTCCTCTGCACCCTTTCTATGGCTTCCACATCTTTCCTGTAGCGATGTGACCAGAACTGAGCACAGTACTCTAAGTGGGGTCTGACCAGGGTCCTATATAGCTGTAACATTACCTCTCGGCTCCTAAACTCAATCCCATGATTGATGAAGGCCAATGCACCGTATGCCTTTTTAACCACAGAGTCAACCTGCGTAGCAGCTTTGAGTGTCCTATGGACTTGGACCCCAAGATCCCTCTGATCCTCCACACTGACAAGAGTCTTACCATCAAAGCTATATTCTGCCATCATATTTGTCCAACCAAAACGAACCACCTCACACTTATCTGCATTGAACTCCATCTGCCACTTCTCAGCCCAGTTTTGCATCCTATCAATGTCCCACTGTAACCTCTGACAGTCCTCCACTGTATCCACAACACCCCTAACCTTTGTGTCATCAGCAAATTTACTAAACCATCCCTTCACTTCCTCATCCAGGTCATTTATAAAAATCATGAAGAAATCAGAACAGATCCCTGAGGCACACCACTTGTCACTCACCTCCATGCAGAATATGACCCTTCTACAACCACTCTTTGCCTTCTGTGGGGAAGCCAGTTCTGGATCCACAAAGCAATGTCCCCTTGGATCCCATACCTCCTTACTTTCTCAATAAGCCTTGCATGGCGTACCTTATCAAACGCTTGGTTAAATCCATATACACTACATCTACGGCTCTACCTTCAATGTGTTTAGTCACATCCTCAAAAAATTCAATCAGGCTCGTAAGGCACGACCTGCATTTGACAAAGCCATGCTGACAATTTCTAATCATATTATCTCCCTCCAAATGTTCATAAATCCTGCCTCTCAGGATCTTTTCCATTAACTTACCAAGCTGATCTTTCCAAATATTTTGTTAAATGTCATTTTTTTAAAACTCTGGAATGTATGCTGCATGTCAGATTTATCTCTGAGCCTTTCTGAATTATCTTCAGCAGATACAAATTGTTACGGCAGAATATCAGTCTAATGGTGATTGCATGCGAGTTGAGGAATCAAATATGTGTGTGTAGTAATCAATTGATCATACTGTATAATGCCATAAAATCACACCCAGTGACTTATAGTCCACAGCCTTCATGGGTCGGGAATTTTAAACATTGTCTGCTCTCAGGGTGAAGTTTCTTCTCATCTTTGCTCTGACTGGCCAAGGTATAATTTTTGTACTTGAGCCCCTTGTTCTAGACAGGTCAGACAGGATTAAAGATCAAAGGATGTAATGTTGAGACTTCATAAAGTACTGTTGAAGCCTCACTTGGAGTATTGTGGGCAGCTTTGGGCCCCTTATCTTAGAAGGGATGAGCTGAAACTGGAGAGGGTTTAAAGAAGTTCACAAATGTAGCCCCCTTCAGGGTCGCTCGGCTCGCTGTCGTCTAGGGAAACAGCCCTCGGCCCCAGCAAACTGGGTAATAGTTTGTGTCGATGCTGTGTGATGTACCCCACCCCGCCCAAATAACAGCCAATACACCAGATACAATTAAATGATTTACAGTTTATAGATATTACTGGAACTATATAATTAACAGAGAATAAAATATAAAAGGAAAATAAAAGGCGCCACACTTATTAAGTTCAATCTCTCGGTGCACAAAAATGTTGGAGCTCGGGACCCTTCTTCTTCACCCTGCGACCCCCTCGGACCACCTCAACTGGCCGCCTAGGACCAACAACGGTGGTCGACCAGACGCTCCAAATGAGTCCGTCTCCGTCTCCTCGCCGAACGCCCTCCTCGGGGTCCGACTCCGTTAGCGGACATCACAGCATCTGGTCCATTCTCTGTCTCGCTCTCCCGCCTTCTGCCCCAAAACTCCGCACATACACATCTCCCAGATACACCAAAATCATAACAACTATCCCAATTGGTTAATAGCACCCTGCTGTCTGCAGTAACCCAAACAAATGTCTAGCTGGAGACTTTCTCAGCATTTAACATAACAAAGAAGCATTTCCCAGTATAACATAACAAAGAAGCCATTTTAATTAGCCTACGCAGTAAAAGACGAAACCCCCTTATACAAAAATGATTCCAGGACTGAACGGCTTGTCGTATGAAGAGCGTTTGATGGCTCCGGGCCTATATTCACTAGAATTCAGAAGAACGATGGGTGACCTCATTGAAACCTGTCAGGTGGGGAAAGGCCTTGTTGAAGTGGATGTGGAGAGGATGCTTCCTATGGTTTTCTAGGACCAGAGGACACAGCCTCAGAATAGAGGGGAGAATGGAGATTTTAGAATGGAGATGAGGAGAAATTTCTTTAGCCAGAGCACAGTGAATCTGTGGAATTTGTTGCCACAGGCCGCTGTGGAGGCCAAGTCATTGGGTAGATCTAAGGTAGAAATTGATAGATTCTTGATTAGTCAGGGCATGAAGGAATATGGGGAGAAGGCAGGAGGTTGGGGTTGAGAGGAAAATTGGATCAGCTATGATAAAAAGGTGGAGCAGACTTAATAGGCCAAATGGCTTAATTTTGCTCTCATATTTTATGGTCTTATGGACTTAAAGATTTGTAATATGCACATTGAAAAACACAGTGAAATGAAGTGCTTTTTCGTCAAGTATCACCTAAGTCTGAACAGCCCACAAGTGCAGCTACAGAGTCACAGGGAGAATGGACAAATCCTTACCTACACTGGCGGGAATTATACCCAGATTGCTGGCACTATGAAACATCACGCTAGCCGCTATGCCAATATGCCATTTAAAACCAAATATCGTTGCTGCTTCTACCCTCTGAAGGTCCATAAAAATCCTGCGTGCATCAGTGACACCACCTGTTCTTCTCATTGGTACCATCAGGAAGGAGGTACAGAGTCCTAAAGGCACCACACAGTAATTCAGCAATGGCTTCTCTCAGTGTAGAGTGCCCTCCTGCTTCAAAACATCCACCACTGTTCCTGTACCTAAAAAGACCAACGTAATATGCCTAAACGACTGGCGTCCTGTCGCATTCCCCCCAATAATAAGCAAATGCTTTGAGAGGCTGGTCAAGGACTACATCTACAGCATGCTTCCACCCACTCTGGACCCCCTACAATTTGCCTACCGACACAACTGATCGACAGATGACACAATAGCCACAGCTCTACACATTGTCGTTAAACACCTGGAGAAGAGGGATGCTTATGTGAGAATGCTGTTCTTGGACTACAGTTCCGCATTCAACACCATAATTCCCTCCAGACTCGACAAGAAGCTCAGAGACCTCGGCCTTGACCCTGCTTTGTGCAGCTGGGTCCTGGACTTCCTGTCAGATCGCCGGCGGGAGTTAAGAGTGGGCTCCCTCACCTCTACCCCTCTGACCCTCAACACAGGAGCCCCTCAGGGCTGTGTCCTAGGTCCCCTCCTTTACTCTCTGTATACCCAAGGCTGTGTCACCACCCACAGCTCCAATCTGCTAATTAAATTTGCTGATGACACTACACTGATTGGCCTTATCTCAAATAATAATGAGACAGCCTACACAGAAGAAGTCAGCACCCTGACACAGTGGTGACAAGCAAACAACCTCTCCTCCAATGTCGCAAAAACAAAGGAGCTGGTTGTGGATTACAGGAGGAATGGAGACAGGATAACTCATATTGACATCAACAGATCTGGGGTTGAGAGGGTGAACAGCAGGATAGGCATGTCCCATAGAAGAATTTGCAAACAGCAGCTCTAGGCAACCGTGACTGACAAGGGAAGTTAAGAACTGCATAAAAGCCAAGCAAAGGGCATATAAGGTAGCAAAAGTGAGTGGGAAGTTGGACAATTGGGAAGCTTTTAAAATCCACAAAAGCAAATAAAAAAGCTACAAAAAGGAAAAGATGAAATATGAGGGCAAACTAGCCGATAATATAAAGCAGGATACTAAATATTTTTTCAGTTATATAAAGAATAAAAGGGAGCTAATACTGGACCACTGGAAAATAATTCTGGTGAGGTAGTAATGGGGGACAAAGAAATAGCAGAAGAACTTAATAAGTACTTTGCTTCTGTATTCACTGTGGAAGATGCAAGCTGTATGCCAGAGGTCCGTGAGTGTCAGGGAGCAGGAGTGAGTGCCATTGCTATTACAAAGGAAAAAATGCAAGGAAAACTGAATATCTTAAGGTGGATAAGTCACCTGGACCAGATGAACTACATCCAAGAGCCCTAAAAGGGGTTGCAAAGAGATAACATGCATTGGTCATGATCTTTCAAGTGGGAATAAAAGGGGTCTTTTCTGTTTGGCTGCCAGTGAGTAATGATGTTCCTCGGGATCAGTCATGATCCTTTTCACTTTGGTTAACAATGATTTAAATAGTGGAACTGATGTTTTGTGGCAATGTTTGTGAATGATATCAAAATAGGTGGAGGGTTAGGTAGTGCTGAGGAAGCAATGCGATTACAGCAGGACTTAGATAAATTGGAAGAATGGGCACAACAGCGCCTCTTTCACCTCAGATGGATGAAGAAGTTTGGTATCGGCCCCCGAATCCTAAGAACTTTCTGGAGGGCACAATTGAGAGCATCCTGACTGGCCGCATCACTACCTGGTATGGGAACTGTACTTCCCTCAATCGCAGGACTCTGCGGAGAGTGGTGTGGACAGCCCAGCACATCTGTAGATGTGAACTTCCCATGATTCAGGACATTTACAAAGGCAAGTGTGTAAAAAGGGCCTGGAGGCTCATTGGAGACCGGGTCACCCCAATCACAAACTGTTCCAGCTGCTACCATCCGGGAAACGGTACCGCAGCATAAAAGCCAGGACCAACAGGCTCCGGGACAGCTTCTTCCACCAGGCCATCAGACTGATTAATTCATGCTAACGCAACTGTATTTCTATGTTATATTGACTGTCCTGTTGTACATACTATTTATTATAAATTACTATAAATTGCACATTGCACATTTAGATGGAGATGTGACATAAAGATTTTTACTCCTCATGTATATGAAGGATGTAGGTAATAAAGTCAGTTCAATTCAATTCAATTCTTTACAGACTGTGGTGGAGACTAAGTCCATGGGTATATTTAAGGCAGAAGTTGATTGTTTCCTGATCGGTCAGGGCATCAAAGGATATGGCGAGAAGGCAGGTGTGTGGAGTTGAGTGGGATCTGGGATCAGCCATGATGGAATAGCAGAGCAGACTCAATGGGCTGAATGGCCTAATTCTGCTCCTATGTCTTATTGTCTCATGGTCTTATGATCTTCCCCTCTGCCATCCTATTTCTGAAAGAACATTAAATCCATGAACACTACCTCACTACTTTTGTATTTTTATTTTTGCACTTCTTATTTAATTTAACTATTTAAAATATATATTCTTACTGTAATTCACATTTTTCTCTATTATTATGTATTTCATTGTATTTCTGCCGCAAAGACAACAATCTTCTTGACATCTGCTGGAGATATTAAACCTGATTCTGATTCTTATTCATCTAAACTTAAGACGCCAGAGCCAGAGGACATATATTCAGGTCTGTTTCTCTTTCCACTGACATTGTCTGATCAGCAGCGTGTTCACAGAATTTTCAGCTTTTATTTGAAGTTTCTGGCATCTGCTACTTTTTGATTTTCATTTAAAATCTCTGAAAATGATGAAAAGATGGGTCCCAGAGAGCAGTATTTAACTCCTAACATAGAGTTACAATGTTTTGAGAGCATCCTTGAAGGTAAGGAACAAGTAATCATTTGTTATTGTTGATGGTAGAAAGGATGATAACTTACTGATTGCAGTCTTCTTACTCTACCCACATATAATTGCAATATTGCCACTTTTGATAAAGAGGAAACAAACCACACAATTGTTGTTGCTGTACTGAATTCATATGCTAATCTTAAGATATTATTGTCACCAGTAACCTCAGTCCTTTTATTCCCGAACAAGGCGGTATGAATTAGGATAGAAAATAAATTAACTGCATCAGCCTTCAAGGGTTTTGCAACTTGTGTGCTTCAATGATCCGGAGAACTATGCTGGCTGGAGTCAGGGTCTTGTACTTTGATTCTTGGTAGAGTCACCCATGCCAAACAGGTCAAGGTGTAGAGGCTGGGCCAAGGGTGGTCCACTCGTCCTCCAGGTTCAGGGGGTTCAGCTCAGGGCTAACAACTCTGACTGGTAAACCAAAACTGTTAAAGAAACAGCAAAGAAGAATCCTTCTACATCTGTGTGTGACACTGTTTCTGAGTCTCCACCCAGACTTTGCATGACTGACAGTAAATCAAGAGGAAGTTACTGACATGATGAAGAAAGCCATGAATGCTGCCAGAGATGGATGACTTTTATTGCTGCCCTAAATGCCAGAGGCATAACAGGAAAAAGAAGTCTCCAGCTAGGTCACAGCTCAGGGTGAGATAGTTTTCAGGGATTTTTTCTTAAATTCTTAGCTTAGGGACGGTTTTGGGGTTCAGAGAAGAGAGTTAGGGGTCATGTTAGGATTTAGCAGCATTGTTACAAATGTGGGGGATAGGAGAACAGGCCGGAATCCTAAGTCTAAATCCAAGCCTCTGCTCCGTGTTCAAATGACAGCAGCAAGAACTATGTGGAAGGCCTGGAGTTCAGGCCCACATCCAGGGTCCTCATTTGTCATTATCTGCGGGCCCTGGGCCAAAGATCGAAGGCTGAAGGTCGTTTGGAGGTCCTGGAGGTCGATGCAGCCTGCAAGTGGCACTATGCTTCCAGTGCCAACACACAATGTCCGCAACTTTTATTTAGAGATACAGAATGGTTACAGGCCCCTCTGGCCCAACAAGCTCACACTGCCCAATTACACCCATGTGACCAATTAGCCTGTATGCCTTTGGTATGTGGGAGGAAACCAGAGCACCTGAAGCAAACCCATGCAGTCACAATGAGAATTAAAAACTCCTACAGACAACAAAGGGAATTGAACTCTGATTGCTGATCAGTGGTGCTGAAAAGTGTTATGCTGCTACGTTGCCATGGCACCCACTTAGTAACTGAGCAACATATTAAAATTTACAGAAGGTGAACATTCAGTTTCTAATGGCAAATTATTTGTACTTGGTTAACCACTATCAAGTATCCCTGCAATGAGAAGTTCGAATAAATTCTTACTTATAATTTTTGGAGGACCAGAAGATGTTAATTGGTCATGGGTGTAGTAAAGAGAGATTTAAGATAAAAGTATTT
Source organism: Mobula hypostoma (assembly GCF_963921235.1). Classification (NCBI taxonomy): domain Eukaryota; kingdom Metazoa; phylum Chordata; class Chondrichthyes; order Myliobatiformes; family Myliobatidae; genus Mobula; species Mobula hypostoma. The sequence goes on along the minus strand of NC_086099.1, from coordinate 17,819,299 downwards.
ATAATAAATATGGCATGTTGAATATTTTCACACTGTATTTCCAGCAGTGATTCAATTCTCCGTTCTCCGTTCTTCTGTTGTAAGTGTTTGGGAAAATCCTGGAGTTATGTGAATGTAGCAGATAATGATTCAAACAAGAACCAGGCTTCTTACTGCAAATGTAACTAAGTTCAGGAAGCTTGCAATTTAGTCTTCAGTCTTTTTCTGGTGGTTGCAAGCAGTAAATTGAAGTTAAAAGCACAGGTTGCTCCACAGACAAAAAGATTGCATATTTAAGAGCCAAACGTTAAAACAATGGGATTGTGTCAAGTGGATTGCATCAAACCAGGCAACATGGCCAAATTATTTGCACCATTATGACTTAACTAAAAGCTGGCAGACCAAATGAATATTGTCACTTAGCATATCAAACATGGTCACAGGTATAGGCAATCAATAGGTTTTGAGTACTTTCCATACTTGTGTACTCAGAGACAGCCCTGACAACATTAATTTTGGGTGTGTGTCTCTCTGTTGTCAAAAGGATTTTAATTCCACGTCCCATTCCCATTCTGATATGTCTATCCACGGCCTCTTCTACTGTAAAGATGAAGCCACATTCAGGTTGGAAGAACAACACCTTATATTCCGTCTGGGTAGCCTCCAACCTGATGGCATGAACATTGACTTCTCAAACTTCCGCTACTGCCCCACCTCCCCCTCATACCCCATTCATTATTTATTTATTTATATACACCCATTCTTTTTCTCTCTCTCCTTTTTCTCCCCCTGTCCCTCTCACTATACCCCTTGCCCATCCTCTGGGCTTCCCCCCTCCCCCTTTTCTTTCTCCCTGGGCCTCCTGTCCCATGATCCTCTCATATTCCTTTTGCCAACCAACTGTCCAGCTCTTGGCTCCATCCCTCCCCCTCCTGTCTTCTCCTATCATTTCAGATCTCCCCCTCCCCCTCCCACTTTCAAATCTCTTACTATCTCTTCTTTCAGTTAGTCCTGTCGAACGGTCTTGGCCCGAAATGTTGACTGTACCTCTTCCTAGAGATGCTGCCTGGCCTGCTGCGTTCACCAGCAACTTTGATGTGTGTTGTTCAGAATATTTGTGCTAACTAGTTTTTTCCAAAGGTGCTTGGACCTTCGGAAGCATTTTATCAAATTACAATGTACTTCCACTATGTATCTCAAAGGAACCATTTTCAACCCAAAGTATTGAAGTAAATAATGTCATTGTAACATTTGAAATTGTATTGAATCACCTACTGTTACCTTTGATCTTCAGAGTATAAAAATGTGATGAACCTTTAGGTTTGCGGGCCTAATGGAGGAATGGAGACAGGCTCGGCCTGATCAACATCAATGGGTCTGCAGCTGAGAGGGTGAGTAGTTTCAGGTTCCTCGGTATATACATCACTGATGATCTCACCTGGACTGTACGCACTGGCTACGTGGCAAAAAAAGCACAACAGAGTCTCTTCCACCTCAGGCGGCTGAAGAAGTTCCGTATGGGCCCCCAAATCCTCAAGACCTTCTACAGGGGCACCATAGAGAGCATCCTGACTGGCTATATCACTGCCTGGTGCAGGAACTGCACCAACCTTGATCGCTGGGCATAGCAGAGAGTGGTACAGACAGCCCAGCGCATATGTGAAGTTCCCTCCATTGAGGACATTTATAGCAACAGGTGCAGATCGTAGGCCTGGAAGATCATCGGGGACACCAGTCACCTCAGCTGCTCCCATCTGGCGAATGCTACCGCAGCATTAAAGCCAGTACCAACAGGCTATGGGACAGCTTTTCTCTACAAGCTATTAGTCTTTTACATTCATATGTCTGCACATCGCAATAGAGTCATAACACAAAGATTTTTACTCCCTCACATTGTGGGATGGATGTAAGATTTAAATAAATTCTAAATTCTCTACCGAGAGTGTCTCCAGAATGAATCCTGCTTGTTGTGATGAAAAAAGATTCCTATGTCACCAACTTTCGTGTCTCTCAAGTAATTTCAATTACAGTCCCAACAGTTAGGTAGTGGACATCAGGAAGTCCAAGAAATCGATTGTGGGCTTCATGAAGGAAACACCCATTGTGGTGGTGGGGGGTGGGGTCTGTGATGGAAAGAGTGAGCAGCATTAAGTTCCTTGGTGTCAAATTCTCAGAAGTTCTATTCTGGGCCTAAAGCATCGTGCAATCATGAAGAAAGCACACTAGTGGCTTTACTTCATGAGGAGCTTGAGGAGATTTGGTATGTTACCGAAGTCTCTGACAAATTTCTACAGCAGTAGGCTGGAGATCATTCTGGACTATTTGTATATCCCGTGGTGTTGAGGCCCCAATGTGCAGAGGGTTGTAGACTTAACTAGCACCATCAGGAGTACAATCCTCCCCTTCCTTGAGGACATCTTCAAGGAGAGGTGTCTCAGGAAGCCAGCATCCATCATTAAAGACCCCCATTATCCAGGACATGTCCTTTTCACATTGCTATCACCAAGGAGAAGGTACAGAAGCCTAAAGACTCACACTGAATGTTTAAGAAACTGCTTCTTTCCCTCTGCCATCAGATTTCTGAATGATCTATGAACACTACCTCAATATTCTTCTTTTGAACGGTATACTTGTTTCATAACATATTACAGTTTTTTATATTTTGCACTGATACTGCTAAAGTCAACACATTACATGATATATGTTGGAGATAATAAATCTGATTCTGATCAAACGTAATCCTCCAGGAGGACCACAATCTTGTCGTAGGGTTTCGGAGGCTTGCGTGCCTCAATGACTCGGAGAGCTGCATTGGCTGGAGTCAGGGCCTTGTGGCTTTGATTCTTGGTAGAGTCACCCATGCCAAACTGGTCAAAGAGTAGAGGCCAGACCAAGAGTGGTCTACTGGTCCTCCAGGTTCAAGGGTCAGTTCAGGGCTAGCAACCCTGACTGTTTAAAAAACTTTTTTTACAAAAGCCGCAATGAGGATGGAAGATCTTCATTGCTGCCCGAGGCACAGGGCGTAACGGGTAGTAAGTATGTAAGTGATTAAACATAACAGAATGGCAATGGAAAACTTATCCCTGGATTTGTTAGCTCCATCTGATTTCTGTTTCTTGATCGGGTATCTCCTCAATGAGTTGGAAGGATACAACTCAAAGGTTCCACTGTTCATTCTACATACTTGAAATTAATGTGGTTAGAAAATTCAATGGTATTGTTTCTTTTGGAAGCACGAGAGCCTGACTCTTAATAATGTCTTGCTGTTGCTCTGAAAGCTTGGATCTGGTTATTATATATGACTATTGTTATGTCCATAATATAATACCTATAATAAAAGGTTACCACAGATAGTGAGGAAAATTTATCCTACCACTCTCCAGCTGAAATTCTTTTCTGTTCCAGAGATCCATTAAAACCTTTAATGCACTTTCAGTATGTGGGAACTATTTCACAATTATTTCCCTTAATCATTTCTCATCTGGATTTTGCGTTTTGAATTTAAACATTGGACACCTGATATCTTTAAATTAGGTGATGAACTTGTCCAGCGTAGATAACTTCGCTCATCTCTACACTGAACTGACTCCACAGCCTATTAACTCACTTTCAAGGAGTCTACAACTCACGTGCTTGATATACATTTTTTTTATTAGTTGCACGCTTTGTCGTCTTTTGCACGTTGGATGTGTATTGTGCAGAGTTTTTAATTGACTCTAATGCATTTCTTTATTTTTCTGTAAATGCCTGAAAAAAATGAATATCATGGCATATACAGTGCCTACTTCAATAATAAATTTACTTTCAACTTTGAACTTTCACTTTTAGGCCTATATCTCTATTTTGCAATGCTCTAGACTTATTTTTCAATTGCCTTTCCATCTCTTTACAAAGATATTTCAGCTACACATAATAGCTTGTGCATTATACAGTCACCTTAGCAAAAGACTTATTAATGTGATTAATAATTGGAGAGTTATTGTCAATGCGCACTGACACAGACCAGATAGCCTATTTTGTTTGTGTTGGTCATTAAGTAACTATTAGTTCCATTTTCCAGCACTCAGCTTGTACTCATCTATACCATACTATTCAGTTTTACATCTATTTACTTCTGAAATATCTTGGAAGTATCCGCCTTCACCACTGTTGCAGACAGCACATTCCAGATTGTTAATACCCTCGGGAGCAGGAGTTCAACGTTCAAATTTCAAAGTTCACTTATTATTGAAGTGTGTATACATTATACAATCTTGACATTCACCTTCTAACAGGCAGCCACAAGACAAAGAAAGCCAAAAGAACCCAATGAGAAAAAAGACCATTCAACGCCCAATGTACAGAGAAAAGAAAAACAAATCATGCAAACGATAAGCGTAAGTAAATAGCATTCTAAGCTGAAGTCCACAAAGAGAGTCTGTTCACAGACCTTTCATTCAGAGCGTACCCAAGTGATCATTGTGCAGCAGCGAGCTGAACCAACCCATACCTCGCCTCGGGTCCCGACACCCTGATATTTTCAATTTGGCCCGGTGCCTAACTCGTCATCCAAGCATTGGGTTCAGTTGTTTCGATATGCTCCGGGGCCTGGACCTTGCAGCCTAGATTTGGCCTGTACTGGCCCATAGGTCAATTGAACCAGGGGTCTTCCTCGCTCTCGGCAAGGAAGGTTCCCAGTCTTTTTTATGCCATGGACAAATAACCATTAGGCAAGGGGACTGTGAATCCCAGGTTGCGAACCCCTGCTCTATATAATTTTTTTTCTCAAATTTCCTAGAAGTCCCCTACTCCTTACCTTACAGTCCAAAATATCATCTGCTCATTCCCCTCTATAGATGCTTCCTGAACCGTTGAGCTCCTCCAGCATTTTGTGTACGTTACTCTGGATTTCAGCATCTGCAGTACCTCTTCTGTTTATGACTTCTTACAGCGTCACCTTCAGACTGCACACAGTAATTAATTTGTAAACAACTTCATTTTACTAATCATTTGCCTTCGTTCAGTGAGGCATAAAGCTGTGAAAATCAGTGGATAACCTGAATAAATGGGTGAAGGGTGCTATGATGGTGTAGCGGTTAGCGTGGCGCTATTACAGCTTTGGGCATTGGAGTTCGGAGTTCAATTCCTATGTCATCTGTAAGGAGTTTGTATGTTCCTTGCTGTGAACGCATTTCCTGTGGGTGCTCTAGCTCTTTCTACATTCCAAAGACATACCAGTTAGTAGGTTAATTAATCATTGTAAATTGTCCTGTGATTAGGCTGGGATTGGTGCGTGGTCAAGTAGTTAAGACGTCGGTCGAGTGATCTGAAGGTCGCTAGTTCGCGCCTCAGCTGAGACAGCATGTTGTGTCCTTGAGCAAGGCACTTAACCACACATTGCTCTGCGACGACACCGGTGCCAAGCTGTATCGGCCCTAGTGCCCTTCCCTTGGACAACATCGGTGGTGTGGAGAGGGGAGACTTGCAGCATGGGTTACTGCCGGTCTTCCATACAACCTTGCCCAGGCCTGTGCCCTGGAAACCTTCCAAGGCGCAGATCCATGGTCTCACGAGACTAGCGGATGCCTATTATTAAGTCTGGGATTAAATTCATGGATTGCTGGTGCAGCTCGCAGGGCTGGCAGGGCCTGTCCATGCTGTATCTCGGAATAACTAAATATATAAGAGGCTTTATTACACCATAGCAGACCCATGACCACCAGGTAAATGTTTAGATGTCTTTGTTCTTCCAAGACATAGCTAGTAAAGAGAGCATTATGATTATCTCCTGATTGCTTTTGAGAGGGTGGAAATGAGCTGCTTTCTAGTTGGTTCCCAGGTTTTGTAGGCAGCCATCGATCCTAGGGGATCATGGGTTTGTGCCTCTGGTGGACTGTGTCCTCTCCAGGGTGGGAAGAGTTGAAGAACCAGATGTTGCTCATGCAACGGGATCTCCCTCTCCACATCACTGATGTAGTCCAAGGGAAGGGCAAGCGCCGATACAGCTTGGCACCGGTGTCGTCACAGAGGTTGCCAGAGTGAAGTTGTAAACAACATCAAACTGCCTCAGGGACCCCGGCTCCGGATTTCTTCCTCGGGGTTTACTCCCAAAGCCTTTCCCAAGTGGGGGTATGGCCGCAAGGCAGCGGAGGTTTAAAATCAGAGTTCTCCCTCTCCTAGGCAGGCTGCCAAGGCTGATGAGCCCCAGCTACCCGAAGCAACTGGTTTTGAGGTGCCAGTGCCCCTTCTCTTGTCAGTAGAAACAGTTCCTCCCAGCCTAGTAGCTAAGCCACACACGAAGGCCAAGAGTTGGACTTGGTTGTCAGAGGCTGTTAGTGATGCTCGCCATTTGGAGCACTTTATAGGAAGTGGGAGCTTATCCGCACCACCAGCCCCGGCTATGACAACCTTAGGAATCTTAGGTTTTGACACGGTGATGAAGAACAGACAGCAGCAGGAGGTCACGGTAGCATAACACTCTTACAGCGCCAGTGACCTGGGTTCAATTCCTGTCGCTGTCTGTAAGGAATTTGTATGCTCTCCTTGTGACCATGTGGATGTCCTCCTGACACCCCAGTTTCCTCCCACATTCCAAAGAAGTACGGGTTAGTAGGTTGATTACCCTTGGGTATACTTTGTCAGTGCAGGCTCATGTGTTGGAAGGGTCTGTTTCTGTGCTGTAACTTTAAATAAAAGTAGACAAATAAATAAATAAATTGCGAGTCTGACTGGTTAGAGGTTCAAGGAGGAATTTGTAGGAGATGCCATTTCTACATGCCTGCAGCCAAGGTCTTTTTAAATAATGCAGATAATAGAGTATAGAGCATAGAACACTAAGTTCTCAAAAGCCCTGCTTGTGTTTCAAGTCCTATGCTCTGCTCTCTCACCTCCAAAAAAAGGGGCTGCTCATGATTTTTGAAGCTCGCAGTGGTATCTCAAGCCTCCTCTGGGAGTTTATGATAATTGGTCTGAGGAGCCATTACCTTTGATAGTTTCTTCAACAACTGCTCCCAAGTGGAAAGACCATGAGACATAGGAGCAGAATTAGACCATTCAGCCCATCGAGTCTTCTCTGCTGTTCCATCATGGTTAATCCATTTCTCTCTCAACTCCATTCCTCTGCCTTCTCCCCATAACCTTTCACACCCTGACTATCCACCTCTGCCTTAAACTCACCCAATGATTTGGCCTCCAAAGATGGCGGTGGCAATGAATTCCACAGACTCACCACTCTCTGGCTAAAGAAATTCCATCTCATCTCCATTCTAAATTCTATCCTGAGGCTGTGCCCTCCAGTTCTCGACTCTCCCACCATAGGAAACATCCTCTCTACATCCACTCTATCTAGGCCTTCCAACATTCGATATGTTTCAATGTAATTCGCCTACAGCTCTCACAGCATCTGACAGGAAACATTTCACGATTCATTCATTATTGCTCCGTCAAAATCTCGGAACTCTCAACCGACAACACAATAAATCTTAACTATCACCTTCACAACATTGACTCCAATGGGATTAAAGGTTAAGTGGACACTTAGTGCTCACTCTGCCAATGGCAACCACTGGCAATGTGTGAACAAAAGAAAAACAAATACTTACTGTTTGAGTGGTAATTTGACAGTAATTAGAAGATTATAAAGCTAACAGGAAGGATCTTAAAAAGGAAATTAGGAGAGCCAGAAGGGGCCATGAAAAGGCCTTGGCAGACAGGATGAAGGAAAATCCCAAGGCATTCTATAAGTATGTGAAGAGCAAGAGGATAAGACGTGAAAGAATAGGACCTATCTATCAAGTGTGACAGTGGGAAAGTGTGTCTGGAACCGGAGGAAATAGCAGAGGTACTTAATGAATACTTTACTTCAGTATTCACTATGGAAAAGGATCTTGGTGATTGTAGTGATGACTTGCAGCAGACTGAAAAGCTTGAGCATGTAGATATTAAGAAAGAGGATGTGCTGGAACTTTTGGAAAGCATCAAGTTGGATAAGTTGCCGGGACTGGATGAGATGTGCCCCAGACGAGGGAGGAGATTGCTGAGCCTCTGGCAATGATCTTTGCATCATCAGTGGGGATAGGTGAGGTTCCAGAGGATTAGAGGGTTGCGGATGTTGTTCCTTTATTCAAGAAAGGGAGTAGAGATAGCCCAAGAAATTATAGACCAGTGAGTCTTACTTCAGTGGTTGGTAAGTTGATGGAGAAGATCCTGAGAGGCAGGATTTAAGAACATTTGGAGAGGTATAATATGACTAGGAATAGTCAGCATGGCTTTGTCAAAGGCAGGTCCTACTTTATGAGAGGTCTCGGCCCGAAACGTCGACTGTACTTCTTCCTAGAGATGCTGCCTGGCCTGTTGAATTCACCAGCAACTTTGATGTGTGTTGCTCCTGCCTTATGAGCCTGATTGAATTTTTTGAGAATGTGACTAAACACATTGATGAAGGAAGAGCAGTAGATGTAGTGTATATGGATTTCAGCAAGGCATTTGATAAGGTACCACATGCAAGGCTTATTGAGAAAGTAAGGAGGCATGGGATCCAAGGGAACATTGCTTTGTGGATCCAGAACTGGCTTGCCCACAGAAGGCAAAGAGTGGTTGTAGAAGGGTCATATTCTGCACGGAGGTCGGTGACCAGTGGTATGTCTTAGGGATCTGTTCTGGGACCCTTACTCTTCATGATTTTTATAAATGACCTGGATGAGGAAGTAGAGGGATGGGTTAGTAAATTTGCTGATGACACAAAGGTTGGAGGTGTTGTGGATAGTGTGGAGGGCTGTCAGAGGTTACAGCGGGACATTGATAGGATGCAAAACTGGGCTGAGAAGTGGCAGATGGAGTTCAACCCAGGTAAGTGTGAAGTGGTTCATTTTGGTAGGTCAATTATGATGACAGAATATAGTATTAATGGTAAGACTCTTGTCAGTGTGGAGGATCAGAGGGTTCTTGTGGTCCGAGTCCATAGGACGCTTAAAGCAGCTGCGCAGGTAGACTCTGTGGTTAAGAAGGCGTACAGTGTATTGGCCTTCATCAATCATGAAATTGAATTTAGGACTTGAGAGGTAATGTTGCAGCTATATAGGACCCTGGTAAGACCCCACTTGGAGTACTGTGCTCAGTTCTGGTTGCCTCACTACAGGAAGGATGTGGAAGCCATAGAAAGGGTGCACAGGAGATTTACAAGGATGTTGCCTGGATTGGGGGGCATGCCTTATGAGAATAGGTTGAGTGAACTCAGTCTTTTCTCCTTGGAGCGATGGAGGATGAGAGGTGACCTAGAGGTGTATAAGATGATGAGAGGCATTGACCGTGTGGATAGTCAGAGGCTTTTTCCCAGGGTCGAAATGGTTGCCACAAGAGGACACAGGTTTAAGGTGCTGGGGATCAGGTCCAGAGGAGGTGTCAGGGGTAAGTTTTTTACACAGAGAGTGGTGAGTGTGTGGAATGGGCTGCCGGCAACGGTGGTGGAGGCGGATACGATAGGGTCTTTTAAGAGACTTTTGGATAGGTACATGGAGCTTAGTAAAATAGAGGGCTATGGGTAAGCCTAGTAATTTCTAAGGTAGGGACATGTTTGGCACAACTTTGTGGGCCGAAGGGCCCGTATTGTGCTGTAGGTTGTCTATGTAACTAAGAGTTATTATGCTGTTAAGCAGATACTTTAGCTTGAATAGACAAGCTGTGATGAATTTTGAAGTGCTAGTTGTTTATCCATCTGCAAGTTTTGAAACGTTTCCCATAGTACCAGAGTTTAGGACCAGAGGACGCAGCCTCGGGATGCCCATATAGAACAGAAATAGCAGGGATTTCGGGATTTCTTTAGCCAGAGCCAAATCATTGGTTATACTTATAGCAGGGGCTGACAGATTGTTACATAGTAAGATTGTCAAAGCTTACGGGGAGAAGGCAGGAGAATGAGGTTGAGAAGGATAGTAAATCAACCGTAATGGAACAGTGGAGTATACTCAATGGGCTGTATTGCCTAATTATGTTCCTTTGTCTTATGGTCTTATGATCTAGCATAGAAAATTATTCTCCCCTCCAATGAAAACACAGACTGCAACATCTCTCTATTTCTAGATAAGTGTCACTTTGCTTAAAGCATTTTGATCTCGTCACAAAATGCATCTTCACAGATGAACTCCCATGCAAGAGTCAATCGTGTTCGCACTTTGCTTGCTATTCAACATTCGTGATTGCAAAACACTCAATTTTCCAGAACAGAATGCAATGCACATTGCAAGTTGGTATATTGCACCAACTTGGGCATTCAACTAATGTGCAAAAGACAACAAACTGTGCAAATTCTAAAGATAAATAATAATGATAAATAAAAAGCAATAAATATCGAGAACATGAGGTGAAGAGTCCATCAAAGTTTCAATGATGAGGCAAGTAATGTTGAGTGAAGTTATCTCCTTTGGTTCAAGAGCCTGATGGTTGAGGGGTAATAACTGCTTCTGAACCTGGTGGTGTGAGTCAGGAGGCTCCTTTACCTTCTACCTGATGGCAGCAGTGAGAAGAGAGCATGGCCTTGGTGCCGGGGGGTCCCTGATGATGGATGTTGTTTTCCTGCGACAAAGTTTTATGTAGTTGTGCTCGTTAGTGGGGGAGACTTTATCCATGATGGACTGGGCCGCTTCCATGAGTTTTTTTCAGGATTTTCCATTCAAGGGCATTGATGTTTCCATACCAGGCCATGATGCAGCCAGTCAGTATACTCTCCACCACACATCTATAGAAGTTTGTCAAACCTATAGATGTCATGCTGAATCTTTGCAAACTCCTGAGGAAGTAGAGGCACTGCTGTGCTTCCCTCATAATTGCATGTGTGTGCTGGGCCCAGGACAGATCTAGTGAAATAATAACACTGAAGAATTTAAAATTGCTGACTCGCTCCACCTTTGATTCTCTGATAAGGATAGGTTTCCTCCTCCTGAATTCAATAATCAGCTCCTTGGTCTTGCTGACATTGACTGAGAGGTTGTTGTTGTGGCTCCACTCAGACAGATTTCCAATCTCACTCCTATATGCTAATTCGTTACCACCTTTGATTGGGCCTACAACAGTGGAGTCATCGGCAAACTTGAATATGGTATTGGAGCTGGTGCTTAGCCACACAATCTTAAGTATAAAGCGAGTACAGCAGGGCGGTAAGCACGCAGCCTTGTAGTACACCTGTGCTGATGGAGACCTTACAGGAGATGTTTTTGCCAATCCTAACCAACTGGGGTCTGCAGGTGAAGAAATAAGGGGTACCATTGCATAAGGAGGTATTGAGGACAAAGTCTTGAAGCTTGTTGATTAGTTCTGAGGGGATGATAGTATTGAATACTGAGCTGTAGTCAATAAAGAACTTCCTGATGTATACCCCTTTGCTGTTCACATGTTCATGGTTGAATGAAGAGCCAATGAGATGGCATCTGCTGTGGACCTGGTGCACCAATGGGCAAATTGGTCTCAGACAGGAATTGATGTGTTTCATCACCAGCCTCTCAAAACGTTTCTCACTGGGGATGTATGTGATGCAGGACAATAATCACTGAGGCAGGTCACCATGTTTTTCTTAGGTATGGGTATAATTGAGCCCTGATAGATACCTCAGACTGCCGAAGTAAGAGGTTAAAGGTCTTAGTGAACACTCCAGCCAGTTGATCAGCATGGGTCTTTAGTACTTGGCCAAGTACCCCATTCTGGCTGAATGCTTTGCCTGGGTTCATCCTCCTGAAGGCTGTTCGCACGTCGGCCTCAGAAACTGAAATCACAGGATTGTCGGCGGCTGTGGGAGTTCGTGATGGTTCCTCCATGTTCTGACAGTCAAAGTGAGCATAGAAGGCATTGAGCTCCTCTGGAAGCGAAGCCCTGTTGTCGCCTTTGTAAGTTACTCAGTGAATGCTCGTTGGCGGAGAAATCGAAGAAGCTGGACTTGGTGCGGACCGTGTTGCTGCCTGCTACAAAGCGATGTCGGAGTTGGTGTGCAAAGCTGGTGTGCAGTCTAACAGTGAGTGATTGCCTTGGTCAATTTTCTTTGTGATCGCTGGACACTGTTGAACATTCATAGTGCGGAATTCTGTGATTCCGGTCTGATTTATTGGGGGAATTGTTGGTGGGAGAGCTGCGTGGCCCCGACTGTAGTGAGGACAAGACCTCAAGCAGTGGTGTTGCTTGTTTACAGCCGCCCTGGAGAGAAGTGTCAGAGTCAGTGCTGGAGGCAGTGTTCATTCAGCAGAAGACAAGCTGTATTGTGTTAGACCGCAGACTGCTGCAACATTCATGGACTCAGGGACTTGGATTATATTTTTTTGTGTGACTGTATTTTACTGCTATCTTATATGTGCTATGTGTGACCTGTGCAGTGTATGACTGTTGGTACTGTGCTTTGTACCTTGACCCCTGAGCAACACTATTTCTTCTGGCTATATTCATGGGCATTCGTGTATAGTTGAACGACAATTAAACTTGACAGCATGAATGGCACCTCCCAGATTTTACAGGTGAGCAGTTCCTGAGGAGAATCAGTTACTGCTGCTGGCCAAAATTAAATTGCCACTGACAAAGTAAAGAAGGGATTCCATTCACAGTGGGTTGGCAGGATTTATCACAGCTGACTTGTACTGTAACAAAATTGATAATATCAACTGCTTTTAATAATTTCAAGGTGAATTTTGATGAAAATGCAAATAGGATCGATTATTTGTCAAGTTCTTTTCTTCCTAAAAATTTGTTTCTATTGCTCTTTTCTCAAAATGTTCCTGTACCTTCCTGTACCTTATTTTAGAGGCACAGAATGGTAGGAGGCCCTTCCATCTCAAAGAGTCTGCATCACCTAACAAGACCAATGTGACCAATTAACTTACCAAGCTGTATGACTGGAATGTAGGAGGAAACCGGAACACCTGGGGGAAACCCAAACAGTCATGGGCAGATCAGACAGAGATAGAATTGAACCCAGGTCACTGGCACTGCAATAGCATTACAGTACCATAAAAACTACCAAAACCCAGGAGTGAACAAAAAATCTTTAGTTCGTCAGTTCAATGCTCTCCCAACTGATCTATTTCAGCTCCAGATTATGATGATTTTTCCCAGTCTGGACCAGGCACGATAAATGATTAATCAAAGGACAGTCAGTCTTATTTCCGCAAGGCTTGGTATTTTACTATTTGACCACTGAAGAACTGCAGAAATATTGGAAATGTTAATGCTGGATATTGCCCCATTTCTCCTGATCAAAATGTCTGCAAATCTGAAAATGTAGATCTGTTTTGCAATGCACAATACCTACATGGTCATATGTAGATAAGAGAGTGCATGTAATCATTCATATGTATTGTCACATGACTGGCAACAATTAATATAGAATTGAGTCAAGTTTTATAAACAAACATAAACATTTATTAATTCTGCTCAACAATAGCGAAAAGTATTCAAATGACTAACTTAACTGGAAGTTAACTGCTATACGGCAACTCTGGAACAGTTCTTAAAATGGTAAATTTGAAAACAGTCTTAAAGTGGTCAATTTGAACACAGTCTTAAAATGGTAAATTCGAAAGTCCAAGTGATTTACACAGTCAATAAGGAGAGACTTCTCTGGAAATGGATTTCTTCAAAGACGTGATGTTACTGCTGATTCTGTCCAAAGGATTTCACGATGAAGGAGATAAAACGGCTTAAAGGAACTGACCTTTTTCTGGTGAGTTAACACTGCACAAACTTCCCTGCTCTTGCAGGAGTTATCTCAGATGCAGGTCATTATTTCTGAAAGAAGATTCCATGAGGTTGATCCTTTATAAAACCGGTGAACGACACCAACTTTATTCGGTCCTTCAGGTTCCCATACTTTAGTAAGGTCTTCACTCTCCAATACTACTGTAAAGGTAAATCAAAGAAACCAAACAAAACTGACACCGATTGGTGAAACTGCCGGCACAACGATTTTACCTTACAATAGAAAGTAGAACTCCATTTTAAAACTGAACTGCGTCATGAGACGAATACGCAGCATAACAGAGTAACTGACAAACTCAACTAAACTAAACTGCTTAACAACGGGTTTCCCGGTTTATACCTGTTGAGAACATGTCATCACGTGACCTCACATCGGTGGGAAAATTACATCATGTGACCTCACACTGGTGGGAAATTACCTCACCATCACAAGACCATTACATCATGCTCACAAGATACTCAATTACATCATGGTCATAAGACAGTCACAAGATACCCACGAGGTATGTAACAGTATGCGTGTGTGTTTGCTTAATTACATGTCATGGGAATGCATAAATGCATTATGAAAGGTCTATGCAACAGCGATGAGTCTCCAGTTTTTTTCTGCATTCCCTTACCAGTAGAGCAGAATTTCAACATTAACAGTAGCTATACTCTAAAGCTGCCAGAACAGAATACACATCATAATATATCAATCACTCCTTCAAGCTCTATGTCCAGAGCTGGACAGACCAGTAGAAGCTCTCCAAACACATGGGAGCGGCAAGTCACCACCACTCTACTTGAAAAGAATTCATGCACAGGCATCTTCCACTCAGTACCTAGTAAGTCATCCTCACCCCGGGTGATTACCTGAGAAGCAGCAGCAGAGATGATGAAAAAGACAGTAAGCAGATAGGCTCTGAAACAGAAGCCTATTTCCATTTTGTTCCTGCTCTGAGCCAGGCCTGGCTAAGAAGTGTGGAATCGAAACCTGGCAAATTCCAATAGGAAGGAAAGATATTTGGCTCGAACTGAAATAATTCTGCAGCTCTTAGCAGCCTCTACCAGCTGGCCAGAGGGAAAAAACCTGGAAGCTCCCAAAAGGAACAAATCTCCCATCTTGCATGTGTCCAGGACAGAGGAGACGGTAGAAAAATGTCATTGCAGACTCCATCCACCCAGCAAGCTGCCTTTTCCAAAAGCTCCCTCCTGGAAAGCATGACAGGGTTATTAAAACAAAAACTTCACACCATCTTAAAAGCTTCTTCCCCCGGGCAGTTAATCTGATCAACCATTCTAGTTAGCACCCCTCTTTCTATTACCCCTATCACTGCACTACATGTAAACACTTTAAACCACTTTTTATAATGCTGGTTACATTGCAAATGCATGCTAGTAATTATGTATTTATGCACATTCATACTTCAACCTTTAACTTTATTTTCATAATTCTTCATAAATGTTTAATGTTGTTGATTGTTGCAAGTTGTGCCAAGACACCAAAGCAAATTCCTAATAGATATAAGTGGCGAATAAAGATGATCCTAAGGTCCCAAGATGAATTATTGACTGTGAGATTCAGAAGGAGGGAACTAATAAAAGATGGAATCATACTAATTTATTCTCAAAATTCAAAGTACATTTATTATCGAAGTTTGTATACAGTATACAGCCTTGAAGGGAGCCACGAAACAAAGAAACACCATAGAATCTGAATAAACTCTTCTCGGGCTTTCAGGCGGGTACAGGCATTGATTTTAATGACATTCGATGACAAACTCTGCCATCTTCATCAGGGATGATGCCTGGGCATGTCCAGTCTGGTGCTATTTATACTTCTGCCATCGATCCCTCCTGATTGGTTAGTCCTCATCCAATCAGATTTCTGCTGTCTCACCTTGTTCACAATTGAATTCCAGTTCTGACTCAGAGCAAGACCGTCAACTTTGTTAAAATTCTTTCCCTCTAGTTTTATTGCAATGGCTTACTTCGCCAGGTGGTCCCAAAAGCCATTGGCACGGCACAGTAGTTTTATGCCGTCGAAGTCAGTCCTATAGCTGTTGTGCATGTAATGTTCTGCTACTGTTGTTTTCTCCGGGTAACCAAAACAGAAACACCTCCTGTGCTCCTTGATGCAGGCTTCCACCGTGCATCCTGTCTGGCAATATACCCACTGCTCCGCATTCACAGGAAGTCCTGTCAACGCCAGCCGTCCTGAGTTGCAGGTCATCTTTGACCCTGCATAAGCTGTGATTTGAGCTCCTTTATGGTTTGTGGATGGTATTAATTCAGTACTTCTTCAGGATGCTGGCGATCCTTCCAGAAACTGTGGAAATGTAAGGGAGACAGGCGGTGGTGGCAGGTTCCTCCTCATTGTTAGGTTTCCTTGTTTTTCCATCGGCCCTTTTCACAAAGGTGAAGGTTTCACTCCAAGTATGATCTGGAATTTGATTGTAAACAAGGGGGTACAGCAGAAACCTGATTGGATGAGGACTAACCAATCAGGAGGGATAGACGATGGGAGAATAAATCCCATCAGATGAGGCATGCGAAGGCATCATCCATGATGAAGATGGCAGATTTTGTCATTGAAACATCAAATAAAATCGATACCTTTACCTGGTTGGAAGCTCAAGAAGAGTTTATTCATCATTTATGCCAGGAAAGTACTAGATCCATTTTCGCCATATAACCTGTTTAAAGAAACCTCCCCAGACGACAAGACCATCAAATGTGCAGAAAAATGAACAAATCATGCAAACAACAAAAAGTGAACAAGTAACCCACAGAACATTAAACATCAAACTGCAGAATCCCCAGAAGTGAGTACACAGTCAGGAGCTGCCAAGGTGAGTGAAGCTGGTCCAGGAGCCGATGGCCTCAGTCACAGCCACTGGGTGACTCAGTTCAGCACTGTGTCAATGGTCACAAACTTCAGCTGCAAATCCAGCTCTGCGCCGAAGCGAAGGCACCAAAATAGATTGAGAAAATATGTGTCACCATTTAAAATAGGAAAGAGGGTCACAAATTTTGGGGTGTCCTGTTCAGTGAGAATTCGATGGAATGGTTGTTACACCACTCGGTGTTATCAAAATGATGACAAACCCTTTGGCTCTCGTTTGCATCTTTTCAGAAAATAACAAGTGATCAATAAATGCTAGTAGTCAGCTTGTCAGGTACAGTGAGTATCTTGACAGACACCTCAAAGACTTAGCGACAAATGTTTTCTTAAATTGGGGCATCATTGGGAAATGGAATTGCTAAGGTAATAAGTAACTGGAACCAGTTAGGGGCATAGAGTCTTAGAAGAGTACAGCACAGAAACAGGCCCCTTGGCCCATCCAGTGTGTGCTAAGCTACTTAAATTGCGTACTCCCATCAACCCTGTATCAGGACCAAAGCCCTCCATACCCCTACCATCCATGTACCTATTCAAACTTCTCTTCAATATTGAAATAGAACTCACACCTGCTCGTTAATGCAAATATCTAATTAGACAAACATGTGGCAGCAACTTAATGCATAAAAGCATGTAGACATAGTCAAGAGGTTCAGTTATTGCTCAGACCAAACATCAGAATGGGGAAGAAATGTGATTGAAATGACTTTGATTGTTGGTGCCAGATGGGGTGGTTTGAGTATCTCAAAAATTGCTGATCTCTTGGGATTTTCATGCACTACAGTCTCCAGAATATTCAGAGAGTGGTGCGAAAAGCAAATAAAAATCTTGTGAGCAGCAGTTCTGTGGGCAAACATGCCTTGGTAATGAGAGAGGCCAGAGGAAGAATAGTTGGTTCAAACTGACAGGAAGGTGATAGTAACTCAAATAATCGCACCTTACAACAGTGACATGCAGAAGTGTATCTCTGAACACACATCTTGTTGAACCTTGAAGTGGATGGACTACAGCAGCAGAAGACCACGAACACACACTTAGTGGCATCCAATAAAGTGGCCACTAAGTGTATTTTCTATGTTTTTTTGATTGACACAAGAAAAACTAGGAGCTTCACTTCATGATTGTTTGCAAGTTGCTTTGCAAGCACTTACTTCTGCATGAAAAGATGAATTTTAAACACAAAGGATAACATTATGTAGCTTTTATTGGAGCAGTTTAGAAAACATGTTTTTAAAAAGGGAGTGCCTTTTCATCAGACAATTTGTTGTGAAAAGCATTGATGAAATGACAAAAAGGAAGAAGAGGTAACAAATCATACCCTTATGAGAAACATCTTACAAAATGACAGTTTTAAAGTTCATCTATTCCATATTGACATGCCTAGTAAGAATTTATTTCACACTATGCATTAAGAACCACACCAGGACTGGAGTCAGCTACCAGTGTTAATTATTTAGTATTAGAGTCACAGATTCATAGAAAAGTACAGCACAGAAACAGGCCCTTCAGCCCATATACAGTAGTCCCACCTGAACCATTTAAACTGTCTGCTCCTATTGACCTGCACCAAGACCACAGCCCTCCATCCATGTACCTCTCCAAACTTCTCTTAAGCATTGAAATCGAACTCACATGCACCACTTGCACTGGTAGCTCACCCCTCATTCTCATGACCCTCTGAGTGAAGAAGTTTCCCCTCATGTTCTCCTTAAACTTCTCACCTTTCACCCTTAAACCATGACCTCTAGTTGTAGTCCCACCCAAACTCAGTGGAAAAAGCCTGCTTGCATTTACCTGATCTATACCCCTCATAATTTTGTATAGCCTATCAATTCTGCTCTCAATCTTCTACATTCCAGGGAATAAAGTTAGAGTATATATAAAGATTAAATAACCTGTTTAATCTTTCCATAAAATTCAGGTCCTTCTGACCGGGCAATATCATTGTAAATTTTTTCTGCACTCCTTCATCCTTATTTACACCTTTCCTGCAGGTAGGTGACCAAAATTGCACACAGTACTCCAAATTGGGCCTCACCAATGTCTTATATCTATCAAATGGTGAAAGGCCTTGTTAGAGTGGATGTGGAAAGGATGATTCCTTTGATAGGAGAGTCTAAGACCAAAGGACACAGCCTCAGAATGGAGATGAGGAGGAATTTCTTTAGCTAGAGAGTGGTGCATGTGTGGAATTATTTGCCACAGACAGCTGTGGAGGCCAAGTCTTCATGTATAATTAAGGCAGTGGTTGATAGATTCTTCATTGGTCAGGGCAAGAAGGGATACGGTGAGAAGGCAAGAGATTGTGGCTGAGAGGGAAACTGGATCAGCCGTGATGGAATGGTGGAGCAGAATCAAAGGGCCATAGATAGACATCCTGACACCAGATCTATGGTGGGAAGTGTAGAATAAACAGTTCAGCCAGTTGCCAAGTGAAGCAGCAGGGAGCTTCGAGCTGGGACTGGAAATCCTTGTGTGTGATTACTGAGAAGACAAGTGGACAGCTGGTAGGATGGCTACAAGAACTGGACCACTGATGTACACAGTGGATGTTGGAGATCAGACATGGAAACATTACGTGGACGAGATACTGGATGCTCAACTGAAGAGCATACTCGAGTTGACTCCATCCAACAAGACACTTTACAGTTACTGGACTTACCTCCCAATGATGATGTTACTGATGGCAACAGGCCACCAGAAACCAAAAATGTTGTCTTAGACAAGACACTCACCAAACCTGGTGCCACTCCACAGCTCCAGAAAGAAACAGAGCTCCACCCAACAGACTGAACTTTTAGAGCTGTGATGTTAGTTATGGACTGTTATTGTGAAAGCATGTTTATTTGGAATATGGGTTTATGAAAGGGAAGTTGAATGCTTTGTGCATATACAGTTTATGTTGCATTAGTCTAAAGGGGGAGGAATGTAATGTATGGATCTATTTCTTTTACAACAATGATTCCACCCCCACCCCCAGCACTACATATTGATCTGTTGTCTGCACATACACTATTGTATACACATGTGCATTGTTCTCTCTCTCACGGAAATATAATTATACTAGTTAAAGCCATCTCTCGTGTGCATCACACATCAAAGTTGCTGGTGAAAGCAGCAGGCCAGGCAGCATCTGTAGGAAGAGGTGCAGTCGACGTTTCAGGCCGAGACCCTTCGTCAGGACTAACTGAAGGAAGAGTGAGTAAGGGATTTGAAAGTTGGAGGGGGAGGGGGAGATCCAAAATGATAGGAGAAGGCAGGAGGGGGAGGGATAGAGCCAAGAGCTGGACAGGTGATAGGCAAAAGGGGATACGAGAGGATCATGGGACAGGAGGTCCGGGAAGAAAGACAAAGGGGGGGGAACCCAGAGGATGGGCAAGAGGTATATTCAGAGGGACAGAGGGAGAAAAAGGAGAGTGAGAGAAAGAATGTGTGCATAAAAATAAGTAACAGATGGGGTACGAGGGGGAGGTGGGGCCTTAGCGGAAGTTAGAGAAGTCGATGTTCATGCCATCAGGTTGGAGGCTGTTAGAGAAGTCGATGTTCATGCCTTTATTTAATTGACATGTAGCTGTGCACAGACACAATATACAGAACTGTGTAAAACTCTAAGTCACATATATATAGCTAGAGAGTGTAAGACTTTTGCACAGTACTGTGGTAATTTTATATGTGGCATTGAACTTCTGTACTTTTCATGACAGATGTGAGTGATGATAAACCTGATTCTAATATGGGTCTCTACTGTGGACTGAGAGTGGGAAGGTGAATCATACCTGGGAAAAGGGGAAGGGAGAAGGGAAAAAGCGGGAAGCACCAGAGAACCATTCGGTAATGATCAATAAACCAATTGTTTGGAACTAAATAACCTTGTCTGGTGTCTCAGGACTGGGTGTGTCTGCACCTGTGCCAACCCCCTGCCCTGGCACTTCTTCTCCGCCACCTGTCCCACACCCCTCCCACTGCTTTCCACTTGCACCAGTCCCAATAGCTTTTGCTCCCACCAGATTAACAAACTTACTCTCCTCTTCACTTTGACAAATACAGTAAGTTGCATAAATCTTAGGCCCCCTAGCTATATATATGTATGTGATAATAAATATACTTTGAACTTTGACTCTAGTAAATAAAAATGAGGCCACTTGCACAAAAGTGGGCGGAAAGAGACAATGAAAATGTTTTCAGTTCTTATCTGACAGGATCTGGATTCAAAATTCCAGAGTCATTGTCACCTTACGAGCCGGTAGAAATATTCTCTTCCTTTTCCTGTGAAGTTGTATAAGTGTCTGCACCTGAACGCAAATCTCAATCGTTATTGAGGAGCAGACATATCCTAATATAGCTCCCAAACATTTCCAAAATTAAACTTTATAGGTGCAAGGAATTCAAATTGCAATTTAGTTCTCATTGACTAAAAATGTTCTGTCTTTTTCTATATATAACATAATGTCTGGTTTTGTAATGAGTCACTGACTGGCAAAGGTCTCTGAATTCCACACCAGTTCAATGTCATTAATTATATGAAATGAAGTGAAAACAGGAATTGAATATTTCTTCTCTCCATTATACAAGCCATTTTAATGCAAAGCCTTTTCAGAAAAGTCAAGATTTCTAACAATCAATTAGAGGATTGAATATTATAGGTTATTGCAAATTTCATCATTTACCTTTGAAATACGTAATTTGGTTGATAAATTTCCTGTACATTTAATAGCTGCTAAAAAGTCAACCATGCATTTCCCACTTTGGGAATTGCCTGATATGATTACCACATGCTTCCATTTAGGAAAGTTCCACATTAGTCACAACTTCTTACTCTTGACAGAATTTTTCATACTTGAACAGAAACAGACTTATTCCAAGAGTTATATGAAAAACTAACACCGAAGAAGTGACACAAGGGAGCTATCAATTATGGATTGACATAATCCATGAAAGTTTACCTCCTTGTTTGAATCTGTTATACTAATGAAGAAGTCACACTTCATTTGAGTAATGTGAACCATTTTTCTACATACTTTTTACTGATCACAGCTGAGAGATTATATCACTGGCCAGTCTCAGCTTCCTGTACCAGGGGCTGACAGGAGTATAAAGCTGTGTGCCTGGTGCGGAACTCATAGGGATTGTATTTGTCTGGAGGATAGAACTGGCACCTTGCTGCTGGTTCCAACCTATAGAATATGCCACTGAAGTCTTTTGAATGCTGGTCCCTGCTCTTTTTCCTCTTCCTTCCATTTTGCCTATGCCAAGAAGAATACTCGGAGGTGAGCGTGAACGTTATTGCAAACTTGACAAAAGTAGTTGAGAACAATGACACTTCCAGGTATTTAAAGAGCCAACAGACCGAAGCTAAGAACCACCCAAATCGGGTAGATTCCAGACCATCAGCAGCTGCCAAGACAGAAAAAAAACAAAAAAAGCCGAAAAGAAAAAAAATTCAAACTAAGGTGATAGAACAGCCAACTTCTGTTAGCATCCAGGTACTCAGATATAATTTTATGTGCAAAGATAGTTGCAAGCCTGAGGCCATTTGATTTTGCCTTGCTTAAACTGAAATGCATTGAATTTTAGGATAACAAATGTTAGTCGAAATTTTGTTAACACTTGCCTTTCCTGTATCCTGAATTTCCACAAAGACTTTTGCTCAGAAAAAAAGCATTATCTTTGTATATTACTTGCTTTATGGCTGCTTGCTAGATTGCTTATAAAGTCAAATAAAATAATTAATGAAATAAAATACTGATTAGATTGAATAGTCATTTAAACTTTAATTAATTCTTTATAGTAGTACAATTTGAGTGCATACTTTTCCTATTTGGGGCAGTGAAATATTAAAGATATTTTTACTCCTAACTACTCTGTTAAATATGTTATGCTTGCTCATGAGGTCAATTTCTGAAATTTTGCTAAATGTTTGAATTAAAATTAATTATCTATTCCCATCTTCAGTTTGAAACAGTTTATATGATGAAGTGTAATATTTGTTTAATCAAATCAAACTATAATCAGACAATGAATACTTCAAAAAATGGTACAGGTATCAAACGCTGCTATACCAGTTCTTAAAGGGTTCAGCTATGTTGCTGTCTAATATTTTTTCTTATTTAAGTTGTTTTAACCGCATTTTTAAAAGATAATAATGCAATGATTTAGCGCACAAGGGTCTCTGTTGAGCGGTGATTCCTGCAAACACTGTTTAATTGTTAAGATGTAAAATATGCAAATTGTATAGCTGACAAATTACACAGATATATTACCATTGGCCAACATGATCTTGTCTTAGTAAAATATAATAGCACTTCATTAAATAAAATATTATTCCAATCCTAGTCTTCAGCATGAACCTACATATAAAATATTGAATTGAATCAATATGCTACTTTGCCCAAGAAGGTCAAACAATTCTGAGAAAGGCCATTCTGCTGCTTTTAAATGTATTGGAGCTATTTCTATTTCATGTTACAATGTAACATTTTGATGTTGCTTCGTATTCTTTGACACTTATCCTCTTGAAGTCAATATAATTCCCACTAAAGGAGTGTAATTCAATTGGCTATATCATTTAATCAAGGTAATATTTTTCCTATGAGTATTATCGTCACAATGATTGCAGAATTTTAATTACTCCCTAAATGCAACGAAGATAACATTAAATATGGCGTCACTGATGTTGTCTTCTTATTTGTAAATAAAAATTGGTTTAAATATCTGTCATAAGTTTATCCGATGTGAGATGACAATGAAGAGAAACTAATGTAATTGTGAACCCTTAATGCATTCAATTGATTTGTCAGATGTCTCTTACACTGACAGATATATTGATAGAGTCATAGAGTTTTACACCATTGAATTGGGCCACTTGGCCCATCACATAGTTGTTGACTATCACACTTACCTATAAGACCATAAAGCCATAAGACATAGGAGCAGAATTAGGTCATTTGGCACATCGAGTCTCCTCTGTCATTTGATCATGGCTAATCTATGCATTATCCCTTTCAACCCTATTCTCCTGCTTTCTCCCCATAACCTTTGACACCTTTACTAATCAAGAACCTATTAACCTTTGGTTTAAATATACCCAATGACTTGGCCTCCACCACTGTACTTGGCAATGAAGTCCACAGATTCACCACTCTCTGGCTAAAGAAATTCTTTTTCATCTCTGTTCTAAAGAGATGTCCTTCCACCATGAGGCTATGCCTTCTGCTTCTAAACTCTGCCACTATTGGGACATCCTCTGCATGTCCAGTCCACTGATCCCACTGCCCTACATTAATTCCATATCCCTCTATGCCCTGTTCGTCTGAGTAGTGGTCCATAAACCTTGCTTGGGGAAAGTAACTGCTTTTAGGCCTGGTGGTCCTGGTGTAGATGTTACGCAGCCTCCTCCCTGATGGGAATTAAATGTCAAACAATGTACAGAAAGGGAAACAGCGGGAAAACAAGTTTGGATTAAGACCCAGACAAAGAATGAAAAAAAAAGATTAAATCAAGGACATCTCCAAGGCACAACCCCTGACAAAATAGTGACGTTCATCATTAAGAACCCTCTTCACCGAGGACTCTCTCACGGTGGTGTCTGAAAAGAGGATGCTGTCTAAGTTGCATGCCATCTTGGTCAATGTCTCCCATCCACTACCTAATGTACTGGGTGGGCACAGGAGTACATTCAGCCAGAGACTCATTCCACCGAGATGCAGCACATAGGAAGTCATTCCTGCCTGTGGCCATCAAACTTTACAACTCCTCCCTTGGAGGGTCAGACACCCTGAGCCAATAGTCTGGTCCTGGACTTATTCCATAATTTACTGGCATAATTTACATATTACTATTTAACTATTTATGGTTCTATTACTATTTATTATTTATGGTGCAACTGTGATGAAAACCAATTTCCCCCGGGATCAATAAAGTATGATTATGGCTATGACTATGACTATGCCCTCTTCTCATTGCTACTAACAGGTAAGGAGCTACAGGAACCTGAAGGTGCACATTCACCAATTTAGGAACAGCTTCTTCCCCTTTGCCATCAGTTTTCTGAATGGATATTGGACACGTGAACACTATCTTGCTACTTTTTTTTCTCTCTTTCTGCACTAACTTAATTTAGTATTTGAAAATATATACCTACATATATTCTTCTTATGGTAATTTACAATTTTTATTATTGTGTATTGCAATGTACTGCTGCCACATAACAACAAATTTCATGACATATTCGGTGATATTAAACCTTGATTCTGAGTCAGATTTATGATTTTTTAATTTCATTCACAGCAGAATGAAAATTCACACTTTGAACTGTTCACATTCTGAGGCTCTGTGGTTAAATGAACATTGACTTTGAAAGGGCACTTACAGAATTATCTACAGGTGTTAACTGTTTTTGTGGCAAACTGAAGGTGTAAACGTAGTAAAGTGCTAAAACAAATGAAGTCAGCAAATGTTTGAAATGCTTAGATCAGAGAGCACCTGAGAGAAATTGAGTCAATGTTGAGGTCAATGACCTTTGAAATTCCTGGGAAGGCATAAAGGCAAGTTGGCATTAATATAACACAAGCAGCAAGCCAATAGCAGGGCAGTATCCTTTTACTTGTCACAAGTTGCTGGCCAACTTATACATTCACACAAGCAAATATTGCTCCTACACTGTTTTTGCAGCAAATTCTGGCAATGTGCATTAACACACCGACATACACTCAGTTTATAGTCAACTTTTCCACTTTATTTTACTCATAATGTCACAGCAGCTGTGGCTCGATGCTGTCATCCATAACTGGAGCAAATATCAATTACAATATTTTTTAACATTGAACAGTCAAGTACATGAACATAGCTCAGGTTTAAATCTGCATTCTCCCAGCCATTTAGTCAGCTTAATTTAATAAATAAATCTGGCAGCTTCTGCACTCAGCTTTTTATGGCAGAATACTGACAGAATTTCAGTGAATTAAATATATTTCATGCCTTGGCAGGGTGAGGGAAAAAACAAGTCATCATTGCTTGTCATGTCATACATTTGTCATAGCTGGGACTAAGCATTTGCTCCTTTCTGTTATCACTGGAACTGCACACTGTTCTAAGAGGAGCAAAGAAAATACCCCACACACTTCTGCTGCTGTAGTCCGTCCCCTTCAAGCTTTGACAAGTTGTGCGTTCAGAGATGCTCTTTTGCACGCCGTTGTTGTAAGGTGTGGTTATTTGAGTTACTGTCACCTTCCTGCCTGCTTGACCAAGTCTGGCCATTCCCTTCTGACATCTCTGAATACTGAGACATTTTGGCCCACAGAAATGCATCTCACTGGATGTTTTCTTTTTGTCTTTCATACCATTCTCTGCAAACTCTAGAGACTATTGGGTGTGAAAATCCCAGGAGATCAGCAGTTTTTGAGATAATTAAACCACCCCATCCGGGATCAACAATCATTTCACGGTCAAAGCCAGTTAGATCACATTTCTTCCCCATTCTGATGTTTAGTCTGAACAATATCATAACCATCTGCCAATGTCTGCATGCTTGTATGCAATGAGTGGCTGCCACATGATTGGCCGATTAGCTACTTGCACTAACGAGCAGTTGTACAGGTGCATCTAATACAGTGGCTGCTGAGAGTTGATACAAATTAGGAGGAGGCTACTCAGCCCCTCAGCCCTGTTCCAGCATTTAATAAAACCATAGAATGCTAGTAATATCAACTCTTCATTCCTGCCAGTAATCTTTCTCCCCTTCACTTCTTAACAATTTATCAACTTTTCCTTAAAATATTGAAAAACTCTGCTTCCACTGCCCTCTGATGAATTGTTCCAAGAGTCTTCTGAGAGAAAAGAATTCACTTTAACTCTATCTTCACAGAACACCCTGCATTTTGAATTGTGTCATAAGACCATATGACATAGAAGCAGAAGTAGACCATTCCGTCCACTGAGTTTTCTCCACCATTCTATCATGGCTGATTTATTTCCCCTCTCAACCCCATTCTCCTTCCTGCCTTCTCCCCATAACCTATAACACCCTTACTAATCAAGGGCTTATCTACCTTTGCTTTAAATGACTTGACCTCCACAGTTATTTGTGGTAATGAATTCCACAGATTCACCACCTTCTGGCGAAAGAGATTCCTCCTTATCTCTATTCTAACAGGCAACCTACTGTTCTGAGGCTGTGCCCTCTGGTCCTAGGTCACTATAAGAAACATCCTCTCCACATCCACTCTATTCTATATTTCAATATTCGATGGGTTTCAATGCGAACTCCTCTCATTCTTCTGAACTCCAGCAAGTACTGACCCAGAATTATCAAACACTTCATCTAATTCTAGACTTGGTCTTTGTCAGTATAACATAGTGTTGATGCAACTCACCAGCATGATCAATCACCAAGAGATATAATGCACTTCCTCGAGAAACACAATAAAACAAATCATAATACAGAAACTTGTTATCCTAAAATAAGATCAGTTGTCTAGTGTGATGCTTGTACCATTAATTTAAGCTGTTGCTGAAGTAAACTTGCAAATTAAAAATGAATTTTCTCTTTTTGAGGAACAACATGAGGTTGTGGATAGGCCTTCTCATTTAGAATGTAGCCATTGCTGTTACCGAGGAGAGCCTGGTCCTCGGGGTTGGCCTGGTCCCCCTGGTCAGTCTGGAATTCCAGGTGAGTTCTTCGCTCCACCTTATTCAGTAGTTACTTCCATTTCTTTGACTTGCTTTTCTTTTGAAGTTAATTATTCTTGGGAGTGTGAGTTGGGCATCATCTTCCTGGAGACACTTGACCTGGAGTTTTAAACCAAGTGATTATTCTTTATAACATAGAATATTGAGGCATGGAGTTGGTAGTGTAATGTTAGATAATGTAAGATGCTGCAGGCCTGTTTCCCTTGTCTGGTGGTGAGACAGATGCTGTGAGAGCTGTGTAGCCTCAGTTGGGGTGAGGACTAGGCCTCAAGCTGCGAGCTTGCCTGCTGCTGCAGTCCGGGCGAGGAGACGCCGGAAGCGATGTATCGTGGCATCTGTGCTCAGTTGGGGGCTGACTGGTCCCATCAGTGCTGCCCTCCAGTGCTCTATTGGTCGAATGACAGGCTGGATTGCTGGGAACTGCCCCATCAATTTGTTGGTCATGTCACTCAGGCTCTTGGACTACATACATATTTTGAATGTACTGAGTATGTTTTGCACCTTGGCCCCAGAAAAATGCTGTTTTGTTTGGCTGTATCCATGTATGGTTGAATGATAATTAAACTTGATTTGATTTGATTTGAGCAGACCATCACAGGAACAGTCCCTTCAGCTATAGACTTATTTAATGTCCTCAGATTCCTAACTAAACTAATCCCTCTTGCCCACACAATGTCCATATCCTTCCATATCCAGAGGGAGACATAAGTAACTTTGAATTACTTGGCATTACCATATCAGAGGATATGTCTTTGGACAAGCATGTAAGTATCATCAGAAAGAAGGCATGGCAAAGCCTCTACTTTTTTATAAGTCTGCATAGATTCTGCACATCATCTAAAACTTTCACAGACTTCTATAGGTGCACAGTGCAAAGTGTCCTGACTGGTTGCATCATGGCCTGGTATAGCAACACTAATGTCCAAAAGTGGAAAATTCTACTGAAAGGGGTGGACAAACCCCAACCTATCACAGGCAACACTGAGCAAATTTACAAGCAACGAGAAAGCAGCATCCACTACCATGGACCCTCATCATCCAGCTTAGAAGGCACATGGAGTTTAGAAAAAAAGGTGGTTCAAAAAATAGAGGGCTATGCGGAAGGGAAATCCCAGGCAGATTCTCTTACAGGGTCGGCACAACATTGTGGGCCGAAGAGCCTGTAATGTGCTGTAGATTTCTATGTTTCTAAGTTTCTATGTTTTATTCCTACTATCTTTGAGCAGGAGGTACAGGAGCCTTAGTATGCTCACCACCAAGTTCGGGGACAGTTATTACCTTACAGCCTGAGCTGGCATGCATAACTTAATTCACCTCAAGTCTGAACTGATTCCACAATGTACAGACTTGTTTTCGAGGACTCTACAAGACATGTTCTCACTACTTATCTGTCGATCGATCTATTTATTTATCTATCTATTTATTTGCTTATTTATTTTTATTTATGGCACAATTTGTCTTCTTTTTCACTTTGCTTTCTTTGTCAGTCTTTCTTAGTATATAGTTTTCATAAATTTTATTGTATTTCTTTAATTCCCTGTAAATGCCTACAAGAAAATGGATCTCAAGGTATTGTATGGTGATGTATAGATACTTCGACAATAAGCTTACTTTGACTTTGATAAATCTACTTTGACTTTGAGATCCTGCATATTCATATGTCTATCCAAAAGCTTCTTGAACAGCTCCATCGTATTTGCTCCAGGTTCTTAAACACCCCTATTGGCAGTCACCATTCAAACTGAACGTTCAACTACTACAAGAATGCTTGTAGTGGTTGAACAAGATGGAGCAGCCTCATAATCTTACAAGCATTCAAGGAAGGACAACACATACCGGCCTTGCCAGCAATACCCACAACCTAAAAGTGAATAAAAATTTTAAAAGGAAATAAAGTTACACAGTGTCAGCTGAGTATTTGACTGAGAGAATTTGATTGCATTTGTTAGCTTGTAGGTAGGTCAATGTGAAGTAAGAATTATACTTTATTTCTTTCTTTAGACAAGATGGAGAGTCTGATATATGCAATTTGTTTTAACAAATATTTTCAAGGTAATATTCACGCCTATCGTCTTTCTGTCCAATTTAAAGAAACTGCGCAGTGGCATTGAAATTAATCAGATATTTTAAAAAATAATAACAGGTACCATGTATTTACAGAATGCAAACATTATTGAAAACATGCACAACTTCTGACATTTGTTAAAAAAGTAGACTGAACCTTTTGCATTTTAGTACTTACATGACTAGACAGATAATCCATAGACCTAGGCTAATAGTCTAGACATAGCATGAAATTGAATCTTGCAAAGCTTGCAATGGTAAATTGAGGATCTGAACTTAGTTTACAAAATTGGGAGGAAAAGCTAGTACAGGTAAAAGTAACCACAAAGCTGTCAAATACAATGTAAAATCCTGTAGGATTATGAAAGTTCTTCCAGAATGTAAACTTCCACTCTTACCCACTCTGAATTGTCTGTATTAACACTTCCTTACCAAATGTAGCTGACTTTTAACTGCCTTATGAAATGGCTAAGT
Organism: Mobula hypostoma; assembly: GCF_963921235.1. Classification (NCBI taxonomy): domain Eukaryota; kingdom Metazoa; phylum Chordata; class Chondrichthyes; order Myliobatiformes; family Myliobatidae; genus Mobula; species Mobula hypostoma. The sequence goes on along the minus strand of NC_086099.1, from coordinate 17,789,505 downwards.
GGCTTAGTAAATGCCTTCTGAAATGACCGGGTAGATGTAGAAAGAAGATTTGCTCAACCACGGATGGACATAAAACACTTGTCCTGTCAGCAACACCATCCATGAATTGAATTTCTACTTTAATTAGCACTAATTTATCCTGCTTGAATTAACTTTTATCTTAACGTATACAAGTTGGAAGTATTTGACAACTGTTATTACTGGTAATCTGACCTTTGATTATCAAAACAGATTGGAGTGGGCTGTTCTCTTAAACAAAGTAATACACAGTTTGGTGTTCTATGTTCCCTTCACATTGGGTGATAAAGAAATGAAGAGTTATGTAGGAGGGAAGAATTAGGTTGATCTTGTAGTGAGTTAACAAGTCAGCAGAACACCATGGGCCAAAAGGCCTGTAATGTTCTATGTTTTATGTTCTCATAATTTTATGGTCAATGTTCCTGCATTTTTCATACTGGACTGCACAAGGATAAATGGAATTGGAATTAATTTATTATTGTCACATGTACTGAGATACAGTGAAAAGCTGGACTTGCATACTGTTTATACAGATCAATTCGTTACACAGTGCATCGAGCTGGAACAAGGTAAACCAATAACAGAGTGCAGAATAAAGTGCAACAACTACAGAGAAGGTGCAGTGCAGGAAAACAATAAGTTGCAATATTATTGTGAGGTAAAATGTGAGGTCAACAGTCTGTCTTATCGTACGAGGAAACCATTTAATACTCTTATAAAAACAGGTAGGAGCTGCCCTTGAGCCCGATGGTATGTGCTTTCAGGTTTTTGTATCTTTTCTGCTTGATGGAAAGGGGAGAAGGGAAAATGTCCACAGTGGGTAGGGTTAAAGTTCAGGGTCTGTGAGTCTTCGAGTCTACTGGGGAAGTCGGAGGCCTGGTGTCTGCGCGTCCACATGCTCAGTGGGGTTGGGGGTTGGATGTGAAGGAGGAAAGGGGCTTGTTTTGCTGTTGTTGTTCATTGTTGTTCTGCCAAGCATTTATTCAACAGTACAGCGCACAGTAGGCCCTTCTGGCCCTTTGAGCCACACCACCCAGCAGCCCCACAACTCCGATTAACCCAAACCTAATCATGCGTCAATTTACAACGACCAATTAACCTACCTGGTATGTCTTTGGGCTGTCGGAGAAAACCAGAGCACCCGGGGAAAACCCATGCATTCCACAGAGAGGACATATAGGGACTCCTTACAGAACAGTGCTGGAATTGAATTCCGAATTCCACAACACCCCGAGCTGGAATAACGTTGTACTAATCACTATGCTACCATGGCGCAGCGTGGCATGCTACATGTTATGTTCTGTAGCTCCAAAACATAAAACTAACTGAAAGAAAGCACAGAGCCAGGAATAACAACAGTTCACTTCAGTTTTTCTGTTTAGTGAGGCACTCACTTACGATGTGGTGGCGTGATAATGTATGCCATTCACGTATCTTTACATATAAACTGTAAAGAATTATTTTTACAAAGAATGCTTTATCAAACAACATATTTACAATATTACTGAAATATTAAACACACAACACTATGTTGGCAACGGAATGTGTGGCGACACTTGCAGGGATGTAGGACCATAAGACATAGGAACAGAATTAGGCCATTCAGTCCATCGAGTCTGCGCTGACATTCCATCATGGCTGATCCCAGATCCCCCTCAATCTCATACACCTGCCTTCTCGCCATATCCTATGATGCCCTGACTGATCGGGAAATGATTAATTTCCACCTTAAATATACCCATGGACTTGGCCTCCTCTGCAGTCTGTGGCAGAGCATTCCACAGATTCACTGCTCTCTGGCTAAAAAAAGTTCTTCCTTACCTCTGTTCTAAAAGGTTACCCCTCAATTTTGAGGCTGTGCCCTTTAGTTCTGGATATCCCCACCACAGGAAACATCCTCCACACACCCACCCTACCTAGTCCTTTCAACATTCAGGAGGTTTCAATGAGATCCCTCCTGCATTCTTCTAAACTCTAGTGAGTACAGGCCCAAAGCTGCCAAACGCTCCTCATATATTAACCCCTTCATTCCTGGAATCATCCTCGTGTATCTCCTCTGGACTCTCTCCAATGACAACACATCCTTTCTGAGATATGGTGCCCAAAACTGTTGACAATACTCCAAGTGCAGCCTGACTTGTGTCATATAAAGGCTCAACATTATCTCCTTGATGTTATATTTTATTCCCCTTGAAATAAATGCCAACATTGAATTTGCCTTCTTTACCACAGTCTCAACCGGTAGATTAACCTTTTGTGAGTCTTGTACGAGGACGCCTAAGTCCCTCTGCACCTCTGATGTTTGAAACCTCTCCCCATTATAATAGTCCACTCCATTGTTCCTTTACCAAAGTGCATTATCATACATTTCCCAACACTGTATTCCATCTGCCACTTTTTTGCCCATTCTTCCAATTTGCCTAAGTCCTGCTGCAATTGCATTGCTTCATCAGCAATACCTACCCCTCCATCTATCATTGTATCACCCACAAACTTTGACACAAGGCTATCAATTTTATTACCTAAATCATTGACAAGCAATGAGAAAAGTAGTGGTCCTAATACTAACCCCCAAGGAACACCACTACTCACTGGCAGCCAATCAGAAAAAGCCCCTTTTATTCCCACTTGCTGCCTCCTGCCTGTCAGCCATTCCGCTATCCATGCCAGTATATTTCCTGTAACACCATAGGATTTTATCTTGTTAAGCAGTCTCATGTGTGGCACCTTATCACATGCCTTCTGAAAATCCAAGTAAATGGCAACCACTGCCTCTCCTTTGTCCACCCTGCTTAGTATTTCCTCAAAGGCAAGATTTCCCTTTACAGAAACCAAGCTGATGTGACTTATTTTATCATTAGTTTCGAAGTACCCTCAAAACCTCATCCTTAATAATAGACTCCAACTCTTTCCCAACATTGATGTTAGGCTAATTAGCCATTAATTTCCTTTCTTTTGCTGTCCTCCCTTCTCAAAGTGTGGAGTGACATCTGAAATCCTCCAGTTCTCTGGGGCCATGCCAGAATCTAGTGATACTTGAAAGGTCATGACAAATGCATCTGTTATCTCTTCAGCAACCTCTCTTAGGACTCTGGGATGTAGTCCACCTGGCCCACCTGACTTATCCACCTGAAGATCTTTGGAGTTTGCCTAGCACATTTTCCTTTGTAATAGCAATGGCACTTACTCTTGCTCCCTGACACTCTTGGAGCACTGGCATACTGCTATTATCTTCCACAGTGAAGACAGATGCAAAGTACCCATTAAGTTCATTTGACATTTCTTTGTCCCCCATACTACCTCACCGGCATCATTTTCCAGTGGTCCAATATCAGCTCTCGCCTCCTTTTTACTCTTTATATAACTAAAAACTTTTGGTATCCTGCTTGATATTATTGGCTAGTCTGCCCTCATATTTCATCTTTTCCCTTCTTATAGCTTTTTAGTTGCCTTTTTTTTTGGATTTTAAAAGCTTCCCAATCATCCAACTTTCCACTCACTTTTGCTACCTTATATGCCCTTTCCTTGGCTTTTATACAGTTCTTAGCTTCCCTTGTCAGCCATGGTTGCCTACTCCTGCCATTTGAGAACTTCTTCTGTGAGGCAAATCTATCCTGCACTTGTGAACGATTTCCAGAAACTTCAGCATCTCTGCTCTGCTGTCATCCCAGCCAATATCCTCCTCCAATCCACCTGGGCAAGCTCCTCTCTCATGTCTCTGTAATTCACTTTATTCCATTGTGATACTGATACATCCTGAGGCTGTGTTGGCTGTCAACGCAAACACTTCATTTCCGTATATGCTTTGATGTACATGTGATAAGTAAATGAATCTGAACCTGAGTCACCAACTTTGGAAATTGTGTTCAAGCATCTGAAGAAAATCTGTAACCAAAACGATGATCATGATACAAAATCAATACTATAAAGGCTAGAAACTTGAAATATGCAGAAAATACTCAGCTTAATACTCAGGTGAATTGATTATGGGGAGCAAGGACATGGCAGACCAATTGAATAATTACTTTGGTTCTGTCTTCACTAAGGAGGACATAAATAATCTTCCAGAAATAGTAGGGGACAGAGGGTCCAGTGAGATGGAGGAACTGAGCGAAATACATGTTAGTAGGGAAGTGGTGTTAGGTAAATTGAAGGGATTGAAGGCAGATAAATCCCCAGGGCCAGATGGTCTGCATCCTAGAGTGCTTAAGGAAGTAGCCTAAGAAATAGTGGATGCATTAGTGATAATTTTTCAAAACTCGTTAGATTGTGGACTAGTTCCTGAGGATTGGAGGGTGGCTAATGTAACTCCACTTTTTAAAAAAGGAAGGAGAGAGAAACCGGGAAATTATAGACCGGTTAGCCTAACGTCGGTGGTGGGGAAACTGCTGGAGTCAGTTATCAAGGATGTGATAACAGCACATTTGGAAAGCGGTGAAATGATTGGACAAAGTCAGCATGGATTTGTGAAAGGAAAATCATGTCTGACGAATCTCATAGAATTTTTTGAGGATGTAACTAGTAGAGTGGATAGGGGAGAACCAGTGGATGTGGTATATTTGGATTTTCAAAAGGCTTTTGACAAGGTCCCACACAGGAGATTAGTGTGCAAACTTAAAGCACACGGTATTGGGGGTAAGGTATTGGTGTGGGTGGAGAATTGGTTAGCAGACAGGAAGCAAAGAGTGGGAATAAACGGGACCTTTTCAGAATGGCAGGCGGTGACTAGTGGGGTACCGCAAGGCTCAGTGCTGGGACCCCAGTTGTTTACAATATATATTAATGACTTGGATGAGGGAATTAAATGCAGCATCTCCAAGTTTGCGGATGACACGAAGCTGGGTGGCAGTGTTAGCTGTGAGGAGGATGCAGGGTGACTTGGATAGGTTGGGTGAGTGGGCAAATTCATGGCAGATGCAATTTAATGTGGATAAATGTGAAGTTATCCACTTTGGTGGCAAAAATAGGAAAACAGATTATTATCTGAATGGTGGCCGATTAGGAAAAGGGGAGGTGCAACGAGACCTGGGTGTCATTATACACCAGTCATTGAAAGTGGGCATGCAGGTACAGCAGGCGGTGAAAAAGGCGAATGGTATGCTGGCATTTATAGCGAGAGGATTCGAGTACAGGAGCAGGGAGGTACTACTGCAGTTGTACAAGGCCTTGGTGAACCACACCTGGAGTATTGTGTGCAGTTTTGGTCCCCTAATCTGAGGAAAGACATCTTTGCCATAGAGGGAGTACAAAGAAGGTTCACCAGATTGATTCCTGGGATGGCAGGACTTTCATATGAAGAAAGACTGGATGAACTGGGCTTGTACTCGTTGGAATTTAGAAGATTGAGGGGGGATCTGATTGAAACATATAAGATCCTAAAGGGATTGGACAGGCTAGATGCAGGAAGATTGTTCCCGATGTTGGGGAAGTCCAGAACGAGGGGCCACAGTTTGAGGATAGAGGGGAAGCCTTTTAGGACCGAGATTAGGAAAAACTTCTTCACACAGAGAGTGGTGAATCTGTGGAATTCTCTGCCACAGGAAACAGTTGAGGCCAGTTCATTGGCTATATTTAAGAGGGAGTTAGATATGGCCCTTGTGGCTACGGGGATCAGGGGGTATGGAGGGAAGGCTGGGGCGGGGTTCTGAGTTGGATGATGAGCCATGATCATAATAAATGACGGTGCAGGCTCGAAGGGCCGAATGGCCTACTCCTGCACCTATTTTCTATGTTTCTATGTTAACAGGCCGCGTCAGCAGAGAGAGAAAAACAGGGTAACTTTTTCAGGTTGGAGAGTAAATGGTTAAATTCAAATGATAATTCACTGAAGATGACTAAGTAACCATTGGACTATTGCAAAAAATCAGCTATCTGTAAAGAACCAATTGCAGCCCGTTGCTCGTTTCCGTTCCTGTTGACTGCAACACAGGAGATGTGTGTAAATCTGGCCTCGTGCTCTTCTCTTGGACTCACCATTGAATCCAAGGGGTATTTAATAGCTTGCAGAGTGGTGGAACCTTTTGGTTTTCTAGCACACACAACTGGCATGTCCAAGCAAGATCCCATTGATCTGAAAACGGAGTCCAACTTTTAATTAATAAGCACGTAAGATATTGAAAAATGCTTTACTGTTTTATAATGAGCTTAAAATGTTTTGATCACCAGCAGTTTTGTGTGATTTTAAATAAATACATCATTTTAAAAGTTTGTTATCAACACTTCAAAATATTTTAAGTATGTCTGGTCTGCGGAGATATTTGGAAGCATTGAAAAGACCCTTTAAAACCAGGGCTGGGTCGGGAGCTTCTGCAGAGACAGCACAAGGTGTGGCTTGAGATCTCAGAAGGATATTGGCTAATTTCTTTTGGTCTGGCCCAAGTGTGATCCCAGACTTACTCATAATTGACCTATAGTATGGCCTGGTAAACTATTTTTCTCATGGATCTGTTAGGGATGGACAATAAAACTGAAAGTGCCAGCAATTTATGCATTTTGTAATGAGTAAACTAAAGTAATAATGTAGGAAGAGCCATTTGCAGCATTCCATTTATGTGTAATAACCCAGACACAGATGCTCTCGAGAAAATGACAGTGTTGTTGAGTTGGAGTACTATCTGTGTGAATGGGAGGGAGGGAGGGAGGAAAGGGGCTTGTTCTGCTACTGTTGTTTTATTGTTTGTTGCATTCTGTTTTATTGTGGTCTGTGTTGTTCTGTGGAGCACTGTGCACATGCTACGTTGGCAACCCTCGTGGGTTTTCCTCGGTACTACATTAGGTGCGTTGGTTATTAATGCAAACGATGCATTTCACTGTATGTTAACGTACACGTGATAAATAAATCTGAATCTAAATCTGAACCGGAAGGCTTTGAAGCCTCTGACAGAATCAGAGCAGGAAGCCCAAGGCACATTTTCAAAGGAATTTTAAAGATTACCTATCAAAAAAATGTCTTTGCAGGTTTCCTATTAAGAATTCTGTAATTACAGATTCCAGCATTTTGTAGTATGATCTGTAAAACATGGATCGCTCAAAAAGGATTTCGACAAACACTTTCAATTTTGAACTTGATGGAAAATAATGTGCAGGGCATGAGGAAAAGAAATACAAACTTAAAATTATGGGAAAATTCAGCAGATCAGTCATTATCTGTAAAAAGTGTAACAGTCAACTGTCGAAGGTGGGGACACTCACCAAAGATAATAAGTGGTTCTCTTTTCTTTGATTCTGGTCAACTTGCTGAATTTTTTTCCCCCCAGCCGTTTCTGTTTTAGCTTCAGAATTCCAACATCTGAGTTTCTGTTTTTATTTTGAAAAATAATGCTCTTCTAATGTAATCAAGTTACTTTGTTGTGAAGGTGATCGAAATTGTACATGATACCTCAGATATGGTCTCATTGGAGAGACACGGTAGCATAGATGTTAACATAGCATCATTATAGTGACTCGGGTACAATACCGGCCGTTGTTTATAAGGAGTTTGTATGTTCTCCCTGTGACCAGGTTGGTGTCCTCCGAGTGCTCCAACCAACCCTATGTCTTAAAGATGTACAGATTACAAGGTTATTTGGTCACCTGGATGTAATTAGGTGGTGTGGACTCCTTGGGTCGAAGGGCTTCTTGCTGTGCTGCATCTCTAAATAAAAAATAAAATCTAGAGCCAATATAAAGATGGTAAGGAACACACATAAAAGTTGCTGGTGAACGCAGCAGGCCAGGTAGCATCTCTAGGAAGAGGTACAGTCGACGTTTCAGGCCGAGACCCTTCATCAGGACTAACTGAAGGAAGAGCTAGTAAGAGATTTGAAAGTGGGAGGGGGAGGGGGAGATCCAAAATGATAGGAGAAGACAGGAGGGGGAGGGATGGAGTCAAGAGCTGGACAGTTGATTAGCAAAAGGGATATGAGAGGATCATGGGACAGGAGGCCCAGGGAAAAGGAAAAAGGGGAGGGGGGAAAACCCAGAGGATGGGCAAGGGGTATAGTCAGAGGGACAGAGGGAGAAAAAGGAGAGAGAGAGAAAGAACATGTGTATATAAATAAATAAAGGGTGGGGTACGAGGGGGAGGTGGGGCATTAGCGGAAGTTAGAGAAGTCAATGTTCATGCAAGGATGGTAAGGCACATTTTTTGGTTGGTGGGGTGGAGATATGTCTTTACCAAAGGAGGTGTAAGGTGCTCCTTCCTTTTGTCAGCCTGTAGGTCACAGGTCATCCTTAGGCAAGGTGCCTTACCTGCGTAGTGCCCCCCCACCCCCCAAACCCGGTCAGAGTCACGTGAAGCCGTGGGAGCTGGTGCATGTCGCAAGTCCTGGTTATGTGACCACTGATGCCAGGCAGACAAACTCTGAAGAGTATTGATAATGGCTGGGGACACCCATCTTGTAAAGTCACCGCCCCAGAAGAAGGCAATGGCAAACCGCTTCTGTAGAAAAATTTGTCAAGACTGTCATGGTCATGGCAAGTGAAAAGAGTAAGAACAGCCGTGTGAGGAGGGCCTTCTCCACAAGCAACGATCAGATTAAAGACAAATGGACGACCATGATCACCCACGTCAGACGACACAGCACATAATGATGATGATGATGAGGGCACTTTTTTTACACAGGAGTTCAAATCCTCCGGGAACATGCTATTTTCTTCACTATATTAAATCTATCACACGTAGTGAGTTACAGTGAAAAACTTGTCTGGCATACCCTCCAAGCAGATCAATTCATTACAACAGTGCATTGAAGTATACGAGGTAAAACAATAATTGAGTGTGGAATAGAGTGGTACAGTGTAGAGAAAGTATAGTGCACATGGACAATAAGTTACAAGGTCACAACAAGGTAGATTGTGAGGTCAAGAATCCATGCTATCGTACTAGGGAACCATTTCGTAAGACTGGAACTGAATTTGGGACTGAATTTGGCTAGCTGGCTCATCAAATATTCTCCACTATTCAATCATTATCCCTTGCAAACCCACGCTTCTGGCTTCTCCCCCTAACTTCTGACACCAACCACCAAGTAACCTTGTATCCAGTTGGCTTGTTCACCCTGGATCCCATGTGATCTCACCCACCAGACCAGCCCGTTGCGTGGGACATTGTCAGAGGCCTTGCTAATGTCGTGTGGACTATGTCTACTGCCTTGCTTTCGTCAATCCTCTTGGTCACCTCTTCAAAAGAGTCAATCAAATTCATGAGGCGTGGTTTTCCATATTGATGAACCTTTCTTGGTTCTTGTGGTTCATTTCCACAACGGGTGATTATCAATGAAATCATACATAGTTTAGTATTTCAATCTTGTGGGATACTTACACCAGTGTCATTTTTCATTACTATTCTACAAATTCACGAATAAGTAAAACAATGATTACTGGAGCACAATTTCCTGAATTAATAGGAAACCATGGAAACAATGGAAATAATGGTCTCCCAGGACGAGAAGGAACAAAAGGAGACCAAGGAAACAAAGGTGACATGGGACCCCGAGGAGAGCGAGGAATTCAAGGAATTAAAGGAGAGAAGGGACAAGCTGGAATTCCTTCCGAACTCAAGGTAAGAATATTAATAGTGTGTTTGCAACAGCAAACTGTTTTACAATGCATTGTGTAAAACATATGCAAAATAAATCAGTCCATAAACAGCTTTAAAGGGCTCTACTATCAGAAAAGGAGCATCTGGTTCACAAATAAAAGTTCTCAGTTAAATTGCTCAAACCCCTGGTAATAATAGTCATTTATGTGAACGAAGGTTTGGGAGCTGAAACCTTTTACAAGGTATTGTACAAGCAATCCTTCTTTTCATAGTCATAGAATCATAGAACAGTACAGCACAGGAAAAGGGCCGTTGACCCTTCTAGTCCATGCTGAACTCTTAATCTGCACCCAGACAATAGCCCTCCATACCCTTCCCATCTATGTACCCATACGAATTTCTCTTAAATGTTGAGATCGACCCTGCATCCATCACTTGCACTAACAGCTCATTTCACACGCTCACCATTCTCTGAGTGAAGACATTCTCCACATGTTCCCTTTAAACATTTCCCCTCTCACCCTTAGTTCATGACCTCTAGTTTTAGTCTCACCCAATCTCAACAGAAAAAGATTGCTTGCATTTACCCTATCTATACCCCTCATAATCTTATATATCTCTGTCATATCTCGCCTAATTCTCCTGTGCTCTAGGGAATTAAGTTCTAACCTATTCAACTTTTCCTGTAGCTCAGGCCCTCAAGTCCTGGCAACATCTTTGTGAATTTCCTCTGCACTTTTTCAATTTTATTGACTTCTTTCCTGTGGATAGGTGACCGGAACTGCACACAATACTCCAAATTAAGCCTCACCAATGTCTATAAGACCATAAGACATAGGAGCAGAATTAGGCCATTCAGTTTGCTGCACCATGACTGATCCACTCAGCCCCACACTCACGCCTTCTCGCCATGTCCTTTGATGCCCTGACCAATCAAGAAATGATCAACTTCTGCCTTAAGTATACGCACGGCCTTAGCCTCCACCACAGTCTGTGGCAGAGCATTCCACAGATTTACTACGTTCTGGCTAAAAAAATCCCTGCCTACCTCTGTTCTAAAAGGTCGCCACTCAGTTTTGAGGTTGTGCCTTCTAGTTCTGGATACACCCTCCATCGGAACCATCCTCCCAACATCCACCTTATCTAGTCCTTTCAACATTCAGTAGGATTCAATGAGATCCCCACGCATTTTTCTGAATTTCCGTGAGTACAGGCCCAAAGCTGCCAAATGCTCCTCATATGTTAACTCCTTCATTCCCGGAATCATCTCGTGAATCTCCTCTGGACTCTCTCCAATGACAACACATCCTTTCTGAGATGGGGGGCCCAAAGCTGTTGCCAATACTCCAAGTGCAGCCTGACTAGTATCTTATAAAGGCTCAGCATTATCTCCTTGAAATAAATGCCAACATTGCATTTGCCTTCTTCACCACAGACTCAATATGTGAATTAACCTTCTGGAAGTCTTGCACAAGGACTCACAAGTCCCTCTGCATCTCTGATGTTTGAACTTTCTCCTCATTTAGATAATAGTCTGCCTGTTGTTCCTTTTACCAAAATGTATTATCTGACATTTCCCAACACTGTATTCCATCTGCCACTTTTTTCCCCATTCTTCCAATTTGTCTAAGTTCTGCTGCAATTGCATTGCTTCCTCAGCACTACCTACCCCTCCTCCTATCTTTGTATCATCTGCAAACTTTGCCATAAGGCCATCAATTCTATTATCTAGATAATCGTCAAACAATGTGAAAAGTAATGGTCCCAATACTGACCCCTGAGGTAGACCACTAGTCGCTGGCAGCCAATCAGAAAAGGCCCCTTCTAATCTCATTTGTTGCCTCCTGCCTGTCAGCCAGTCTGCTATCCATGCCAGTATCTTTCCTATAACACCATAGGATTTTATCTTGTTAAGCAGCCTTATGTGAGGCACCTTATCAAATGCCTTCTGAAAATCCAAGTAAATGGTACCCATTGCCTCTCCTATGTCCACCCTGCTTGTTAATCCCTCAACGAATTCTAACAGATTTGTCAGGCAAGTTTTTCCTTTACAGAAATCATGCTGACTTTGATTTATCTTATCATTAGTCTTCATGTACCCTGAAACCTCATTCTTAATTATAGACTCCAACACTTTCCCAGCCTCTGAGGTTAGGCTAACTGGTCTATAATTAACTCTTTTTTGTCTTCCTCCCTTCTTAAATAATGTCTGACATCTGTAAACTTCCAGCCCTCCGGGACCATGCCAGAATCAAGTGAGTCCTGAAAGACCATGACCAATGCATGTGTTATCTCTTCAGCAACCTCTCTCGGGACTCTGGGATGTAGTCGATCTGGTCCAGGTGACTTATCCACCTTAAGACCTTTGGAGTTTCCTTTGTAATAGCAATGGCACTCACTCCTGCTCCCTGACACTCATGGACCACTGGCACACTGCTTGTGTCTTTCATGTGAAGACAGATGCAAAGTGTCCATTAAGTTCATCTGACATTTCTTTGTCCCCCATGCTACCTCACCAGCATCATTTTCCAGTGGTTCAATATCAATTTTCACTTCGCTTTTACTGTTTATATAACTGAAAAAACTTCTGGTATTTTGCTTTATATTATTGGCTAGTCTGCTCTCATATTTCCTCCTTTCCCTTCTTATAGCTTTTTTAGTTGTCTTTTGTTGTATTTTAAAAGCTTCCCAATCATCCAACTTCCCACTCAATTTTGCTACCTTATAGAAACATAGAAACATAGAAAATAGGTGCAGGAGTAGGCCATTCGGCCCTTCGAGCCTGCACCGCCATTTATTATGATCATGGCTGATCATCCAACTCAGAACCCAGCCTTCCCTCCATACCCCCTGACCCCTGTAGCCACAAGGGCCATATCTAACTTCCTTTTAAACATAGCTAATGAACTGGCCTCAACAGTTTGCTGTGGCAGAGAATTCCACAGATTCACCACTCTCTGTGTGAAGAAGTTTTTCCTAACCTCGGTCCTAAAAGGCTTCCCCTCTATCCTCAAACTGTGACCCCTCGTTCTAGACCTCCCCAACATCGGGAACAATCTTCCTGCATCTAGCCTGTCCAATCCCTTTAGGATCTTATACGTTTCAATCAGATCCCCCCTCAATCTTCTAAATTCCAACGAGTACAAGCCCAGTTCATCCAGTCTTTCTTCATATGAAAGACCTGCCATCCCAGGAATCAATCTGGTGAACCTTCTTTGTACTCCCTCTATGGCAAAGATGTCTTTCCTCAGATTAGGGGACCAAAACTGCACACAATACTCCAGGTGTGGTCTCACCAAGGCCTTGTACAACTGCAGTAGTACCTCCCTGCTCCTGTACTCGAATCCTCTCGCTATAAATGCCAGCATACCGTTCGCCTTTTTCACCGCCTGCTGTACCTGCATGCCCACTTTCAATGACTGGTGTATAATGACACCCAGGTCTCGTTGCACCTCCCCTTTTCCTAATCGGCCACCATTCAGATAATAATCTGTTTTCCTATTTTTGCCACCAAAGTGGATAACTTCACATTTATCCACATTAAATTGCATCTGCCATGAGTTTGCCCACTCACCCAACCTATCCAAGTCACCCTGCATCCTCTTAGCATCCTCCTCACTGCTAACACTGCCACCCAGCTTCGTGTCATCCGCAAACTTGGAGATGCTGCATTTAATTCCCTCATCCAAGTCATTAATATATATTGTAAACAACTGGGGTCCCAGCACTGAGCCTTGCGGTACCCCACTAGTCACCGCCTGCCATTCTGAAAAGGTCCCGTTTATTCCCACTCTTTGCTTCCTGTCTGCTAACCAATTCTCCACCCACACCAATACCTTACCCCCAATACCGTGTGCTTTAAGTTTGCACACTAATCTCCTATGTGGGACCTTGTCAAAAGCCTTTTGAAAATCCAAATATACCACATCCACTGGTTCTCCCCTATCCACTCTACTAGTTACATCCTCAAAAAATTCTATGAGATTCGTCAGACATGATTTTCCTTTCACAAATCCATGCTGACTTTGTCCGATCATTTCACCGCTTTCCAAATGTGCTGTTATCACATCCTTGATAACTGACTCCAGCAGTTTCCCCACCACCGACGTTAGGCTAACCGGCCTATAATTCCCCGGTTTCTCTCTCCCTCCTTTTTTAAAAAGTGGGGTTACATTAGCCACCCTCCAATCCTCAGGAACTAGTCCAGAATCTAACGAGTTTTGAAAAATTATCACTAATGCATCCACTATTTCTTGGGCCACTTCCTTAAGCACTCTGGGATGCAGACCATCTGGCCCTGGGGATTTATCTGCCTTCAATCCCTTCAATTTACCTAACACCACTTCCCTACTAACATGTATTTCGCTCAGTTCCTCCATCTCACTGGACCCTCTGTCCCTTACTATTTCTGGAAGATTATTTATGTCCTCCTTAGTGAAGACAGAACCAAAGTAATTATTCAATTGGTCTGCCATGTCCTTGCTCCCCATAATCAATTCACCTGTTTCTGTTTGCAGGGGACCTACATTTGTCTTTATCAGTCTTTTCCTTTTTACATATCTATAAAAGCTTTTACAGTCCGTTTTTATGTTCTCTGCCAGTTTTCTCTCATAATCTTTTTTCCCCTTCCTAATTAAGCCCTTTGTCCTCCTCTGCTGAACTCTGAATTTCTCCCAGTCCTCAGGTGAGCCACTTTCTCTGGCTAATTTGTATGCTACTTCTTTGGAATTGATACTATCCCTAATTTCTCTTGTCAGCCACGGGTGCACTACCTTCCTTGATTTATTCTTTTGCCAAACTGGGATGAACAATTGTTGTAGTTCATCCATGCAACCTTTAAATGCCTGCCATTGCATATCCACCGTCAATCCTTGAAGTGTCATTTGCCAGTCTATCTTAGCTAATTCATGTCTCATACCTTCAAAGTTACCCCTCTTTAAGTTCAGAACCTTTGTTTCTGAATTAACTACGTCACTCTCCATGTTAATGAAGAATTCCACCATATTATGGTCACTCTTACCCAAGGGGCCTCTCACGACAAGATCGCTAATTAACCCTTCCTCATTGCTCAAAACCCAGTCCAGAATAGCCTGCTCTCTAGTCGGTTCCTCGACATGTTGGTTCAAAAAACCATCCCGCATACATTCCAAGAAATCCTCTTCCTCAGCACCTTTACCAATTTGGTTCACCCAGTCTACATGTAGATTGAAGTCACCCATTATAACTGCTGTTCCTTTATTGCACACATTTCTAATTTCCTGTTTAATACCATCTCCGACCTCACTACTACTGTTAGGTGGCCTGTACACAACTCCCACCAGCGTCTTCTGCCCCTTAGTGTTACGCAGCTCTACCCATATCGATTCCACATCTTCCCGGCTTATGTCCTTCCTTTCTATTGCGTTAATCTCTTTTTTAACCAGCAACGCCACCCCAGCTCCCCTTCCTTCGTGTCTATCCCTCCTGAATATTGAATATCCCTGAACGTTGAGCTCCCATCCCTGGTCACCCTGGAGCCATGTCTCTGTGATCCCAACTATATCATAATCATTAATAACAATCTGCACTTTCAATTCATCCACCTTATTACGAATGCTCCTTGCATTGACACATAAAGCCTTCAGGCACTCTTTTACAACTCTCTTAGCCCTTTTTAATGCTTGCCCTGGATTTGTCGGCCTGCCACTTTTACTTTTCCCCTTTGTACTTTTTGCTTCTACGCTCACTTTACACCCCTCTGTCTCTCTGCACTGGTTCCCATCCCTCTGTTGTGAACTAACCTCCTCACACCTAGCCGCTTTAATTTGATTCCCACCCCCCAACCATTCTAGTTTAAAGTCACCTCAGTAGCCCCCGCTAATCTCCCTGCCAGGATATTGGTCCCCCGAGGATTTAAGTGTAACCCGTCCTTTTTGTACAGGTCACACCTGCGCCAAAAGAGGTCCTAATGATCCAAAAACTTGAATCCCTGCCCCCTGCTCCAATCCCTCAGCCACGCATTTATCCTCCACCTCATCGCATTCCTACTCTCACTGTCGCGTGATATATGCCCTTTCCTTGGCTTTTATACAGTTCTTAACTTCCTTTGTCAGTCACGGTTGCCTACCCCTGCCACTTAAAAACCTCTTCCTCTGTGGGACCTATCTATCCTGTGCCAGAAACTTCAGCCATCTCTATTCCGCCATCAGCCCCACCAGTACCCCCCTCAAATCCATCTGGGCAAGCTCCTCTCTCATGACACTGTAATTCCCTGGTTTCCATTGTAATACTGATAAACATGACTTATGCTTCTGTCTTTCAAATTGCAGTATGAATTCAATCATATTTTGATCACTGTCTCCTAAGAGTTCCTTTACGTTAAGCTCCCTCATAAGATCTGGGTTATTACACAATATCCAATATAAGATAGCCCTTTCCTGAATAGGCTCAAGCCAAAGCTGTTCTAAAAACCTACCTCGTATGCATTCAACAAATACCCTCTCTTACGATCCAACACCAACCTGATTTTCCCGATTCCCTTGCATATTGAAGTCCCCTGTAACAATTGTGTCATTATCCTTATTACATGCCTTTTCCGGCTCCCTTTGCAATCTCAACCCCATATCTTGGCTACTATTTGGAGGCCTATATATGATTCCCCTAATGCTTTTTTTACCCTTGCTATTTCTTAACTCCACCCACAAAGATTTTCCTTTCAGTTCAAAGTATATCGTTTGATGTTAAGCTCCCAACTAAGGCCTTCTTTCAGCCACGACTCAGCGATGCCCACAATGTCATACTGACCAATCTCTAACTGTGCAACGAGTTTGTCCACCTTATTCTGAATGCTACACACATTTAAATACAGTACCTTCAGTCCTGTGTTCTTCACCTGCCCCAGAAGAGGTCCCATTTATCTGGAAATCTGAGACCCTGTCCCCTGCTCCAATTCTTCAGCCACGCATTTATCTGCCACCTCAATCTATTCCTATCCTCACTGTCGAGTGACACAGGCGGCAATCCCAAGATTACTACCCTTGAGGTCATTCTTCTTGGCTTCCTTCCTAACTCTCTATATTCTATTTTCTGGACCTCTTTTCTTTTTCCTGCTATGTTGTTGGTACCAATATGTATCACGACTTCTGGCTGCTCTCCATCTTTTTTCAGGATATTGCTGATGCGTCCGAAAACATCTTGGACCCTGCATCTAGGAGGCAAACTACCATCCGTGTTTCCTTTTTGCAAGCATAGAATTGCCTATCTGTCCCCCGACTATTGAGTGCCCTGCTACTATCATTCTCTTCAGTTCTTTACCATTCTGAGCCACAGGGCCAGACTCAGTGCCAGAGGTTTGGCCGCTGTTGCTTCCCCCAAGTAGGTTGTTCCCACCAGTGCTCAAAATGGAGTACCTATAGTTGAGGGGGATTGCCACAGGGGTGCTCTCCACTATCTGACATTCCCCTTTCCCTCTCCTGACAGTCACCCATCTATTTCTTCCTGTAGCCTTGGGGTGATTACCTCCCTGTAGCTCCTGTCTATCACTGCCCAACAAGCCAAAGTGCATCGAGCCACAGTTCCATTAAGACTTCAACATAACAACCAACTCCTGTACTCAATACATTGACTTATGAAGGTCTATGTGTCCAAAGCTCTCTTTATGACCCTATCTACCTCTGATGCCACTTTCAAGGAATTATGTATATGTCTTCCCAGATCCCTGCATTCTACTGCACACTTATTTTAAGGACTCTACAACTCATGAACTCAATATTTGTTGCTTATTTATTTATTATTATTTATTTCCATTTCTCTTTGTATTTGCAGTTTGTTGTCTTTTGTATATTGGTTATTTGCCTGACTCTGTTCTGTGAGGTTTTTCATTGATTCTATTGTGTTTCTTTCTATTTACTAGTAAGGAGGCATGGGATCCAAGGAGAACTTGCTTTGTGGAACCAGAATTGGCTTGCCCACAGATAGCAAAGGGTGATTGTAGATTGTTCGTATTCTACATGACAGTTAGTGACCAGTGGTGTTCTGTAGGGATCTGTTCTGGGATCCCTCCTCTTTGTGATTTTTATAAATAACCTGGATGAGAAAGTAGAAGAATGGGTTAGTAAGTTTGCTGATGACACAAAGGCTCTTTCAAGAGCCTCTTAGGTAAGTACATAGAGCTTAGAAAATAGAGGGCTATGCACTAGGGGAATTCTAGGCAGTTTCTAGAGTAGGTTACATGGTCGGCACAACATTGTGGGCCAAAGGACCTGTAATGTGCTGTAGATTTCTATGTTTTATGTTCTACTATGAATGTCAGCAAAGAAATGAATCCTTAGCGTAGTACATGGTAACCTATATGTACTTAAATTTACTTTGAACTTTGAACTTTGAACTCAGTGGCCAATGGCTCTATGTGTAAGTCCTACCTGGTTTGTCCTCCCAAAGGACAACGTCTCACACTTGTCTGCTGGCCATTTTTCAGCCCATTTTTCCAGCTAGTCTTGATTCCACTGAAAACTTTCATAGCCATCTTCCCTGTCCATTACGTCCCAAATGTTGGTATCATCTGCAATTTGCAATATATATTTTTATGCCAATGTACATTCAGTCCAAATACATGCCATGGGAGCAGGTCGCCTGGTCGTATGAGCAGCAAATACATATTACCAGTCCTGATTATGCGACCACTGATGCCAGGCAGACAGTCTCTGAAGAGTAGTGATAATGGCTGGGGTCACCCGTCTTGTAAAGACTCTGCCCAGAAGAAGGCAATGGGAAACCACTTCTGCAGAATAATTTGCCAACAACAATCATGATCATGGAAAGACCGTGATCTCTCATGTCATACAACATGGCACAAACAAACGAGAGTAACTGACAACCCTCAGCCTTAGCAATCTTAATGACTTTAAAAACAGTGTAATTTTATTTAATATACTGTTCTCACTTTAATTAATTATTTTATGTTTCCATAGGTTGCTTTTATGGCTTCCATGGCAACCCATTTCACAAACCAGAACAGTGGTATCATCTTCAGCAGTGTGGAGACCAATGTTGGCAGCTATTTTGATGTCATGACGGGAAGATTTAGTGCACCTATAGCAGGTAAGTTGATGATATAAAGAAATACAATAAAATTTTAGAAAAAAATATATATAAGAATCAGGTTTATTATTACTGACCTACAGTCACTGTCCACTTTATTAGGTACACCTGTACATCTTCTCCTTAATCCAAATATCTAATCTGCCATTTATGTGGCAGCAACTCAATGTACAAAAGCATACAGACATGGTTAAGAGGTCCAGTTGTTGTTCAGACCCAACAACAGAATGGAGAAGAAATATGATTGTTGGTGGCTTTGTGACAAAGTTTGTGGATGATGCAAAGACAGGTGGAGGGGTAGGCACTGCTGAGGAAGCAATGTGATTGCAGCAGGACTTAGACAAACCGGAAGAATGGGCAAGAAAGTAGCAGATGGAATAGAGTGTTGGGAAATGTATGATGATGTATTTTGGTAAAAGGAACAATAGTGCAGACTATATTCCAAACGAAGAGGAAATTGAAAAATTAGAGGTGCAAAGGGACTTAGGAATCCTCATGCAAGATTCCCAGAAGGTTAATTTACAGGTTGAGTCTTTGGTAAAGAAAGCAAATGCAATATTGGCATTTATTTTGAGGGAATAGAATATAAAAACAAGGAGAAAATGCTGAAGCTTTATAAGATACTAGTTAGGTTGCACTTAGAGTATTGCCAACAGTTTTGGGCCCTTTTTCTCAGAAAGGATGTATTGCCATTGGAGAGAGTCAAGAGGAGGTTCACAAGATGATTCCAGGAATGAAGAGGTTAATATATGAGGAGCGTTTGGCAGCTTTAGGTCTGTACTCACTAGAATGTAGAAGAATGCTTGGGGATCTCATTGAAACCTACCAAATGTTGAAAGGACTAGTTAAGGTGGATGTGGAGAGGATGTTTCCTCTGGTGGGGATATCCAGAACTTGAGGCACAGCCTCAAAATTGAAGGGTGAGCTTTTAGAACAGAAGTAAAGAGGAATATTTCTTAGCCAAAGAGTAGTGAATCTATGGAATGCTGTGCCACAGACTGCAGTGGAGGCCAAGTCCATGGTTATGTTCAAAACAGAAGTCGACAGTTTTCCTGATTGGTTGGGGCATCAAAGGATATGGTGAGAGGTCAAGTGTATGGGGTTGCATGGGATCCAGATTTCAGCTATGATGAAATAGCAGAGCTACTTGATGGGTTGAATGGCCTAAGTCTGCTCCTATGTCTTATGGTCTTCTGGCCTTATCATCTTTCCTGTCTGTTATTTTTTCAAAGAATTCCAGCAGATTTGTGAGGCAATATTTTCCCTTGAGGAGACCATACTGACAACAGCCTATTTTATGATATGCCTTCAAGTACCCTGAGACCTCATCCTTAGTAATCGACTTCAACATCTTCCCAACCACTGAGGTCAGACTACCTGGCCAGTAGTTTCCTTTCTTCTGCCTCTCTCCCTTCTTGAAGAGTGGAATGATATTTGCAAATTTCCAGCCTTCTGGAACCATTCCAGAATGTAGTGATTCTAGAAGAATCATTACTAATGCCTCCACAATCTCTTCAGCCACCTCTTTCAGAACTCTGGGGTGTACACTATCTGGTCCAGGTGACTTATCTACCTTCAGACCTTTCAGTTTCCCAAGAACACTTTCTCTCGTTATAGTAACTTCACACACTTCATGACCCCTGATACATGGAACTTCCACCATACTGCTAGCGTCTTCCACAGTGAAGAATGATGCAAAATACTTATTCAGTTCCTCCACCATTTCCTTGTCCTCCATTGCTACCTCTGCAGCATCATTTTCCAGCAATCTGATATCCACTCTCGCCTCTCTTTTACACTTTACGTAACTGAAGAAATTTTTGGTACCCTCTATATTAGCTGGCTTACTTTCATATTCCATTTTTACCTTCTTAATGACTTTTTTTGTTGCCTTCTGTTGTTTTTAAAAGCTTCCCAATCCCCTAAAGTTCTGCTATTTTTTGCTCTATTTTATGTCTGTTCTTTGGCTTTATGGTGACTTTGATAGCCATGGTTGTGTCATCTTTCCTTCAGAATATTTCTCCCTCTTTGGGATGTATATTCCCTGTGCTTTCAGAAATTTCAGCCTTTGCTGCTCTGACATCATCCTTGTTCTTTTCAATAGGTTTCAATAGATACTTTTAACATCAGAGAAATGTATGCTCTATATATGCTTTCTGAGAGGCGGGACTGCGCAGGCGTGTGACGTCGGGCAGTGCAGCGCGGCAGATTTAAAAGGGCAGACATCCTGCTTCGGGTTTGATTCGAAGAAGGAGTCTGAGAGTCTGAGTGGGAATGCCGAGAAAGAGAATTTTGAAATTTTCGTTATTTTTTTTTCTCCAACGGCTTTCTGAGAGGCGGGACTGCGCAGGCGTGTGACGTCGGGCAGTGCAGCGCGGCAGATTTAAAAGGAACAAAGCCTCGTAGAGCGGGCAGCGTAGTTTGCGGGCGGCGGAGTGAGCCGGGAGCAGAGTGAAGGCTTAAGGGCTTCGGCTCACCGGGCTTAGGCGGAAGCGGGCGAGGCGAGGAAGGTTTGACATTCATTTTCTGTTGCTATTTGAGGAGAGGGGCATTATGACTGTGAGGGCAGTTTGCTGTTCTCGGTGTCGGATGTGGGAGGCCCTGGAGTCTCCAAGCCTCCCGGACGTCTACATCTGCGCCAAGTGCATCGAGATGCAGCTCCTAAGGGACCGCGTTACGGAACTGGAGCTGCAGCTCGATGACCTTCGTCTGGTCAGGGAGAGTGAGGAGGTGATAGAGAGGAGTGGAAGGCAGGTGGTCACGCCGGGGCCACGGGAGGCAGACAAGTGGGTCACGGTTAGGAGGGGGAAGGGGAAAAGTCAGGTGATGGGGAGTACCCCGGTGGCTGTGCCCCTTAACAACAGGTACTCCTGTTTGAGTACTGTTGGGGGGGACAGCTTACCCGGGGGAAGCGACAGTGGCCGTGCCTCCGGCACAGAGTCTGGCCCTGTAGCTCAGAAGGGTAGGGCAAGGAAGAGGAGGGCAGTTGTGATAGGGGACTCGATAGTAAGGGGGTCAGATAGGCGATTCTGTGGACGCAGTCCAGAGACCCGGATGGTAGTTTGCCTCCCTGGTGCCAGGGTCCGGGATATTTCTGATCGTGTCCAAGATATCCTGAAGTGGGAGGGTGAGGAGCCAGAGGTCGTGGTACATATAGGTACCAATGACATAGGTAGGAAAAGGGATGAGGTCCTGAAAGGAGAATATAGGGAGCAAGGAAGGGAGTTGAGAAAAAGGACCGCAAAGGTAGTAATCTCGGGATTACTGCCTGTGCCACGCGACAGTGAGAGTAGGAATGCGATGAGGTGGAGGATAAATGCGTGGCTGAGGGATTGGAGCAGGGGGCAGGGATTCAAGTTTTTGGATCATTGGGACCTCTTTTGGCGCAGGCGTGACCTGTACAAAAAGGACGGGTTACACTTGAATCCTAGAGGGACCAATATCCTGGCAGGGAGATTAGCGGGGGCTACTGAGGTGACTTTAAACTAGAATGGTTGGGGGGTGGGAATCAAATTAAAGAGGCTAGGCGTGAGGAGGTTAGTTCACAACAGAGGGATGGGAACCAGTGCAGAGAGACAGAGGGGTGTAAAGTGAGGGTAGAAGCAAAAAGTACCAAGGAGAAAAGTAAAAGTGGCAGGCCGACAAATCCAGGGCAAGCATTAAAAAGGGCCACTTTTCAACATAATTGTATAAGGGCTAAGAGAGTTGTAAAAGAGCGCCTGAAGGCTTTATGTGTCAATGCAAGGAGCATTCGTAATAAGGTGGATGAATTGAAAGTGCAGGTTGTTATTAATGATTATGATATAGTTGGGATCACAGAGACATGGCTCCAGGGTGACCAGGGATGGGAGCTCAACGTTCAGGGATATTCAATATTCAGGAGGGATAGACATGAAGGAAGAGGAGGTGGGGTGGCGTTGCTGGTTAAAGAAGAGATTAACGCAATAGAAAGGAAGGACATAAGCCGGGAAGATGTGGAATCGATATGGGTAGAGCTGCGTAACATTAAGGGGCAGAAGACGCTGGTGGGAGTTGTGTACAGGCCACCTAACAGTAGTAGTGAGGTCGGAGATGGTATTAAACAGGAAATTAGAAATGTGTGCAATAAAGGAACAGCAGTTATAATGGGTGACTTCAATCTACATGTAGACTGGTTGAACCAAATTGGTAAAGGTGCTGAGGAAAAGGATTTCTTGGAATGTATGCGGGATGGTTTTTTGAACCAACATGTCGAGGAACCAACTACAGAGCAGGCTATTCTGGACTGGGTTTTGAGCAATGAGGAAGGGTTCATTAGCAATCTTGTCGTGAGAGGCCCCTTGGGTAAGAGTGACCATAATATGGTGGAATTCTTCATTAAGATGGAGAGTGACATAGTTAATTCAGAAACAAAGGTTCTGAACATAAAGATGGGTAACTTTGAAGGTATGAGACGTGAATTAGCTAAGATAGACTGGCAAATGACACTTAAAGGATTGACGGTGGATATGCAATGGCAAGCATTTAAAGGTTGCATGGATGAACTACAACAATTGTTCATCCCAGTTTGGCAAAAGAATAAATCAAGGAAGGTAGTGCACCCGTGGCTGACAAGAGAAATTAGGGATAGTATCAATTCCAAAGAAGAAGCATACAAATTAGCCAGAGAAAGTGGCTCACCTGAGGACTGGGAGAAATTCAGAGTTCAGCAGAGGAGGACAAAGGGCTTAATTAGGAAGGGGAAAAAAGATTATGAGAGAAAACTGGCAGGGAACATAAAAACGGACTGTAAAAGCTTTTATAGATATGTAAAAAGGAAAAGACTGGTAAAGACAAATGTAGGTCCCCTGCAGACAGAAACAGGTGAATTGATTATGGGGAGCAAGGACATGGCAGACCAATTGAATAACTACTTTGGTTCTGTCTTCACTAAGGAGGACATAAGTAATCTTCCAGAAATAGTAAGGGACAGAGGGTCCAGTGAGATGGAGGAACTGAGCGAAATACATGTTAGTAGGGAAGTGGTGTTAGGTAAATTGAAGGGATTGAAGGCAGATAAATCCCCAGGGCCAGATGGTCTGCATCCTAGAGTGCTTAAGGAAGTAACCCAAGAAATAGTGGATGCATTAGTGATAATTTTTCAGAACTCGTTAGATTCTGGACTAGTTCCTGAGGATTGGAGGGTGGCTAATGTAACGCCACTTTTTAAAAAAGGAGGGAGAGAGAAACCGGGGAATTATAGACCGGTTAGCCTAACGTAGGTGGTGGGGAAACTGCTGGAGTCAGTTATCAAGGATGTGATAACAGCACATTTGGAAAGCGGTGAAATGATCGGACAAAGTCAGCATGGATTTGTGAAAGGAAGATCATGTCTGACGAATCTCATAGAATTTTTTGAGGATGTAACTAGTAGAGTGGATAGGGGAGAACCAGTGGATGTGGTATATTTGGATTTTCAAAAGGCTTTTGACAAGGTCCCACACAGGAGATTAGTGTGCAAACTTAAAGCACACGGTATTGGGGGTAAGGTATTGGTGTGGGTGGAGAATTGGTTAGTAGACAGGAAGCAAAGAGTGGGAATAAACGGGACCTTTTCAGAATGGCAGGCGGTGACTAGTGGGGTACCGCAAGGCTCAGTGCTGGGACCCCAGTTGTTTACAATATATATTAATGACTTGGATGAGGGAATTAAATGCAGCATCTTCAAGTTTGCGGATGACACGAAGCTGGGTGGCAGTGTTAGCAGTGAGGAGGATGCTAAGAGGATGCAGAGTGACTTGGATAGGTTGGGTGAGTGGGCAAACTCATGGCAGATGCAATTTAATGTGGATAAATGTGAAGTTATCCACTTTGGTGGCAAAAATAGGAAAACAGATTATTATCTGAATGGTGGCCGATTAGGAAAAGGGGAGGTGCAACGAGACCTGGGTGTCATTATACACCAGTCATTGAAAGTGGGCATGCAGGTACAGCAGGCGGTGAAAAAGGCGAATGGTATGCTGGCATTTATAGCGAGAGGATTCGAGTACAGGAGCAGGGAGGTACTACTGCAGTTGTACAAGGCCTTGGTGAGACCACACCTGGAGTATTGTGTGCAGTTTTGGTCCCCTAATCTGAGGAAAGACATCTTTGCCATAGAGGGAGTACAAAGAAGGTTCACCAGATTGATTCCTGGGATGGCAGGACTTTCATATGAAGAAAGACTGGATGAACTGGGCTTGTACTCGTTGGAATTTAGAAGATTGAGGGGGGATCTGATTGAAACGTATAAGATCCTAAAGGGATTGGACAGGCTAGATGCAGGAAGATTGTTCCCGATGTTGGGGAAGTCCAGAACGAGGGGTCACAGTTTGAGGATAGAGGGGAAGCCTTTCAGGACCGAGATTAGGAAAAACTTCTTCACACAGAGAGTGGTGAATCTGTGGAATTCTCTGCCACAGGAAACTGTTGAGGCCAGTTCATTGGCTATGTTTAAGAGGGAGTTAGATATGGCCCTTGTGGCTACAGGGGTCAGGGGGTATGGAGGGAAGGCTGGGGCAGGGTTCTGAGTTGGATGATCAGCCATGATCATAATAAATGGCGGTGCAGGCTCGAAGGGCCGAATGGCCTACTCCTGCACCTATTTTCTATGTTTCTATGTTTCTATGTTTCTATATATCCTGAAATTCTTTTTCTTCACAAACATCCACAAAAACAGAGGAGTGCCCAAAGAATGAATGACAGTTAACCATTAGAACTCCAAAGCTCCCCCCAGCTCCCCCCTCCCACGCACAAGCGACAAACCCTCCCACCCCCATCAGCAAAAAAGCATCAGCACCAAGTGTGTAGCAAAGCATCAATAAAGACACAGACTTGCAGTATCCCAAAGACTACACGTTCACCTGGTAATTCGACACACTGCAGGCTCTCTCTCTCCCTAACAAGGGGAAAAAAGGTGTCCCCCTATCACAGAGAGAGGGAAGACATAACAAACAACTCGCAGATTTATGATGTTAAAAGTCTGTTGCGACTCTTTTTCTGAGCTCTATGCCCAGAGAGTTGACTCTGAGCCTCAAGTCTCTGAATACACAGCCGACAGCTAACCCGCTACTCCCGATGTTCCATGTTCTCCCGCGATGCCTTTGTCAGGGACACCAGCCTAGAATCAGCACGGCCCCAGGGCCATAAAAACCTGACACCCAGAAGGCACATTAGTCTTCTGGGCTGCATCCTTGGGATATCAAAAAGCGGCCGGTTTTGAGGCCCTGAGAGTGGGTCCCATTCCTGCAAAGGACTGAAGTCAGAGTGAACTCCAGGTCAGGATCTTCAAAAGAACCTTGAAAAAAAAAGATATCAAAAATAGAATAGAGTTGCTCCAAACATGCAAGTAAACATGCTGTTTAGTGCCATCATAACTTCGCTCCGCCCTTCAATCAATTCTGGCCAACTTCTCTCATGCCTCCGTAATTCCCCTTACTCCACAGTAATACTGATAGATCTGGCTTTAGCTTCTCCTTCTCAAATTTCAGGTTAAATCTGGTCATATTATGATCACTTACTCCAAAGGGTTTTACCTTAAGCTCTCTAATCAGTTCTGGTTCATTGCACATCACCCAATCCAGAATAACTGATCCTTTAATGGGTTCAATCATGAGTTGCTCTAAAAAGCCATCTCGTAGGCACTCTAGTTCTCTCTCCTGGAATGCAACACCAACCTGATTTTCCCAATCTACCTGTGTATTGAAGTGCCCCATGACTATTGTTACGTTGCCCTTTTGACATGCATTTTCTATCTCCCATTGTAATTTGTAGGCCACATCCTTACTACTGTTTGGGGGTCTGTATATAACTCCCATCAGGGGTTTTTCCCCCTACAGTTCCTTAGCTCTATCCACAATGATTCAACACCTTCTGACCCTATGTCACCACTTTCTAATTATTTGATTTAATTTTTTACCAACAGAGCAACGCCACCCCCTCTGCCTTCCTGCCTGTCCTTTCGATACAACGTGTATCCTTGGACGTTAAGCTCCCAGCTGCAATCTTGCAGCCATGATTCAGTGACGCCTCCAACATCATTCCTGCTGATCTGCAACTGTGCTGCAAGTTCATTGACCTTATTCTGTATACCGTGCACATTCCGATACCACAACATTAGTCTTGTATTTACCCTTTTCGACTTTGTCTGCTCATCTTGTTGACTGTAACCTTGCCCAATTAACAGCCCCTCCTCACTACACGTTTCCAATGTTTGTGAACCAGCTACCTCATCTTCAGCATTATTATCCGCCTATCCGACGATACCTGTTGCATTGAAATACTGGCAGCTCAGGACACTAGTCACACCATGCTCAACCTTTTCATTCCTACCTTTGTCTCGAGTCTTACCAACACCTGCTTCCACTAACTGTTCTGGCAATCTGGTTCCCATCTCGCTGCAACTGTAGTTTAAACCTCGCCGTGCAGCATTAACAAACCTTCCCTGTCGGGTATTAGTCCCCCTCCAGTTCAGGTGTCATCCGTCCCTTCTGTACAGGTCCCACCTTCCTTGGAAGAGAGACCAGTGATCCAAAAATCTTTTGCCCTCCCTCCTACAGCAACTCCTTAGCTACATATTAAACCATATAATCTTCCTAGTTCTGGCCTCACTAGAACATGGCATGGGTAGCAATCCTGAGATTACAGCCCTGGAGGTCTCGCTTGTGTCTTAGCACCTAACTCCCTGAATTCCCTATGCAGACGTTCATGACTTGTCCTATACATGTCATGGACCATGATTTCCAGCTGTTGACCCTCCCACTTAAGGATACTGAGGACTCGATACGAGATTTCCCAGATCGTGGCACCTGGGAGATAACATACCATTCGGAAACAAGAGAAAATCTCCAGATGCTGGAAATCTGAGCAACACACACAAAATGCTGGAGGAGCTCAGCAGGCCAGGCAGCATTTACGGAAAAATGAACAGTCAATGTGTCCTGCCGAAGGGTTTCGGCCCAAAACGTTGACAGTGCTTTTTCCCATAGATGCTGCCTGGCCTAATGAGTTCCTCCAGCATTTTGTGTGTACAAATCTTGTTCTTGCCCACAGAACCTCCTGTCCATTCCCAAACTAACAAATCCCTTCTCACCACAGCATGCCTCCTCTTCCCCTTTCCATTCTGAGTCACAGAGACAGACTCTGTGCCAGAGACCCAACCACTGTGACTTTCCTCTGTTAGTCTATCACTCCCGACAGTATCCAAAGTGTCATACCTGTTGTTGAGGGGGATGGTCACAGAGCTGATCTGCACTGGTTCCTTAATGTCTTTCCCCTTCCTGACTGTCATCCAGTTTCCTGTGTCCTGCACCTTGGGTGTAACTACTTCTCTATGTGTCTTATCACACCTTCACCCTCCCAAATGATCTGGTGTTCATCCAGTTCCAGCTTCAACTCCTTAACACGGTTTGTTAAAAGCTGCAGCTGGATGCACTTCTCACTGTTGTAGTTGTCAGGTTCACCAGAAGTCTCCCTGCCTTTCCACTTCCTGGCAAGAGGAGCATTTAACTATCCTGCCTGGCATCTCTACTCTCCAAGCTGAGCAGATATAAAGAAGGGAATGAAAAAAAAAGAGCTTTTCTTTCCTTTGCTTTCTCTGAGTGAAGCCTCTCTTCTCTGAAGCCTCAAAGAACTAAAGCCTTAAGATCACCATTATGTCAACTCAGACATCGGCCGCTGCACTTGCCCCTGCCTTCCTTTAATTTGCTTTTGCTAATCAATTGCAAACGGCGACTGGTTGCTGGTCAAAGCTCTATTACGCTGCTGCGACTCGTTGCTGCCTTTTATCCTCGGACAGTGGACGTGATTGAAATCCACTCCTCTCTAATGTCCTGATGTCTGGATCGGCAGTTGTTCAAAGCTCTATTCTACCCATACTTATTCTACCGTCAACTACCCATCCTTATCAATCCCATTTAGTAACACTTAACTTGTAGCCTTCCGTGCCCTGGCCATTCAAAGCTCATTGAGAGACTTCTGAGATGTTGCTTCTACTGCCGTCTCAATCTTTACTGATTGATTTGACATTGAATGTGTCATTTTACTTTTCCAACCAAGCCACATTTCCCAAAAAGCTTCAGATATTTAGATAATTGGAGATTCTATGTCTGGGAGAAATTTTTGATTGGAACAATGGACCATTTTGTTTCCCTATATTTGTGGAGGTTTAGCAGAACTGGGGAGGAGGGATCTCATTGTAACCTGTTGAATATTGAAAGGCCTACAGACAGTGGATGCACTTCCTACAGTGGGGGAGTCCAGGACCAGAGGGCACAGTCTCCGAATAGAAGGAAGTTCTTTTAAAATAGAGATAAGGAGGAATTTCTTTAGCCAAAGAGTGTGGTGAAACTGTGGAATTCATTTCCTCAGATGGCTGCGGAGGCCAAGTCTTTGGGCATCTTTAAAGCAGAGGTTGATAAGTTCTTGATTAGTAAGGGCATCAGAAGGCATGAGAATGGGGTTGAGACGGGTAATAAATCAGCCATAATTGAATAGTGGAGCAGATTCAATTGACCACTTTCTTCTCCTTTGTCTTATGGAACTCGATGTAATGACCCAAATGCTGTTGAGGAAGTTACATCTATTAACTGTATATGTTCATGACGATGATTAACGGTAAAACCATGGAAATGGGAGCTGGTCTCAGCCTGAAACCTCCACTCTTTATCCTCCTGCATAGATGTAGCCTGACTTTCTGAGTCCCTCCATTATTCTCTGATGTCTCCTGAGTGTCCAGCTGCATGTCAATACTATTAAGTGTCACAATATCTAATCTAGGAACATCTAGAGCAACCCATTGGAACAATGGTCTAGGCACAGAAGAGAGCTCTCAGATGCATTTTGTTGGATCTGGAAGTGCAGTCCCAAGAGGTTCCCAGGAGAGTCTGCTCACTGCTTGATCACTTTTAAACTTTAACATGACATGCGTGGAGCATTCCCAAGGAGTTTGAGTTATTGTATGTTGCTCGTTGTTGGATATTGCTGACTGTCACTTGGGCATTAATTTTTGAAGGCAAAAGATTGTTGCAGACGTGAGTTACAGCAAGCTACAACGTCTATGGAAAACATCCCTCGATGATTATTTGTTGTCTGAACTGCTCCCTCGTGATTCTATAAATATCCTCCAAGCCACTTGATCTTGGAACTGATAACCTGCAGATTCTATATGAAGCTTTCATGAATCATAATCAGATTGTACTCCTGGTCTCTACTTTCTATGAAGTTCTAGCGAATGTCAAAGTGTATTTTTAATGGTAATTGCTGCACAATATCACACTTGTGGGAAATTATATTTTTTACTTTTTTTATTAGAGCAGGGGTTTCCAACCTGGGGTCCACAGACCCCTTGGTTAATGGTAAGGCTCCATGGCATAAAAAGGGTTGGGAACCCCTGATTTAGGGATGCAGCAGAGTAACAGGTCCCTCCAGCCCAACGAGCCACCACCCCAATGACCAAATAACCTACTAACCCAAACGTCTAAAGAATGTGGGAGGAAACTGGAGCACCTGGAACAAACCCACGAGGTCATGGGGAGAACATACAAACTCTTTAAAGACAGTGGCGGGAATCAAAGCCAGGTTGCTGGCTTTCTAATAGTATTACACTAACTGCTATGCCACCATTTCAGTCTAGCAGGAGATTTCTGATGACTGGACTCACTAGGGTCTGGAAGTCATTCATAAAGACTGTAATCCTGTTCTGCCAACTCTTGTTCGCAAGCTTTGGTATCAACACAACACCATGGGTCAAAGGGCTCCTACTGTTCCATGGTTTCTGTTCTATTCAGATACCAACAAACATAGAAACATAGAAAAGCTACAGCACAATACAGGCCCTTCAGCCCACAATGCTGTGCTGAACATAGACTTACTTCAGAAATTACCTCAGGCTACCCATAGCTCTCTAGTTTTTCTAAGCTCCATGTAACTATCCAGGAGTCTCTTAAAAGACCCTATTGTTTCCGCCTCCATCACCGTTGCCGGCAGCCCATCCCACACACTCACCACTCTCTGCGTAAAAAACTTACCCCGGCATCTCCCTTGTACCTTAAAACTGTGTCCTCTCGTGTTAGCCCTTATAAGACTATAATAATATGCCTTTTATATCACCATTTAGGATATACCACGGGAACTAGCAGGCAGCACAATAGCATAATGGTTAGGATAACAGTTACAGAATGAGTGACCCAGTTTCAATTCCCACTGCTGCCTGTAAG
This sequence comes from Mobula hypostoma, assembly GCF_963921235.1. NCBI lineage: Eukaryota > Metazoa > Chordata > Chondrichthyes > Myliobatiformes > Myliobatidae > Mobula > Mobula hypostoma. Next base: position 17,758,677 of record NC_086099.1, on the reverse strand, counting down.
GAGTTTTTACGTTCTCCCTGTGACTGTATGGGTTTCCTCCAGGTGCTCTGGTTTCCTCCCACATTCCAAAGATGGGTGGTTTAGTAGGTTAATTGGTCACAGGGGCACAAGCTTGTAGGTCCAGAAAGGCCTGTTACTGTAGTGTATCTCTAAAATAAAATAATTATAACATTACACAAGACAAATATGTTGTTGGATTCTTGAGAGAAATCAGTAATTTAAATGACTGGTGAGAATGATGGTAAAATGATTCTTACATAAAGGGGAATGGTGAGAATCAGCATCTGTGGTGCCCATAACCCTATGTGTCTATACTGGAGAAGCTGGGAGTCGGTATCTGTGAAACTGGGGAGAGACAGTATATATGGGGCCTATACCCAGGGAGAGTTACTGCACATTCACAGTCAATTCATGTGTGTCAGTGATGGTCCCAACAGATTGTAACAGATCTTTGCTTGTGGAAATGCCCCTGATGATGGCAGTGCTCTGGAAGGAGAGAAGGGTTGGCTATCAAACGTTGGTGTTGTTTCATAACACATCGGGGCAGTATGGTAGTGTAGTGGTCAACACAAAGCTTTCCAGCACCAGCAATCACTGATCGGGGTGCAATTTCCACTGCCACCTGTAAGGAATTTTTACCTTCTCCCTGTGACCGTGTGGGTTTCCTCCAGGTGCTCCGGTTTCCTCCCACAGTCCAAAGATGGGTGGTTAGGTTTAAGGTTAGTCAGCTGTTGGCACGCTACATTTGGAGCCAGAAGCGTGGTGATACTTACGGGCTGCCCCCAGCACATTCTCAGTCTGTGCTGGTTATTGACACAAACTACATGCCGGTGTTTCAACGTGTGACAAATCAAGCTAACCTTTTTTAAATTGTGGCAGTGGGGAGAGAACTGGAGACTGAGTGGAGAGAATAGGGGCAGGTGTTCAGGAAATCGGTTCAAACTTTGTGTATGCAATGCAAGAAAGAGTACGAATAATTCACAAAAGAACATTCCGCAGCTTATAACACAGGTGTTGATCTTTTCCCCTGACAGCTGCATTATATCAGAAGTCGGGCTGTTCTTACATAAAGAATCTCTCTCCTGTACTGGCTGACTCCTTCTCACATATTGCTTTTACCTAACTCTTCTTCTATATAAAATTGAACATAGAACATACAGTGCAGTAAAAGCCCTTCAGCCCAGAGTGCTGTGCAGACCCTGTAACCTGCTCCAAGATCAGTCCAACCCTTCCCTTTTTCATAGTCCTCCATTCTTTCTTCATCCATGTACCTATCCAAGAGTCTCTTTAAGCGCCCTTGGGGTACCTGCGTCTACCACCACAGCTGGTAGCACGTACCACACACGCACCACTCTCTGTGTAAAACTCTCCCCCTGTACTTTCCTCCAATCGCTTCTTCCTCATATTAGCCATATCCAACCTGGAAAAAAGTCTCTGGCTGTCCGGGACACATGCTTTTTCCTCAAGCTTCCCAACTATATTACATATACATCTTCCTTACTGTCTTGTTTGAGTTAAGCAATGACAAATAGTGCTCCAGTGAATCCCCCAAATGAATTTTGTAAATTAATATTTGCTTCTCCTTAATCTGTGCAGCAGTGCATGTGTGCAAAAATTGCAAAATAACTGAATAAAATGATTCATATCACATTTTTTGAGCTATCATTCAATCTCTAGTTGTTCCATTCTTAACCACAAACAACTGAATAATGTTTCGGTCTGAGAGGTTTTTGGGATGAATATGATTTGAGATGGCAATTTGGAAATTGATTACGTGTGATGAGTTGTACAAGATTGGGCAGACAGGATGTCAACATTAATAAGGTTTGGAGTTAAATTGCCACGATCCTATTCTCTGCCGGCAAATTGCGCCTGCTGGTAATTCTCTATGGGTTAGGTCCATTCTGTGTAATACAATGCACTTTTTGTATAAATCTTTATGTTTCCTTCATCTCTCTCTATTTTTTAAGCATCGATTGCTTCTCCTCAGTAAACCATGCTGTTTCTCAATCTTTTATCGCATTATCTACATTGTTCCCACTTATAAACCATAGGTGAGGACTCAATTGGAATACTGTGAGCAGTTTTGGGCCTCTTATCTAAGAAATGATGTGCTGACGCTGGAGAGGGTTCATAGGAGGTTCACGGAAATGATTCCAGGATTGAACAACTTGTCATGTGAAGAGATTTTGAAGGCTCTGGGACGGTATTCACAGGAATTCAGAAGAGTGAGGAGTGACCTATTGAAATCTTATCAAATGCTGAAAGGCCTTGATAGAGTGGATGTGGAGAGGATATTTCCTGTGGTGGGAGAGTCTAGGATCAGACGACACAGCCTCAGAATAGAGGGCCGTCCTTTTAGAATGGAGATGAGGAGGAATTTTTTTAGCCTGGAGGTGGTAAATCTGTGGAATTCATTCGTGTAGGTGGCTGTGGAGGCCATGTCATTTAAGGCAGAGGCTGATAGATTCTTGATTGGTCAAGGCATGAAGGGATACGGGAAGAAGGCAAGAGATTGGGGCTGAGAGGAATAAAGGATCAGCCATCATGAGATGGTGGAGCAGATGTGCCAAATGGTCTAAATCTGCTCCTGTGTCTTATGGTCTTATGGCCTTATTTTCCAGTGAATACACAATATGTTCAATGGTTCATCTTTAGCTCCCCTCTCCCTTCTGAAAAGCACCACAGGGCTATTAAAACAAATACTTTCTATAATCTTAAAAGTTTCTTCCCCCAGGCCAGGGTTTCCAAACTTGTTTATGCCATGGACCAATATCGCTAAGGAAGGAATCAGCGGACCCCAGGTTGGGAACCCCTGGTTGAGGCAGTTACTCTGATCAATCATTCTAGTTAGCCTGCTCGCCACACCCCTCTATCTATGACCAACTTCACTGCATTGTGAACAATTTAAATCACCTTATAATGATGGTATTTATGTATTTCTGCATTTTATTCCCTATCCATACTTCAACCTCTAACGTATTTTATATGACTTTGTTCTTTATAATCGTTGAATCTTGTTGAATGTTGCACCAACACACCAATGCAAATTCCTAATAAATGTGAATAAAATTGATCTTTGATACTTAATCCTTAATGCTTATAATTAAGAACTAACCCACCTACCAAACATCTGTCACATTGTTATATACAACTAAAAAGGGTGTTTCTTTCCATTTATATTGCTTCTTCATAATTGTGCTCTCCAGTGGTGAATATTATTTCTATTGATTACGTGTCACATGGCTTTCAGTAAAGAGGTTAAGAGAATTATTATTACATGTACCTTTCAGGTATTAATCATCAGTGTGAATAAAATCAAAATAATTCCAAAGAGGGGTACAGATAGAGTAAATGCAAGCAGGCTTTTTCCACTGAATATGGGTGGGACTACAGCCAGAGGTTATGGGTTAAGGGTGAAAGGTGAAAAGTTTAAGGGGAACATGAAGGGAGGGTGGTGAGAGTGTAAAACGAGCTGCCAATGCATGTGAGCTTGACTTCAATGTTTAAGAGAAGTTTGGTAGGTACATGGATGGCAGGGATATGGAGAGCTATTCACCACTCTGGCTCACTTCTTACCCCTTCTCTTCTCCTCACTTGCCCATCACCTCCCACTGGTGCACCTCCCCTTCCCTTTCTCTCATGGTCCACTCTCCTCTCCTATCAGATTCCTTCTTCTTCAACCCTTTACCTGTTCCACCTATCACATCTCAGCCTCTCACTTCATCCCCTCTCTCCCACCCACCTTCCTTCCCCACCCATATCTTCACCTATCACCTTCTAGCTTGTACTCTTTCAACATTAATGGTTTATTCTTCTCCACAGATGCTGCCTGACCTGCTGAGTTTCTCCAGCATTTTGTACGTGTTACTAAGAACCTAGCATGTGGGTTTTCAGATATGCTCTTTCATGCACTTTTTCCGACTCATTTAATGATCTTATTTGTCAGTTCCACAGGAACATGAGTCAAATTTAGCCACAGGTATCCTGTGAGCTCTGTCTGTCTTCCTTAAGTGATGAAAATTGGCCTAAGCATTGACCAGCTGTTATCTGAAAACGTCTTTACCCTCTGAATGACACAATAATAACTTCAGTTAGGACTCTGTCCAGCTCATTCTTAATGGCATAAAGAGAGTCAACACTCACCACACAAGTTTGCACTGTAGTCCAAGTGTTCTTGGTATCTGGAAAAATACATAGGTGTCAACTGGGACTCATTTGGAAACACCAAGATTGTCTGTTCAGTCAATTCTATAGACTTGAGCACAAGAAGTAAGATACTGTAACACAGATGTTCCTGCAGCATTCTGTGTGTGATGCTCACAAAATGAAGATCATTTTGCAGATCAAAATGGAGCATTGTAACAATGAAGAACTTATTTATCTTCATAAGAAAAAATAATGAGATATCTGTTAACATCCAAAAAGAAAGGCTTCAATCTTCTCTACTTTTCTGAGCAGCTGCTTCTGGTATACTGTATCTGAGTGTGATTACTTTGAAAATAATCTTACCTATGTGGTGTCCTGTCAATCAAACTTACATTACTCTTTAGTTAAGAAGATATGACACATAAAAATGAAGTCAGAATTAAGAAAGATGATCACTTAAGATTCGTTATTTCTTACTTTATTAAAAAAGAATTGTAAAAACGATAAATGAATAGAAATTTATTAAAGTTTAAAATATATGAACAGACCAATTTATTTTGCAGGAGTGTATTTCTTTATTTTCAACATGATGAAGCATGAAGATGTAGAAGAGACAACGGTCTACCTAATGCACAATGGAAATGCCATCATTACCATGTATAGGTATGAAAGCAAAACTCATAATTTCAATTAATTTTAATACCTAATTTTAAATCCAATTATGTACATTTTCCAGGTCCTCTGCAGAGCTTCCTGTATGAGGTAACTCTTTTGCTTCCCTATACTAAATGTGTGTGCAGATAAATAGAACTCCAACAGTAATTGCATTAAGTGTCTAATTGCATCCTTCTTATTCTGCAAGGCTCAGAGTGATACCTAACTAGAGAAAATAGGTCAATGTTTTTCAATTTGCTCTTGCTACAGAATATGTACAAAATCTGCTGTGGAGGAGGGCTAAGCTGCTCTCAATAAGCATCATATATTTTTACATTGAAATAAATTGCAGAATATACAGACCCTTAATATGGTATCATAATTGGCTCAGTTCATAATTTGGACCATAACTGTATTTGTACAGTCTGAACATTCTCTATGAAGTTCAATGGTGATTTAGTAAAATATAAGTTCAAGTACATTCTTTTAATTTCAGATTTTAGAACATAGAACATAGAATAGTTCGGCACAGGAACAACTCATTTGGCCCATAATGTTGTGCTAAACCAACTGAAAAACAAACCAAAGATAACCAAAACACTAATCCATATGTCCATATCCCTCCATTTTCCTTACATCGATGTGCCTGTCCAAATCTCTCATAAAACCTCTATGTATTTTCCTCTACCGCCATACCAGGCAATGCATTCCAGGCATCCTCCATTCTCTGAGTGGAAAACTTGCCCCTCACATCCCCCTTGAACCTGCTCCTCTCTCCTTCAATGCATGCCCTCTGGTATTAGACACTTTTAGCCAGGGAGACAGATACTCTCTATCCATTATTTACGCCTCCTGTAAACCTCTATCAGATATCCCCTCAGCTTCCAGAGCTCCAGAGAAAACAACCCAAGTTTATCCAGCTTCTCATGATAGCATATGCCCCCTAAACCAGGCAGCATCTTGGTAAACCTCTTCTGCACCCTCACCAAAGCCTCAATAACCCTCCCATAGTGGGGCAGCCAGAACTGTACACAATACTCCAGACGTGGCCTAACCAGAGTTTTATAAAGTTGCGACATAACCTCCTGACTTTTGAACTCAATGCCTTAACTAATAAAAAGGACAAGCATTCCATAAGCCTTCTTAACCACCTTATTGACCTGTGTAGCCACTTTTAAGGAGCTATGAACTTGGATCGCAAGGTCTCTCTGCTCAGCAAAGCTGTTAAGGATCTTGCCCTTAACAGGTACTGTCTCCCTGCATTTGCAACACCTCACCTTTATCTGGGTTAAACTCCATATGCCATTTCTCAGCCCATTTTGTTTTTACCTTAATTTCTAACGAATTGAATCTCAGAAATTTTGAAGGTGGTTTCAGGTTCCATGTTTTATCAATACTAGATCAGCTTTATGCCATTTTTATTGACTTTTGGAAGTCAACTTAATTAACAATTTCCAGTTGCAGAAGCACTAGAGTCATACAGTCAGAGAACACTTCAGCATAGAAATGGGCCTTTCAGCCCAGTTAGTCCATGCTGAACTATTATTGTGCCTGGTCCCAACGACCTGCACCTGGACCATTGCCCTCCACACCCTTCCCATCCATGTACCTATCCAAATTCCTCCTAACTATTGAAATCAAACCCGTATCCACCAGTTCTGCTGGAGGCTTGTTGCACACTCCCACTACCCTCTGAGTGAAGAAGTTCCCTCTTATGTTTCCCCTAAATATTTCATCTTTCACTCTTAACCCATGATCTCTAGCTCTAGAGTTACCCAACCTCAGTGGAAAAAGCCTGCTTGTATTTACCCTATCTATACCCCTCATAATGTTGTATATTTCAGTTAAATTTCCCTCATTCTCCTATGCTGTAGGGAATAAACTCCTAACCTATTCAAACTTGCCCTGTAATTCAGATCTTACAATTCAGACAATTGCATAATCGAGCAGATTGGGGATGAAGGTAAGACTAGTAATGGAGAAGAGTTAACAATATAAGAAAAAAAAAGCAGTGATAAATAAATGAATGTGAATCTGAAGAAATAACGTAATACCACGACATCCCTCATTACCTCCTAAAATATTTCATTACCTCTGTTAATATAAAACAATCTCTGCAATGAAAGTTTCTAAGTGCAGAAATGTGACAATGACCAGATAACCAGGAGGGTCTTGGTCTGAAACGTCGACTCTTTATTCCTTTCCATAGATTCTGCCTGACCTGTTGACCTGTGTGTTATTCTGGATTTACAGCATCTGCAGAATCTCTTGTTTTTATGGCTTCTTTTGTCTTGATCTCCCACAGCTTTTCAAATAGAACAGCATCTCCTAATTTTGGTACAAATTTGTGGTCACAAATCCATTTGTGCCATACTTTTCCAAATCTGTCAATCCAAGGACTTCCTTTCTGTTCGGGGTTATTTAACAATTTCCAGTTGCGGAAGCACTAGGGTCATCGAGTCAGAGAACACCACAGCGTAGAAACGGGCCTTTCAGCCCAGCTAGTCCATACTGAACTATTATTGTGCCTGGTCCCGTCGACCTGCACCTGGACCATTGCCCTCCACACCCTTCCCATCCACGTACCTATCCAAATTCCTATACATTTGGCAGGAAGATTGCCATTGTGGTCTTTGAGAGGACTAGAATATGAACACAAGGATGTAATGCCAAGGCTTTATAAGATGTTAGACAGACAATATCTGGAATATTGTGAACAGTAATGGGCACCATATCTGTTTGCAAGAAAAAATGTGCAGGCATTGGAGAGGGTCTGGAAGAGGTTTACAAAAAAGATTCTGGAAATGATTCTAGTATGTATGAGGAACATTTGATGTAACTGAGCCTGTACTTTCTGGATTCTAGAAGAATGAAAGGGATCTCATTGAAATCTATCGAAAATTGTAAGGCTTAGTCGGAATGGGAGGTGCTAGGACCAGAGGGCACACCTCAGAGTACAAGGATGATCCAGTGAGGAGGAATTTCTTTAGCCAGATGGTGGTGAATCTGTGGAATTCATTGTCACAGACAGCCATGGAGGTCAAGTCATTTGGTATATTTAAAGTGAAGACTGATACATTCTTGATTAGTAAGAACATCAAATTTTACAGGGAGAAGACAGGAGAATGGGGTTGAGATGAAAAATAAACCGGCCATGGTGGAATGACAGAGTAGACTCGATGAGCTGATTGGCCAATTTTTCTCTCATGTCTTCTGGTTTTATGTTTTTTAATAAAATATAACATTGTTGATGTATCATTTTTCCCTTTCAGTTCGGAATCCAAAGGCAAACATGATACTGCAGGAAACAGTGGAGTTCTGAAACTTGGTACAGGAGATGAAGTGTGGCTGCGAATGGGGAATGGAGCACTGCATGGAGACCACCAAAGATATTGCACATTTTCTGGTTTCCTCCTCTTCGAGAGTATCTAAAAACCTTGATTATTAATGTTGATCCTTAATAATGTGCACAGAATGTAATAAAGAAATCTGAGCGTGTTGCTATGCTATGGCCTACTCAGAGAGGGAAGAGTTCCTTCATTTCTTCTGTGTTTGGCCTTGCAGCAAATGTTTTCAGTATTTTGTTCAAAGCTACTCCTATCCTATGGGAAATTTGTGTATTTACTTCATGCTGGCAAGGATTTCCTTTTGCATTTCAATTCAAAATGTTCCCCTTCTGGAGCAGTTTTGAAGTAATGTAAAAGAATATGTACATTTAAGTCACATTTGAAGACAATAAAGCCAAAAAGCATGGAAGCAGAATTGGATCACTCGGACCATCAAATCTGCTCTGCCATTCCATCATGGCCGTTTTATTATCCCTCTCAACCTCATTCTTCTGCCTTCTCCCTGTAACCCTTGACAACCTTACTAATCAAGAACCTTTCAAACTCTGCTTTAAATATACTACCTGACTTGGTCTTCGAAACCATTTATGGCAATGGATTCCACAGATTCACCATCGTCTGGCTAAAGAAATTCCTTCTCATATCCGTTTTAAAGGGACTTCCTTGTATTCTGAGGCAGTAGACCCTGGTCCTAGACTCCCCCACTATTGGAAGCATCCTTTCCACATCCACTCTAAATAAACCTGTTAATATTCAATCTGCTTCAATGATATCCCCTCTTATTCTTCTAAACCAGTGATTTCAGGGCCAGAACCATCAAATGCTCTTCATACTTTAACCCTTTCATTCCCAGGATAATTTTCATGAACATCCTCTGGACTCTCTCCAATACCAGCACATCCTTTCTCCGATAGGTGCCGTATATTGTAGATAAATACTCAGTCTAAGAGCTGTACTGTGCTTTGCATATTAATAAGTGGGCAAAGCCCAGAAGAAATACATCTATTCCTTAATTCCTTCTGCTCCCATTGTCATTTCATGATCAACCAAAATATTGAGGGAATATAGTATAGCAAGTTGCATATTAATATCTTGATTCCTGGCAACAAATAAGAGCATCACCATTTTACATAGAACAATATAGCATAGTACAAACTCTTTGGCCCACGAAGTTGTGCTGATCTTTAACCTACTCGCAGATTAATCTAACCCTTCCCTCCTACGTAACCTTCTATTTTTCTTTCATCCATGTGCCTATCTAAGAGTTTCTTAAATGTACCTAATGTGTCTGCCTTTACCACCACTGCTGGCAGGGCATTCCACGTACACATCACTCTCTGTATAAACTTCATACCTCTGACACCCCCTCCCTATACTTTCCTCCAATCACCTCAAAATTATGCCCCCCCTGTATTGGCCATTTCTGCTCTTGGAAAAGTCTGTGGCTAGCCATTCAATCTATGACTCTTATCATCTTGTACACCTCTCTCGCTACCTCTCATTACCTTTCACTCAAAAGAGAAAAGCCACATCTAGCTCAGCCTATCTTCCTATGTGCTCTAGTCCAGGCAAATCCTTGTAAATCTCCTCTGCACCCTCACTAAAGCTTTCACATCCTTCCTTTCATGAGTATATGATTTTAAATATGACCACATGTTGGAGAAGTCCAGAAATATGTCTATTACTGCATTATCTCAAAAAAAAAATCAGAGGTAGGAACAAGAATATTTCATTTCTAAAAAACAATCTTGAAATAACAATGACAGATTATTAAGTCTTGGCATTAACTAAATGCATAAATTTTAAGTAATGGTTATATTGTTATTGTCAGGCTCTTGTCATTTGTCTATAGAGTTAATTATTTTAGGGGTAACATTTGAAAAACAGAAATATAGCCTTATATTGCAGTTTAATTTACAAGTGACAAGTATATCTGCTGATGACATCCTAATGTGCATTTGGTTTCTGTTTGCTGAGACAGGAATTGTACAGTGCCAGCAAATGAATCTAAAGGCAGGATGATACTGGCTTTTAAATAATCATCAGTTCTGTTGCTACCATTCTTGCTGATTTGTAATATTCTTTATCTTCTATCAAGTCACAACATTTATTATTTAGTTATTTAGTTGTTCTAATTATTCTTTCTTGGCCCTTATGTGCTCTGGTGACGTTGCAGTCTGCTTTTCCTGAAGCTCTTGGCATGTCAGACTTGTGTCTGCCATGTGGTTTCAGATCATAAGAGATAGGAGCAGAATTAGGCTATTTGGCCCATCGAGTCTGTTCCACCATTCAGCCATGGCTGGTTTATGTTCTCTCTCAATCCCATTCTCCTACCTTCTCCCCATAACCATTGATACCCTTACCAATCAAGAACAAATCAATCTCCGCTGTAAATATATCCAATGACTTTGCTTCCATAGCTGCCTGGGGCGATGAATCCCACAGGTTCAGTGCCCTTGACCTAAAGAAATTCCTCCTCATCTCTGTTCTAAAGGAATTCTGAAGCTGTGCCCTCTAGTCATGGATGTAGAAAATTTTCTCTCCACACTAGTCTACCTAGATCTTTCAATATTTGGTACATTTCAATAAGACCATACACCACCCCGCCCCCCACCCCCGCATCCTTTTAAACTCCTGCAAAGACAGACCCAGAGCCATCAAATGTTGGGGAAGGAATGTCGAGGATGAAATGTTCCTCATACATTAACCCATTCATTCTTGGGATCGTTCTTGTAAACCTCTTCAATGCCAACACACTTTTCCTTAGATATGGGTGCCAAGACTGCTCACAATATTCCAAATGTGGTCTGACCCACACCTTCTAAAGCTTCAGCATTCTATCCTTGCTTTTATGTTCTAGTCCTCTGGAAATGATTACTCACATTGCATTGGCCTACCTTACTACCGACTCAACATGCAAGCTAACATTTGAGGAATCCTTCACTAGGACTCCCACTTCCTCTGCATCTCCAATTTCTGAATTTACTCCCCATTTAGAAAATAGTCTTCACCTTTATTCCCTCTACCAAAGTTCATAACCAGACACTTCACTATGCTGTATATAATTTGCCACTTCCTTGCCCATTCTCCAATACTGTTCAAGTCCTTCACAGGTTCTGCTTCCTCAACACTGCCTGCCCCTCCACCTATCTGTAAATCTGGCCACAAAGCCATCAATTCCATCATCCACATCATTGCCATATCACATTAAAAGAAGCTGCCCCGACACACCAACCCCTGCTGAAAACCACTCATCATCATTACTATGTGCCATTAGGAATGATGTGGACGATCATGGTCTTTCCATAACCATGATTGTTCTTGGCAAATTTTTCTACTGAAGTCATTTGCCATTGCCTTCTTCTGGACAGTGATTTACAAGACGGGTGATCCCAGCCATTATCAATACTTTTCAGAGATTGTCTGCCTGGCATCTGTGGTTGCACAACCAGGAATTGTGATGTGCACCAGCTGCTTATATGATCGTCCACCAACTGCTCCCATAGCTTCACGTAACCCTGGTCAGGGAGGAGGGGCTAAACAGGTGCTACACTTTGCCCAAGGATGACCTGCAGACCAGTGGAGAGAAGGAGTGCCTTACACCTCCTTTGGTAGAAATGTATGTGAAACTACTGCTGGTGCCAGTATCCCATGAATACAAACCCATTTCTCCCACAGTAATCTTTGATCCAGACATTTAACTCCTCAAACTAAACTTGTGCAGTATTTAAAATGCCTCTAAATTTGATGCTCACATTTTTTGAATGAAGTTTCAAAATTGAGTCCTAAGGGGAGAAACAAAAAAATATACATTTTCAAAGGAGAGAAGACAGTTTTTCTTGATGTCCTGGTCCACATTAATCTTTTATACAGTATAATGATAATAAAATAGATATCCTGCTTTAGCACAAAGAGCTCTTGCTATGGGCGATTGATTTTGGCCTTTCCTATTTCATGCCAATGGCCAATCATCAAATTTACTGTAGGAGATACAATGCATTTGCAGTCATCCTGAAAAACTCCGTCTATGGCTCTATAGATTCTATATATATGCAAATCTTCTTTTACTGGTGACTGAAAGGATGCATTTCTATTAGAGAGAGAGGAAAAAATCTTGCATTAAAATGTTCTCTTCATCATGTTGCGGTGTGAAAAGGCAGGGGATCATCATTATCTTCCTCTTCTCTTCCTCCTCTTCATCTTCCTTGTGTTGGTTTCTGAACTGAGGTGAATATTAGAACCATAGTCTCTTCCACAGCTGATGATGAGGGGAATGGTTAGAGTTAGGTATTTTGAGAAGAGGTGTACTCTTTCCATTTTTATCCCAAAGTTCTCAGTCCCTTTCAAAAAGCTTCTTGTCATGGTCCCAGCTGAACAGCAGCAGGCATCCAAGTTCTGATGCTCTCGTTCCCTGGAGTATGATTATATACTGCTGTCCCTTTAAGACTTGGGCTGCCAATTATTGCCTGCCACATTCCTTCATGGAAAGTCTGTACTTAACGGCCACTTGCTAAGCACGCAGTGCTTAATTGTAGGAGTTCCATTTCTAGTACTACTGCTTGTAATTTTGTGTTGGGTTTTGTTCGTGTCATCTGGTTTACTTCGAGTCTGAGTGTATTCTTGACCTTCCTTTGCACTTGGGTTCACCACCATCCATAGTTCTCCTGTTACATTTCTTCTCCACTTTGAAAAGTTATGGGCCAGAAATTCCCAGACATCAGTGGGGATGTTCAAGGAGGCTTTGAGTGTATCCTTGAATCTTTTCTTCCCTCCACCTGGTTGTCACTTCTAATGGCAAATCTTGGAACAGAGTGTCGATTTCTGAAATCTAGTGTCAGACACTTTACACCTTATTGTACTCTCTGTGGCTGTTACGCTTCGTTCTGCATTCTGTTGTTCCACCTTGTATGAAGTCAATGCATAATGTAACAATTGTGTCTATCTGAACAGTACGCAAGGCAACCTTTTCATTCTGCCTCAGTGTATGAGACAATAATAAACTAATTTCAATTCCAATTCTGGTTTAGTATGTCAAATGCTTTGCATGTGAATGAAAACTGCAGAGAGTTGTGGACACAATTCAGCACATCATAGGAACAAGCTTCCACTCTGTCTAAAGTTCTCACAGACTCAGTAAAGCACTCAGCATCATCAAAGACCCCACCTACCCCAAACACTCTCTCTTCTCCCCTTGCCCATCAGGCAGAAGATACAAAAGCCTGAAAGCACGCACCAACAGGCTGAAGGTCATCTTCTATATCTCTATTATCAGACTCCTGAAAGGATCTCTTGTGTGATAAGATGGACACTTGGCCTCACTGTTTACCTTATGACTTTTGAAAGGAAGCTCTCCAAGTACGCAGGACTGGTCAGCAACTGTCAGCAGGCTGGATGGAGAGTGAGGTATCTCCCAGTGGAGGTTGGTTGTAGGGGATTCGTAGCCCATTCTTTAGTTAGAGCCTTCAGCAATTTGGGCATCGAGGGAGAGAGGGAGAGGAGAGCCATCCGCAGTACCACTGATGTGGCAGAGAGGGCCTCAAGATGGCTGTGGCTCAAAAGAGGGGAGCCATGGAATCATAAGTAGCTAGCCATCTGGACACAAGCTGGGGTCTGATCAGCCCCGGCTGGGTCACCTGGAGGAGGTTGTATGATGTTGAAAGACCCGAAACACCCGATGATTCCAGGAACATCACTGAAGATGTGTCCAGAAGCATCAATAGATGTCTGTGCACAGTATATATTTTAAAAAAAGTGAGGTAGTATCCAAGGGTTCAACATCCAGTTAGGAATCAGATGGCAGAGGGGAAGAAGCTGTTCCTGAACTGCTGAGTGTGTGTCTTCAGGCTTCTGTACCTCCTACCTGATGGTAACAGTGAGAAAAGGGCATGTCCTGGGTGTTGGATGTCCTTAGTAGTGGACGCTGCCTTGAAGATGTGCTGGGTACTTTGTAGGTTAGTACCCAAAATGGAGCCGACTAAATTTACAATATGTTGGGACCAGGTTAGATCCTCAGAGATCTTGACACCCAGGAACTTGAAACTGCTCACTCTCTCCACTTCTGATCCCTCTATGAGAATTGGTATGTGTTCCTTTGTCTTACCCTTCCTGAAGTCCACAATCAGCTCTTTCATCTTACTGACGTTGAGTGCCAGGTTGTTGCTGCGGCACCACTCCACTAGTTGGCATATCTCACTCCTGTACACCCTCTCGTCACCACCTGAGATTCTACCAACAATGATTGTATCGTCAGTAAATTTATAGATGGTATTTGAGCTATGTCTAGCCACACAGTCATGTATATTTACAGAGTAGAACAGTAGGCTAAGCACACACCCCTGAGGTGCGCCAGTGTTGATCGTCAGCGAGGAGGATATTTTATCACCTATCCGCACAGATTGTGGTCTTCTGATTAGGTAGCTGAGGATCCAATTACAGAGGGAGGTACAGAGGCCCAGGTTCTGCAACTTCTCAATCAGGATTGTGGGAATTATGGTATTAAATGCTGAGCTATAGTTGATGAACAGCATCCTGACATAGATGTTTGTGTTGTCTAGGTGGTCTAAAGCCATGTGGAGAGCCATTGAGATTGCGTCTGCCATTGGTCTATTGTGGCGATAGGCAAATTGCAATGGATCCAGATCCTTGTTGAGGCAGGAGATCAGTCTAGTCATGACCAACCTCTCAAAGCATTTCATCACTGTAGATGTGAGTGCTACCAGGTGATAGTCATTAAGGCAGCTCACTTTTTTCTTCTTAGGCACTTGTATAATTGTTGCCTTTTTGAAGCAAGTGGGAACTTCCGCAGTGAGAGGTTGAAGATATCCTTGAATACTCCCACTAGTTGGTTGGCACCGGTTTTCAGAGCCTTACCAGGTACTCCGTCGGAACCTTTTGCCTTGTGAGGGTTCACTCTCTTTAAAGACAGCCTAACATCAGCCTCTGAGACAGAGATCACAGGGTCATCAGGTGCTGTAGTTGTGTTCTCCCTTTCAAAGCGGGCATAAAAGGTGTTGAGTTCATCTGGTAGTGAACGATCAATGCCATTCATGCTATTGGGTTTTGCTTTGTAGGAAGAATGTCTTGTAAGCCCTGCCAGAGTTGTCGTGCATCTGATATCATCCTCAACATCATTCAAAATTGCCTCTTCACCCTTGAATTAGCCCTCCTCAGATGATATCTGGTTTTCTGGTACAGGCCTGGATCGTCAGTCTTGAATGCCACAGATCTAGCCTTCAAGCAGATGACGTACCTCCTCGTTCATCCACAGCTTTTGGTTTGGGAACATACAGTAAGTCTTTGTGGGCACACACTCATCCACACAGGTTTTAATGAAGTTGGTAACAACTGCAGCATACTCATCCAGATTCGAAGATAAAACCCTGAATACAGTCAAAGCAGTTCTGTAGGCAATCCTGAGCTTCCCTTGTCCATACCTTCTTGGTCCTCACTACTGGTGCTGCAGTCTTCTGTCTCTGCCTATACTCAGGGAGTAGAAGTACAGCCAGGCGATCAGACTTCCCAAAGTGAGGGCGTGGAATAGCACAATAGGCTTTCTTGATGGTGGTGTAACAATTGTTTCCTCTGGTATTGAAAGTAGTCTGTTGATGGTTATTGCTTAGTGATTTTTTCGGACTCCCGAAACAATGGTGAAGGCGTTAGGGTGCGCTGTTTCATGCATGCTTATCCCATTGCTCAGATCATCTAAAGCCTGATTGACATTGGCCTGAGGTGGAATGTATACTGCTACCAAAATGACCCCAGAGAACTCCCATGGTAGGTAAAAAGGACAGCACTTAACTGCTAGATATTCCAGGTCTGGTGAGCAGAATTGGGACAGCACTGATATATTAGTGCACCAAGAAGAGTTGATCATGAGGCATACTCCTCCACCTCTGCTTTTGAGAGACTCTATAGATCTATCCTGACAGTGTGTAGTAAACCTGTCGATCTGAATCCCTGCATCCAGTATGGAAAGGGTTAACCAGGATTCTGTGAAACAAAGGACATATGTGGTCCAAATGTCCCTCTGATTCAGCACCCCAGCTCTGATATCATCAATTTAATTCACCAGAGACCGCACATTTGCCAGCTTTAATCCACATTGTTATTGTTTTGCCTTATTCCAGCTCAGTGCACTATGTAATAATTTGATCCAGATGAACAGCATGCCAGACAAGCTTTCACTGTTTCTTGGTATATGTAACAATTATAAAACAATATCAATACCAAGATCATAACGAGGTGAAATGGGAGTTGAGAAGTCCATCAAGGAAACCATTCAATAGTTTTATAAAAGTAGGGTGAAAGCTGTCAATGAGCCTTCAAGCTGTTTGTGTTAGCCTTCCCACTTGATCTCCACTGTCTTCCCCTACTCCACTGTAAAAAATCACGCATGAGGATCTCTATGCTATGTGGTGAGGAATTCTTTTAAGATCAGTGTAGAAGTTCCTTATTGGCCTCATCTGTAATTTCCAGTATCCAGACTTATGCACCGCCGACTATAGTTCGTCGGTTCCACATCAGATTGAGCTGGACAGTTGTAAGGTGTTAACTCTGCAGAGGAGACAGTGATATTGTGAACCTTAATGATGGAGCTCAAACCAGGGAGAAAACAGACCTGCATCTACCTCTGGATTGCGGTGACAGCTTCTGTCGTATCCTCGCATTATTTTCAATATTCGGTGAAGAGGGCAAATGGCATGCTTGCCATTATTAGATGAAACATAAGTTCAAGGATCAGGAAGTCATTTGCAACTTTAGAAAACTCGAATTCAGTGGCCTCTGGGGCGTGGTATTTTATTCTGTTTTCACTGTTGTAGGAAGGATGTCAAGACGTTGGAGAAGGTAGAGGTTTGGTTCACCAGGAAGTTGCCTGGTTTAGAAAGCATAAGCAATAAGAAGAGGTTGGACAAACATTTGGGTTGATTTCTCTGGAACAGCAGAGGCTGAGGGTAGAGCTCATAAAAGTTTATTAAATTGTGAAAAGGCATAGATAGACAACTGGTTTGTTTTCCCAGGATCAAAATGTCTAATAATAGATGGCATGCATGATCTCCCTCCTGGCACTTATCCTTGTAAGCAGAACAAGTGCTACACATGCCCTTACACTTCCTCCCTCACCACCATTCAGGGCCCCAGACAGTCCTTCCAGGTGAGGTGACTCTTCACCTGTGAGTCAGCTAGGGTGATATACTGCATCCGGTGCTCCCGATGTGGCCTTCTATATTTTGGCGAGACCCCACGCAGACTGGGAGATCGTTTTGCTGAACACCTACACTCTGACCGCCAGAGAAAGCAGGATCTCCCAGTGGCCACACATTTTAATTCCACGTCCCATTCCCATTCTGATATGTCTACCCACGGCCTCCTCTACCGTAAAGATGAAGCTACACTCAGGTTGGAGGAACGACACCTTATATTCCGTCTGGGTAGCCTCCAACCTGATGGCATGAACATTGACTTCTCTAACTTCCGCTAATGCCCCACCTCCCCCTCGTACCCCATCCGTTATTTATTTATATACACACATTCTTTCTCTTACTCTCCTTTTTCTCCCTCTGTCCCTCTCACTATAACCCTTGCCCATTCTCTGGGCTTTTCCCCCCGTCCCCCTTTTCTTTCTCCCTAGGCCTCCTGTCCCATGATCCTCTCATATCCCTTTTGC
This sequence comes from Mobula hypostoma, assembly GCF_963921235.1. Classification (NCBI taxonomy): domain Eukaryota; kingdom Metazoa; phylum Chordata; class Chondrichthyes; order Myliobatiformes; family Myliobatidae; genus Mobula; species Mobula hypostoma. The sequence continues at coordinate 17,740,863 of NC_086099.1, read as the reverse complement.
CAATCACCTGTCCAGCTCTTGGCTCCATCCCTCCCCCTCCTGTCTTCTCCTATCATTTTGGATCTCCCCCTCCCCCTCTCCCTCCCACTTTCAAATCTCTTACTAACTCTTCCTTCAGTTAGTCTGACGAAGGGTCTCGGCCTGAAACGTCGACTGTACCTCTTCCTAGAGATGCTGCCTGGCCTGCTGCGTTCACCAGCAACTTTGATGTGTGTTGCTTGAATTTCCAGTATCTGCAGAATTCCTCGGGCATGCATTTAAGGTTTGAAGGTGAAAGTTCAAAGGAGACTTTTCACAAAAGTGGTTGGTGTATGGATAGTGCTGCCAGGGGTGGTGATTGGGGGAGATATGATAGACACATTTAAGAGGCTCTAAGAAAGGCATATGAATTGCAGAGAATGGATGGATATTGACTATATGCAGACAAGTGTCATTGTCTTGACTTGTCTGGCACAACACCATGGGCCATAGAGCCTACTCTTGTGTCGTTCTGCTCTGTATTCTGCATTCTATTTGGAGGATAAATTGATTGCATGCCTGACTATCATTCAAATTCAGATTCATTTTTATTTATCACATCAAAACATGCAGTGAAATGCGCCATTTGCATTAACAACCAACACAACCTATGAATATGCTGAGGGCAGCCGGCAAATGTCACCACACATTCCGTTGGGCCTGTGTGGGGGGCTAGAGGGCATTGGGCTCCGAGGTTTTTAAAGCACCAGAACTGGTCAGAATCAGCATCAGAATCAGGCTTATTATCACCTGCATGTGACATGAAATTTGTTAACTTAGCAGCAGCAGTTCAATGTAATACATAATCCAGCAGAGAGAGAAAAAAATAAATAAAATAAAACATAATAATAAACAAGTAAATCAATTACGTATATTGAATAGGTTAATAAAAATGTGCAAAAACAGAAATATTGTATATTGAAAAAAGTGAGGTCATGTCCAAAGCTTCAAAGTCCATTTAGGAATCCGATGGCAGAGGGGAAGTAGCTGTTCCTGAATCACTGAGTGTGTTCTTTTAGGCTTCTGTACCTCTTACCTGATGGTAATGGTGAGAAAAGGGCATGTCCTGGGTGCTGGAAGTCTTTAATAATGGACACTGTCTTTCTGAGACACTGTTCCCTAAAGATGTCTTGGGTACTTTGTAGGCTAGTGTCCAAGATGGAGCTGACTAGACTTACAACCTTCTGCAGCTTCTTTCGGTCCTGTGCAGCAGCCCCTCCATACCAGACAGTGATGCAGCCTGTCAGAATGCTCTCCAAAGTACAACTATAGAAGTTTTTGAGTGTATTTGTTGACATGCCAAATTGCTTCAAACTCCTAATAAAGTATAGCTGCTGTCTTGCCTTCTTTATGACTACATCAATATGTTGGGACCAGGTTAGATCCTCAGAGATCTTGATACCCAGGAACTTGAAGCTGCTCACTCTCTCCACTTCTGATTCCGCTTTCAGGATTGGTCTGTGTTCCTTTGTCTTACCCTTCCTGAAGTCCACAATCAGCTCTTTCGTCTTGACGTTGAATGCCAGGTTGTTGCTATGGCACCATTCCACTAGTTGCTATATCTCACTCCTGTACGCTCTCTCGTCACCACCTGAGATTCTACCAACAATAGTTGTACCATCAGCAAATTTGTAGATGGTATTTGAGCTATGCCTAGCCGCACAGTCATGTGTATACACAGAGTAGAGCAGTGGGCTAAGCACATACCCCTGAGGTGCGCCAGAGTTGATCGTCAGTGAGGAGGATATGTTATCACCAATCCGCACAGACTGTGGTCTTCTGGTTAGGAGGTCGTGGATCCAATTGCAGAGGGAGGTACAGAGGCCCGGGTTCTGCAACTTCTCAATCAGGATTGTGGGAATGGTGGTATTAAATGCTGAGCTATAGTTGATGAACAGCATCCTAACATAGGTGTTTGTGTTGTCCAGGTGGTCTGAGGCTGTGTGAAGAGGCATGGAGATTGTGTCTGCCATTGTGACAATAGGCAAATTGCAATGGGTCCAGGTCCTTGCTGAGGCAGGAGTTCAGTCTAGTCATAACCAACCTCTCAAAAGCATTTCATCACTGTCGATGTGAGTGCTACCAGGAGATAGTCATTAAGGCAGCTCTCGTTATTCTTCTTTGGCACTGGTATAATTGTTGCCTTTTTGAAGCAAGTGGGAACTTCTGCCTATAACAGTGAGAGGTTGAAAATGTCCTTGAATGCTCCCGCCAGTTGGTTGGCACAGGTTTTCAGAGCCTTACCAGATACTCCATTGGGACCTTCTGCCTTGCGAGGGTTCACTCTCTTTAAAGACAGTCTAACATCGGCCTCTGAGACAGAGGTCACAGGGTCATCAGGTGCTGTAGTTGTGCTCTCCCTTTCAAAGCGGGCATAGAAGGTGTTGAGTTCATCTGGTAGTGAAGCATCGCTGCCATTCATACTATTGGGTTTCGCTTTGCAGGAAGTGATGTCTTGCAGTCCCTGCCAGAGTTGTCGTGCATCCGATGTCGCCTCCAACCTCATTCAAAATTGTCTCTTCGCCCTTGAAATAGCTGTCCACAAATCATACCTGGTTTTCTGGTACGGGCCTGGTTGTCAGACTTGAATGCCACAGATCTAGAATTCAGCAGATGACATACATCCGGGTTCATCCATGGCTTTTGGTTTGGGAATGTACAGTAAGTCTTTGTATGCACACACTCATCCACATAGGTTTTAGTGAAGTTGGTAACAACTGCAGCATACTCATCTGGGTTCAAATGTGAATCCTTGAATACAGTCCAGTCCACTGATTCAAAGCAGTCCTGTAGGTGCTCCTGTGCTTCCCTTGTCCATACCTTCTTGGTCCTCACAGCTGGTGCTGTGATCTTCAGTCTCTGCCTATACTCAGGGAGTAGAAATACAGCCAGGTGATCAGACTTCCCGAAGTGAGGGGGTGGAATAGCACGGTAGGCATTCTTGATGGTGGTGTAGCAATGGTCCAGTGTGTTGTTTCCTCTGATATTGCAAGTGGTCTGCTGATGGTACTTGCTTAGTGATTTTTTCAGACTGGCCTTGTTAAAATCTCCCAAAATGATGGTGAGGGCATTAGGATGCGCTGTTTCGTGCATGTTGATCCCATTGTTCAGATCATCTAAAACCTGCTCGACATTGGCCTGAGGTGGAATGTAAACTGCTACCAGAATGACCCCAGAGAACTCCTGTAATAAGTAAAAAGGACGACACTTTACTGCTAGATATTCCAGTTCTGGTGAACAGAATTGGGACAGCATTGATATATTCGTGCATCAAGAAGAATTGGTTAATTGATGTTTAGCTGGAGTCGTTAATCATTTAGAGTTCCTTGTGTTTTCCTTGAGCGACTCGCTCTCCGTAATGCAGTCTCCCAGGGCTTTCTGTTTAAACTTGTTAGGATTATTTTGCTGTGCTCAGGGATTCCACATGATTTGTATTATTTAGGTGGATGCCTGGTTAGCGCTAATCAAGGGGTCCTAGTTTTGAGAAGGTTATGTCTCACGGTGTCGCATGGCCGAGCTACCGATGTTCTGTTGCAATCCTTATGAATAAACTCTGGTCACTGTCTTTACATGGGAGTGTGCCTTTCTTCTAGACTTGAGTTCTGACATTGCCAACGCACACCATGCCGCATAGTTTTCCCACGACACTCAGCAGATCAACACTGAACACAACAAACAACCAGACAGCAGCAAAACAAGACCCCATTTCTCCCTCCCACTTTCACTACTTTGGTCGAATCATTTCTTGTTAAACCTGAGAAGACGTAACCCTGACCTGAGCTCTGAAGGATCTATCAAACGTTTCTGAGAATCTGTTGCCCATTTTATTTCTTTATTAGTCTGAGTTTACTGCCTCATGAGCATGATTCCAATTTGATGGAAGCAAACAGAAAAGAATCATGAAGAATGCCAAGGAAAATTATCTAACTTAAACTGAAATGCTGGCATTTGATTTGAAGATGCGGTCTGATTCTTTATTATTTCATTATCTTTATTATTTTATATTATGAATACCCAGGTCTTGTGTAATGTGATACTAGTCCTGATGCCCCCTGCTGCCATACACCAAGCAGAAATCCTTGATTTCCGAGGAGGCGTTTGACAGAATTGAATGGAAATATTTATTTAATGTGCTTGAGAGATTCAACTTTAGCCCAAAATTTATTTCTTGGATTGAATTGATATATCATTCACCTTTGGCTTCCGTAGTTACCAATAATCAGAGATCCTCCTTTTTTAGGCTTTTCAGAGGTACTAGACAGGTTTGCCCGTTAAGTCCATTGTTATTTGATATAGCTTTGGAATCCTTGGTAATTGCCTTTCGTGATTCATCCAATATATTTGGAATTACTCGTGGGAAGGAGACACATAATGTATCATTGTATGCAGATGAGTTGTTACTATATATCTCTAACCCGAAATCCATCGCAGCAGTTTTATCACTACTAGCTCAGTTTAGCAGTTTTTCTGGTTATAAACTAAATCTTAATAAGAGTGAGCTTTTTCCATTAAATATGCAGGTTCCAATTTATAGACAACTACCATTTGAATTAATTACTGATTATTTCACTTATTTGGGTGTCAAAATTACCAAAAAAATATAAAGATCCATTTAAAGTTAACTTTCTACCCTTAATTGACTATGTTAAACAATTGTTTACTAAATGGTCCCCACTGTCCTTATTTATCATTGATTGGTCAAATTAATGCTATTAAAATGACTGTTCTACCTAAATTTCCGTATTTATTTCAAATGGTACGCATTTTTATCTCTAAATCCTTTTTTTGATATTATTGATTCTAAAATTTCTTCATATATATGGCAGAATAAAAATCCTAAATTGAGTAAGAAATATCTACAGAAATCAAAAAAGGACGGTGGTTTAGCATTGCTGAATTTTAGATTTTGTTATTGGGCAATTAATATCTGATATTTAATGTTTTGGACGCAAGATTGGATTGAAATTCATTGTTCACCAGGGGTGAACCTGGAGGGCGAGTCTGTGAAGGGGTTCTCATTAGTTTCTATTTTAGGAGCTTCGCTCTCCTTTGCATTAATCAAACTGAATAAATGAATAATTAATCCAATAATTAAACATACAATACGAATATGGTTTCAATTTCGCAAAGTTTTTAGATTGAGTGAATTTATTTTATCTAGTCCTATTATATCTAATTTTTTTTCAACCTTCTAGAATTGATCAAGCTTTTTCCTTATGGAAAACGAGGGGAATAGCATGTTTTTGTGATTTATCTATGGATAATTGTTTCATGTCCTTTGAACAATTAACTAATAAATATAAGTTGCCTAGATCACATTTTTTTAGATATCTGCAGATTAGAAGTTTTTTGAATGGTATTTTACCTAACTTTCCACTATTTCATCCAACTGATATTACAGAAAAAAAATTTAGGTTTAAATCCCTATCAGAAGCGCTTAATAGCAGTTTTGTATGATTTAATTACAAAAATACATCTAGGTACATCTGATAAAATAAAAAATGAATGGAAAAGAGAACTTCAGGTATCTTTACCTATAGAGAAATGGGAGAAAATTCTTCAACTGGTTAATACTTCCTCGATGTGTGCTAGACATACAGTGATACGATTTTAAATAGTCCATAGGGCTCATATGTCTAAGGATAAATTAACTCGTTTTCACCAACATACAAATCCTGTGTGTGACAGATGTAATTCTGAGGTGGCCTCTCTGACACATATGTTTTGGTCTTGCCCACTTTTGGATAAGTATTGGAAAAATATTTTTGATATTATTTCAACAAGTTTTGCGTATTAGTTTAAAACCTCACCCTATTACTGCAATTTTTGGATTACCAGTGACAGATGTTGGTCATTTATCCGTTTCAGCTTGTCGTTTGATTGGATTTGTTACACTAATAGCTAAAAGGTCCATCTTACTTAAATGGAAAGATTCTGATCCTCCTACTACTTTTCAATGTTTTTCTCAAACTATATTTATGCTTAAACCTGGAAAAAAATTAGGTGTGGTACAATTGATTCTTCAGTTAAATTTGAAGAAACCTGGAGACCATTTATTCAACATTTTCATATGATATAAGTTGTCCCTTCCACAACCCTTTTTTAAAAATAATCTTTTGTTTATCTATGGAGGAGCGGAGTTAATGACAAATAATGTTCTTATCTGAAGGAATAGAACATCCCAGTTTTGTTTTGTTTGTTTTAGTTTTGGGGGGCTCTTTATAAAATTCTTTTTTCATGTTCAATTGCTTAGAGATTGGGAGGCTTGAATTATATATTTTACTCGAATTATGTTTGTATATGTTAACCATTATCAATGTTATACCGATCTCTCTGTATCATTGATATTGTTATGTATATTAATCTGAAACTTAATAAAAAGAATGAAAAGAAAGAAAGAAATCTTCGATTAAATAAAATCAGAAAGATTGTCATCAGGTTACTTAATTAAGTCCTCTATCCCCCACTCTAGACAATTACCTCTTCTAACCTGCCTATCACCTCCCCCTGGGTCCCCCCCCTCCTTCCCTTTCTCCTATGGTCCGCTCTCCTCTCCTATTAGATTCCTTCATTTCCAGCCTTTCACCTTTCTGACCCAACTGACTTCACCTATCACCTTCTAGTTATCCTGTTCTCCTCCCCGCACCCCCCCCCCCACCACTTTTTCATTGTCCCCGAAGAAGGGTCTCGGGTCAAAATGTCAACTGTTTATTCAATTCCATAGATGCTGCCTGACTTGCTGAGTTACTCCAGCATTTTGTGTGTGTGCCATTTTGAGGGCTCCAATTTGGAGACACACTTTGCCCTAAAACATCCCAACTAACTTCACCATGAAAAAGTTTACAGATGACATTTGTCATGCTGTACTGTTATTCTTCCTCATCTTATTGACCTGCACCAAGACCATACCCCTCCATACCCTACCCATCCAAATTCAAATATTTCTTAAGTGTTGAAATTGAACCCACATCCATTACTTCCAGCAGCTGAAAACTCTCACCACCCTCTGAGTAAAGAAGATCCCCCTCATGTTCTCTTTAAACATTTCACCTTTCACTCTTAACCTGTGACCTCTAGCTCTAGTCTCACCCAACCTCAGTAGGAAAAGTCTGCTTGCATTTACCCTATCTATACCCCTCGTAATTTTGTATACCTCTATCAGGATCAGAATCAGGTTTACTATCACCTGCATTTGCCATCCAGTGCAATACATGATAATATTGAAAAAAAAAGTAAAAATAGATCAAATCTCCACTCATTCTCCTATTCTCTAGGTGGGAGATCTTGACCTGTAACTCTCAGAAGAGTGAATAGAATCACTGAAGCCATGCTAAGATTATTCCCATTTATTAGTTACTTGAAGATTTTCTAACTTCCAAAAGCACCCGTTAGAAATATTGGAAGGTACTTTGGTTAACGTGACCAGTGCATCATCCTTTTCCCATGGACCTACATTTGAACTGCCAAGCTTTGATGGAAAGAATGTTTGACAATGAGTGGGATTACCTTATCCTTAAAATTATGCAGTAGGAGGCTATTTGGCCCATTGGGTTCATGCTAGCTCAGAGGGAAACAAGCCTATTAGCCTCACTACCCTATGTACCACTGTAAGATTTTTCTCACTTGTGCCAGTCAGTTCCCCCTTTGACATGTTTAAACTAAGACCTGACTAAAGGGGAATCTGCACAATCCAGTCAATCTAGCTGGTCAATTGCTGACATATCAAAAACATTCTGGTGGCATGAATATCGATTTCTCCTTCTGGTGAGCAAATCCATCCCCCCCACCTCTATTCTGATCTTTTACTTTGTTACAAGTATCACCCCCTGTGATAATGATCAGTGAGGCACAGAGGATGTGTATTTACCAACAAGCAGCTTGTATTGTTTCAACTAAAAAGCACGTGGGTTTACAAACTATCTACTTGCGTGCACCTTACTAGAATCCCTAACGCTCCATGTACAGTCAATGAAAAGCAAAGGTATTACCTGGGAAAGCAGTCTACACTGGCCAAGCATTCCTCATGGTCCCGATCCCTGTGTGTCCATGGCATCCTCCTTATCCACAGTGGTTGGTCCCTGGTTGCTGGAGAGTTATTGCCCCTGCATATTTGAAGCTCCTGACTCTTATAGTGTTTGTCATCAATTGAACAATTGGATCTCCAACTGATTGGCTTAAGGTCACCTGTCTTACCTGGGTCACCTTCTTATTGGTCATTGTACAGGGCTACAACCAACATTGTTTCATGGTTCTACCTACCACAGACTTGTGTTTTTGTGTCTATCAACTCTGACTGGTCCAGACTAGTTAAATGAGGCAACCCAGACAAAGTCTAATGAGGTCTGGTTTGCCTCATTTTTTCAGAATAAGTAAATGGGGCAGGCATTATTTTTCTAGTCACCCACTGGTTAAAAAGGTCTCAGACTGTTACCTTTTAAGTCGTAGAGATATGGTGAAATTTACAAGACTTAGGTTGGGGCATTGTGGGCTAAACTATTACTTAAACATAATAGGAAAACATCCTACTGGATTATGTGACTGTGGTAGTTCAGAGACAGTCCAGCATGTTTTGCTGAGCTGTAATCGATACAAAATTGAAAGAAGCATGCTGTTCAAGAGGCTATCTGGCTTAAATATATTTTGGTTTTCTATTCAATCTTTGTTTGGCCATTGAGAGAATCAACATCTGACTGAAGAGTCTATCATTCTGTTTATAGGTGAGACTAGGTTGTATTCGAGAACTTGAGTTCCTTGAAGTTCTATAATTAATTATAAATCCTGCGGAGGGCTGTAATACGCCTAAATGCATCTAAACAGGAAGAAGAAGAAGAAGAAGAAGAAGTAGTAAAATACAGGTAGGTCTGGAATTTTACAGAATAAGTAGCTACTCCTCCAAGAATAGTCTCGGGCTGCGTCCACACTATTAAAACGGGTATTTGGGCGAATTGCCTCCTACTGCGCATGCGCAGGACTCATCTACAGAAAACAAGCGAAGAGGAAACGGTATACTTGGTGCACGTTTGTCCAGTTACAGACTAGGAAAACTTAAAAGGAAATTGCCAAACGACGGACAGCTGTTGGCTCTTGCGCAGGTGGACTTAAAATTAAAAAAACAAATACTGGAGCGTCTGGAGGCAACCGACAGGGAGTTCACAGACAGTATGACCCGGCTGATGACGAACATTGAAAAACTGACTAACTCTGTTGCAGAGGGATTTGCAGTGATGAGGAATATGATGGCTCCCCCACCCCAAGTACCCAGTACACCGCCACAATACCAGTCTCACAGCCACTACAATAGCTACACATACGGACACGCAGACCCCCGGGTGGCCCCACCAACATCTTCCCCACTCCCCCAGAGGGATCACCCTGGAAACATTTCCTACAGCCATAATCTCTTCACCGATGAAAGGGATGACAGGTTTTTTAAAACCTCCGGTTACCCCGTACACACTACAATGCCCAACCGGCGTTTTCAGATTTAAACACTCTGGAGAGCGTTTTAGAGAAGCTCCGTTTTCGGGGGAGGAAAACGCCATTTCAGTATGGATGGAGGGTCAAAACGAAGAGAAAAAGCTTTGGTTACAGATTTATCCAGTCTAGTGTGGACATAGCCTCGGATTTAATGGGTCATCACCTGAATTTCCTGGTGTCCACATTCAATTACTGTACTCTGGGAGCAAGAATCAGTTCAGAGTCCACAAAATGGAGGGAAACAAAGACAACTGGTTTTGATTAAACTGTAGTTTCTTCTGGCCAACAACTTCTTCTCACCTGTCTATTACTTTCCCTTGGGTCCCCTCCTCCTTCCCTTTCTCCTATTGTCCACTCTCCTCTCCAATCAGACTCCTTCTTCTCCAGTCCTTGACCTTTCCGTCCACCTGGCTTCAGCTATCACCTTCCAGCTAGCCTCCTTCCCCCCCCCCACCTTTTTATTATGGTATCTTTACTCTTCCTTCTCAGTCCAGAAGAAGGCTCCCAACCCGAAACATTGACCTGTTTACTCTTTTCCATGGATGCTTGCTTACCTGCAGAGTTCCACCAGTGTTCTATGCGTGTGTTGCTTTGTGCTCCTTGGTCTTTTTTTGTGTTTTTGCACCATTCTCTGTAAACTCTAGAGACTGTTGTGTGTAAACATTCCAGGAGATCAACAGCCCCTGAGATACTCAAAGCACCCCATCTGGCACCAACAACTTTTCTACGGTCAAAGTGACTCAGAACATATTTCTTCCTCATTTATTCTTCAGTCCTGATGAAGGATCTTGGCCTGAAATGTTGACAGTTTACTCTTTTGCATAGATGCTGCAGAGTTCCTCCAGAGTATTGTGTGTCATGCTTATGTAATGCCCTAGTTCATATTTTTTACTGTTATGCTGTATGTATTTCATTTTGTGCTGTTCTGTAAGAGCAGCTTGCTCTGCTTTCATCCTGTTTGGGTTATTGTTGAAGATAAGGGATGATATGGAATGTGTGCCATCCAATTAGGGAGAAGTTTTTCTTGGTGAGGGAAAATAAGGTTGGTCTTGGGCTTTTGTTCGAGAGGAGATGAAGAAAGAAGATGCTGGGGAGAACCGGTTGTAGCATACGATCCAGTGAGAGATTGGTTTGTTCGAGTTGGATTGTGAGCAACATTCAGAAGGTGGTGTGTGCTTTCACATTGACCGAGGGTCCAATGCGTGAATGATAGAGAAGTTCAAGATGAGCCCTAACTTGTGCAAACTTGACTGTTTAATTAGAATGGGCCCTTTTCTTTTTGTTATTCTTTGCTAACCCTTCAGTTAAGATTCCTTTAACCACATGCTGTCTGTTATTTCGTGGCATTAATATGTAACAGGGTAGCAAATGACACAGCATCCACACAAATGAGGTTTGGGGTGGGATCCAGTGCGCCTCAATCTCTAAAGTTTGGCAGGCCCGGAGGTTGTCTTTCCTAGACGTAAGCAGCCAAGGAAACCGGCGGGTATCCTCGCATACGGATATCGACCATGTTCCCTGCCATTGTCCAATCTTCCGAGGAACTAATAAACTAGTGCACAATGCTTTCTAAAGGATCAGACTCTTAAACTACAACAATCACAGATTAATAGCAGAATAAGAAGGAAACATAAAAAATGGTTTTCATAGATCTCTGGGCTCAAGTGTAATGTCTGCATAATAACATGACACTTCAAAGCATGTATGAGAAGCTATTTGAGGATTTCAAGGATTCAATAAGTGTTATTGAATGCAACTTTTTCTTTGTTTGATCCCATGTGAATTAAATAAAATGTATTTATCATTCAAATCTGGTGTATCTGTGATTGTAATAGGAAGTTTCTTTCCCTGTGTGAGTTTTTATGAATTGCTTTTTCCCTTTCGTGCATCATCTGACCTTTTTGGAATTTCAGACTGTAATGATGTGACTGCAGAAGTAGGAATTGCAGTGATTGTAAGATAAAATAACTGTGTTCAGGGGCATGGAGAAAACATTACAACGTGTTAAACTATGACTTACAAATTCCATTTAATTAGTTACATGCAATTATGCGATGGAATTGTTGGCCAGAAAGAACAAAATCTGCAAATCAGTGAACAAGAATGAGATCTTCTCCTCATTCTTCTAGACAATAGCGAGTACAGGGCCAGAGCCATCAAGGCGGAGCAAAAATGATTGGCCAAATGGCCTAACTTTACTCCAATGTCTTATAGCCTTATGGTCCTACATCATGTCCAAGATCCACATAACTATCAGGGACTTGAAAGAAAAAGCAGATTTGTTTGAAAATTATCCAAAGAAGGAGTCCAACACTCGAACTGCTAGGCTCACTCCAGGCTCTTGCCTGAGCACGTCCTCCACGAGCCCGGGGCCATCCTGCATCATACTGCTTCAGCATTGGAGAAGATTGTGTTGGCACGTGGCTAAGTAGTTAAGGCGTCGGTCTAGTGATCTGAAGGTTGCTAGTTTGAGCCTCAGCTGAGGCAGCATGTTGAGTCCTTGAGCAAGGCACTTAACCACACATTGCTCTGCGACAACACCGGTGCCAAGCTGTATCGGCCCTAGTGCCCTTCCCTTGGATAAGATCAGTGGCATGGAGAGGGGAGACTTGCAGCATGGGCAACTGCCAGTCTTCCATACAACCTTGCCCAGGCCTGCACCCTGGAAACCTTCCAAGGCGCAAATTCATGGTCTCATAAGACTAACGGATGCCTATTATTGGAGAAAAGCAGCTGGATCACAATCAATAGTCTTGTTGGCCAGTGGACCTTCCAAAAGATGAGGCATGGAAAACCCTTGTGTAAAACCTTTTGAGGATTTAGGCAATTGTACTCTCTCAAATTGATCCAGTTTCATTCCACCAGCAGCTTTAATCTTTGGGTATCCCCTACTTGGTTAGGTAATGATAAGTGTTCTTTGCTAATGCTATTATGTTTGTATAGTTATTACTATTTGTGCAAATTTCACCCAATATAGATTAGAGGCAATGAAGTGTGAAGGTGCATTGACAGCAGAAGTGAATAAAGAATGAATCAGAATTAGGCTTATTATCACTGTTATATGTCTCTTTCTCTTGATGGAGAGTGAGAGCCTATCGGGGTTGGGGAGGGGCGGGCTGGTTTGAGATTGTAACATCGGACCAGTGAGCTGCTGGTCTCCCAGTCTTCCTGTGCAGCAGCAACCTCTCTCTCCCTCATTAGTGAGAAAGAGCTTGTTGAGATACTGAAGTGGAGGGATGGGCTGTAGTTTTTGAAGGACTCTACATCAAGGTCTCTCTTGGGGGGCTTTTGCTATTGTTTGCATGGTGGGAGTGTTGCTCTGCTGTTGCAAGTGGGGGGAGAGGGAGGGGTCAGGGTTGAAACTACTGCTGCTGCTTGTGGGTGGGAGGAGGAGGAGGGACTTTTGGGTTCTCATATTACTATCATTCATTCTTTGGGGATTTTGTGCCATGGATGTGTCAGCGTAGAATATGAATTTCAGGCTGTATACTGTTTGCATTCTCTGATATTAAATTGAAACTCTTGAACCATTTCGGTGGGCATGTTAGTGCCCATGATGGAGTTGGCTGAGTTTACAACTTCCAACCCTGTGAAGTGGCCCCTAATACCAGCTGATGATACCAATAGTCAGAATGCTCTTTACAGTACATCAATAGAAATTTGCTGGAGTCTTTGGTGACAAACCAAATCTCCTCAAACTCCTAATGAAATATAGCTGCTGGCATGCCTTCAAAATTGCGTCAATATATTGGGCCCAGAATTGATCTTTAAACATGTTGACACCCAGCATGTTAAGGACTTATCATTGCTTCAGAAGATATTGACAGTACCTCAACATATCAATGGGAAGCTGCAAACCAAAATGATAAAAAGAAATCCTTGTCCAGCTTCTGACAATGTAAGCATTCAATATGAGAACAAAGCAGCGGATCACAAGCAATAAGAAAATGATGTATTGAGACTGAGTTCTGCAGGTGAAGTAAACACGGCTGACGTGTTAGAGTGAGTTTTTGAGTAGATGATTCATTTATACTTAAATGACTCTGGCCATCAGTCTTCTATTTGACAAAGTACTGTGGATTGAGTTCATAACAATGCATTTCCTGAAAGCTGTGAATACCAAACACTGCTGACGCTGTAGTTTGACTAGATGCTGTAGTTTCGAAGACAGTATTATCTATACTTTATAAATATGAATTGTCCTCTATGTTAGCACATAAAATACCAAATAAATATATTGTGGATTTAACTTGCATTCCTAAAGGCTGTGGGTACCAATCCAGACATGTTGGTGTCAGGAGGAAAGGATGAGGTCAGAAGGTGTGATGTTTTGTTTGTAGCTTCAAAAGGAAGCATTGTCCATGCATTGTCTATATTTTGTAAATAGGGATTGCCCTTCGTGTTTAGAATATAAATATCGAGCCCACATTGGGCTAGCCGACTTTCCACCGAAAGCGCCTCCGTCCGTATGATGCCTGCTGTACCTTGTGTCGAATAAAGAAGCTGCTTTGTATCTACCAGTGACTCTGTCTCTCCAGTGATTTCATCCACGCTACAACATTTGGTGTCAGGAGTGGGATACCTTCGTGACCCGTTGTGTGGCCAGCGTTCCTAGCAGTCGAGGTTGGTGAGTACTTTTCTAAAATAACACTCACACTTGGATCTGTTCGGTCGAAGATACACGGGAACACGAGGTATCACGAACGTGGAGAGCTGAACAGGTAGATATAAAAGTGGTGTGTGCATGTGCATGTGTGTTTATGTAAGTGAGGAAACTTTGCATGTTAACTTGGTTAACTTGGTGAGATGGAGCCACCAGTTGCGAAGGGTGGTACCGACGGTACGGTTCGATATGCCAGAGGAGGGGCCTGTATACTCGTTCAGGGAGCTGCATTTTAGTGTACGCGTTTGCAAGTATGATGCAAAGGAATACAGCAGGCATCATGAGTTCTGGTACTCAAAAGCGGCAGATTGTGGAATACATACTCTACCGTTTTAAGTATGTACTGTTTAACTGCTACCTGTCTATGATATTTTGCGTAGTGTGGGAATTACTATGGAGATATCTCAGGGAGAGGTCTTACCCAGAGAGATCTACCAGAATGGCACCTATTGAGGTCAGGCAACGTCAGGTTGAGAACCCTGATGATCCGAGCCAGCCCTTGACCTTGATTACGACTATTCATAAGCCCTTCACCCCCGGGGAGAAACAGAGCATCTTGTCTGAGTTGCCCTCACTTAAAGTCGCATGTGGGAATTCAGAATTCTGGCGCAAGCTCGAGGAAATGGTTGAAATTCACCAGATGCACTCTAAAGATATTGGTGAAAGCCAAATGCCCGAGGAATATGTGGAATATGTGGGATAGGATGGCCCAGGGGGTGTGGGATGATACATGGGCAACTACCAGGAGCTCCAGTAGTGAAGAAAGATATTGCTCTTTTAAAGGGGAAGTGAGGCAGCGGCTGGGGTGAGGTGAGAGTAGCTGGGGAACGATAATGGCAGTGACCCAGAGGGCTGACGAGACAGCCATGGATTATGCAGAATGTAAATATCAAGCATATGAGGAGTATTCTGGGTTGGATAATCCATGGAGGGATGACCCAGTCTTCCTAAAAACACTGAAGGAAGGCCTGAGCTCAGCCCACCAGGAAGTTTTAGATTTAGGCATAACAGTGGGGTCCAACTACTCTGTGGTAGATTTGTGGGCCAGTGAGATAGACCAAAGAAAAGGCAAGAGAAATCCCAGCTGCTGTGATGTCCCGGAGAGTTTGTTTTGCTTGCCAGCAGTCAGGGCACCTAGCAAAGGACTGTCGGACCAGGTATAAGACAGTGAAGGAGTTGATATGCTACAGCTGTGGCCTTTCAGGACATGGCTGGAGACAGTGTCCAAAAGGGAGGGGGAAAACCCAGACGAAGGTCACGGCACACACCCAGTCACTCACCCCATCGGCAACCAGTCTGACTGTCGATCAGATCAAAGAGTTAGTAACAGAGCCTCTTAGAGCAGGAAGAGATGTGGCAGCAGGCTCTATCCACGCCCCTCTGCTGACTGATCCTGTGGCTCCTCCCACAGACCCCTGAATAAAGGCAATTGTGTCACTGCTCCTCCCTCAGTCCAGGACAGATACTCAGCATGGACGTTGGTCCATTTACAGTTAATAAAAGCCTTTCAGTATTTACTCTACTTCCAGTCTTTTGGAGTAATTGATAGTGCATCAGGGGAGTGCAGCTTCGAGTTTATTTCTGGGTATGTCCAAATATTGAGGGCACTATCCTTGGAATAGACATCCTAAGGCAAGCAGGAGCTGTTATAGATTCAGGAAAGGGAGAAATAATATGGACAGGTCAGGTGCAGCCAACGCACACAACCAACAGAATACACAACCTGCTTAGTATAGTCGCAGCTGCCCCGATCATCAGAGACTGCAGCCCGGATGGTGTCTATGGGTTACCTTGTCAGCAGTTCCCAGCAGTGTGGGCTGCACACAAGCAAGATTGTGGTCGAGTAAAGATAGACCCAGTTAAAATAGAAGAGGGTCTGTATAAACCCCCGAAGCAGGACCCTATACAAACTGACACACTGACCGTTGCTCAGGGTATAATGAAGGAACAAAAACACCAGGGGATACTCAGAGAGACTGCGGCCACCCCAGAACAGCAAGTTTTCCCAGTTCCTCCAAGGGCAGACATTACTGTGAATAAGGCAGCAAGGGAGCAAGAGGCAACTGAAATTGCAAGTGTGCAGGAGGAAATGACAGAAGTCAGCTTAGTAAAATTATATGAAGAGGTAGAGGCAGAAGAGAAGGGAAACTGGAGGAGAAAAGGAGCAAAGGAGGGACCAGATGGGTTCTGGACACACGGGGAGGAAAGAGGCGCGGTGGCCCCACCCTGTATTAGACAGATACTACTAAAGTTTTATCATGGGGCGATGCATCAGGGAAGGCAGAGCATGATCACAACCCTCCGGCAGGACTGGTGGTGGCCAGGGATGGGCGGGGATGTTGAGAAATTCTGCCGCCATTGTATCATTTGTGCCCAGCATAACCCTGGTAAGGGCAGAAGGCTACAGCTGGCAAATCTGCCTCGGCCGAGGGGACCCTGGGAAAACATCAAGATAGACTTCACAGGGCCCCTGCCAAAAAGCCAGGGGAAAAGCTACTGTCTAGTAATTATGGATCACTTCACCCGGTGGGTAGAGGCTTTCCCAAGACTGCACCGCCCGCACTGCTGCATGGATCCTAGTTCAGGAAATCCTCCCAAGGTGGGGAACCCCAGTTCAGGTGGATTCAGATCAGGGAGCACATTTCATAGCGAAAGTGATGAAGGAAATGTGTCGACTGCTAGGGATTCGACAACGGTTCCACGTACCCTACCACCCCCAGAGTTCAAGGGTGGTAGAAAGGATGAACCGAACAATCAAGAATGCGTTAGCCAAACCTATAGCTGAGACAGGAAAGACATGGGTTGATGTATTACCAGGAATCTTGATGAGATTGCATGCAACCCCGAATCGCACGTTGGGCCTCAGCCCCTACGAATTATTGATGGGGCGAGCAATGTGACTCCCTTATGGGGTAATTACAGGTTGCAGGGAGCCTGGGGCTTACAGCGATAGAATGACCCAATATGTGAAAGACCTTTGTAACCAATTTAAAGTGCTGAAGGACTGAGCAAAACAACAGCAGCGAATCGCTGATCAGAGAGAGCCAAAGGGAAAGGGGATAGTCCTTCCACAGCCCGGCGACCAAGTTATGGTGAGGGTGCTGCCAGAAAGGCCAGGGTTTGTCCCCAGGTAGATTGGACCACAGACGGTACTCTTAACGAATGATACGTGTGTCTGTGTGCAGACTTGGCGAGGCAGCCACTGGAAACACTGGACTCAGGTTAAAGCATACAACTCACCCACTTGTTGCTCCCACAGACAGAGCCGGGGATCAAGTGCATCCAGTAACTGTGTCATTTCAGAGACCCTAACAGAGGACCACCAGCTGGCCATGCCAGACCCGACCACAGCTGATGAAAACATATTCGGAGGGAATGCGAAAGCAGGAAACATCGAGAGCGTGGCAGAAGACACTGAGAGTGTGTTGGAAAACCATGAATAGCCTACTAAAATGTGATGGTGATGGTACTCTGTAAAGAAGGCTGGTTGCTGAAGGTAGATGATTAATTTTATAGCATAGTATGGAAAATTTATTGGGAAATAGACGGGGAGGGATTTTTAAGTTAAAACAGAGACGGCAAGTTCCACCACTTCAATGGCATTTCAGACTGCACACCGCATCTGAAAGCAGTCACCCCCCAGTCTGAGGAGCTGGGCCCTTTTCAGCAGTTGGGCCAGTGATCGACCGGACAGTTGGAAGGGTGTGTCACCGGGGACAGGTCCTTGCAGACATTTACGTAGAGGCCACCCCAACCCCTTCCTGTACATCGATGAGAGAGCCCGTGGGTGCTCCTGGAAGGAGAGCTTCAGCGACCAGAGGATAAAGGGCTGAAGACAAAGGAATGTGATTAAACTGCAGTCAGCCTGCAGGGAATTGCGTCAATATGTTGGGCCCAGAATAGACCTTTAAACATGTTGACACCCAGAAGATTAAGGACTCATCATTGCTTCAGAAGATATTGACGGTACCTCAACAAATCAAAGAGAAGCTGCAAACCAAAATGATAAAAAAATCCTGGTCCAGCTTCTGACAATGTAAGCATTCAATATGAGAACCAAGCAGCCGATCACAAGCAATAAGAAAATGTATTGAGACTGATCTCTGCAGGTGAAGTAAACATGGCTGACGCATGACAACTTGGCAGCAATCCTACGTTGTTAGGTAACACAGGTGACAGTTTCAAGACTTATAAAGCTACTTGTCAAAATAAATGGGTCAAAATATTCCATTATGCTTGGGAGACTGGCAGGAAGAATATTTTGGTGCTTGAAGATCTGTTTTCTTATTAACTGCACAATGCTGAATCTGTTTTTCAGGAGTGGCTTAATTATTCACGTTCTGTAAAACATCTTGATATCTTTCCCTCCAAATTCTTTTCCACAATTGTGCATGAATATATTAATGAATTTATTGTTTCAGCCATGATGAAATTGTTTATTGAAAATATTCCAAGGAAGATAACACAGATCTATAATTTCAGAAACACAAGAGGTTCTGCAGATGCTGGAAATGTTTATTTGGTTGTGTTGTGTGTGCTAAAATGGAGTGGTTAATTTCAACGTGGCAGTTACACTTTATTTATTAATTCAACATGTAAAAAAAATAATGGGCATGTTAGGACGTATTTTGGGATAAGACCACAAGACCATAAGATATAGGAGCCATCTGGCCCAGCAAGTTTGCTCCACTATTTCATCATGGCTGAAACAATTTTCCTCTCAGTCCTAATTTCCTGCCTTCTCCCCATATCCCTGAACAATCAAGAATCTGCCAACCTCTGCCTTAAATATACATAAAGACCTGGCCTCCGTAGCTGCCTGTGGGAAAGAATTCCACAGATTCACCACTCTCTGGCTGGAGAAATTCCTCCTCAGCTCCAACAGAGAGTGATGGGTTGTGGAATTCTTTGTCACAGGCTGCAGCTGTGGAGGCTAAGTCTCTATGTATATTTAAGGCAGAAGTTGGTAGATTATTAATTGGTCAGGGCATGAAGGGAGATGGGAAAAAGGCAGGAGATTGGGACTGAGAGGAAAATTATTTTATCCATGAAGTAATAGTGGAGAAGACTTGATGAGCCAAATGGCCTAATTTGCTCCTTTATCTTATGGTCTTATTATTATTATTATTATTATTATCATTTTCTTTTATTTTTGTATTTCCACAGTTTCTTGTCTTTTGCACATTGCTTGCTTGTCCTTCTCTGTTGTGTGCAGTTTTTCATTGACTCTATTGTATTTCTTTCAATTTACTATGAATACACATAAGAAAATGAACCTCCGCATTGTATATGACGACAGTTTAGTACTTTGATAATAAACTTTGCACTTTGAACTTTGAGATAATCTTATTATACAGTATTAGGGAACCATTTAATGGTCTCATAACAGCAGAATAGAACCGGTCCTTGATCCTACGTATGGGAAAAAAAGAAAAGATATTGTCTGAAATCTGAGCACCGCTTTCACGGTCTTTTAAATGGCCGCTGGTGATTGTAATAAACAAGAATAATGTGGCCTAATCAATTGATCTTTTTTTATATATACTTAGATGTTCAGAGAATAAGTGGTATCCATGCAGGAAGTGACACTGAGGTAAAAGGTTAGCGTGATCTCATTGAACGGTAGAGCAGAGACAAGGGGCTATGTCTGTTTCTGATGCTCTGCTCTAATTTTAGTGGTAGGATTTCTTTCACGTCTTCCCGCCATTTCCAAATATTGTCTTAACATTGTCAGAAATCTATTTTGCTACCCTTTGACAAATACTTTGGAAACAATGTTTGCTTGGTGTTGGCCTAACTGGGGAAGAAGGGGAAAGAATTAAGGATGGTGGGAAGACCAGAGTAATTCATGAGAAAATGGCTCCTAGACAGATCATCAGTGGGTGGTCATGAGATTAGCATTAGAATCAAATCATAATCAGGTTTAGTATCACTGACATACAACATCTCATGAGATTTGTTGTTTTACTATAGCTTACAGAAAACATAAAAATTAATAAATCATGTAAAAAGAGAGAAAACTAGTGAGTAGTGTTCATAGTTTAATGGACCATTCAGAAATCTGATGGTGGAGGGGAAGAAGCTGTTGATAAAACCTTGTGTGTGTGTCTTCAGGTTCCTATACCTCCTCTCTGATGGTAACAATGAGAAGAGGGCATGTCCTGGGTGATGGGGATTCTTAATGATGGACGCCGCCTTTTTGAGGCATCGCTCCTAGAAGATGTTCTGGATGTTGGGGAGGCTAGTGCCCATGATGGAGCTGATTGAGTTTCCTGCAGTTTATTTTGATCCTGTGTGGGGAAAAAGATCACAGAGGCTAGGATGGGCAATCAGATAGATGGTCTGAAATAATTCAAGTTGGGTTGAACGTCTGTTTTCAGGACTGATATTTCGAAGATGCATAGAGTTATAGAGTCATGCTGTATGGAATTTGGTCACTTGCTACCATGTCAATACAAACCATGAGCAACCCCTCTAATCCCATCTCACAGCACTTGGCCAATAGTCCTCTATCACTGGTTTATTTAAGTGCTCATCCAGATACTTCGTAAACTGTGTCAGTGACTTTGCTTCCACTACTCTTCAGAAGCACATTTCAGATACTCACCTTTAAAACGGGTCCTCCTCTAAATCTCTTTCATGTTTTATAGACACAAATCTATGTCCTTTAACTTTATTTCCCTCTAATAAAGGGAAATGTTTCTTAGTCTATCCTATCTATACCCCTTATACCTCAACTATAAGACATTAAAACCATAAGATATTGGAACAGAATTAGGGCATTTAGCTCATTGAGTCTGCTTTGCCATTTCATCATGACTGATCCATTTCCCTCTCAGCTCCAATCTCCTGCCGTCTCCCTGTATCCCTTCACTCCCTGACTAATCAAGAATTTATCAACCTCTGCCTTAAATATATCCAATGACTTGGCCTCCACAGCCGCCTGTGGCAACAAATTCCATAGATTCACCACCCTCCTAACTTTCTTTCTAGGGAAAACAGACCCAACCTCTCCAGTCTCTCCTCATAACCAGAATGTTCTATCTCAGTTACTTTTATTTTATTATTTGTTAATTTATTTGTGTCAATATTACTTCATGAGCTGTGTGTGAGCTATAAATACGTGTTGTGCACCTTGGTTCAGAGGAATGTTGTATCGTTTGGTGGTAAACATATAAACAGTTGAATAGTAATAAACTTGAACTTGAATTTGAACACCCTGGTGAGTCAAAGTAAATTTCTTATTACAGTATTAATTAACGAACCTCCTCTGTACCGTCTCCAGTGCTTGGCATCTTGGTACATGATTTGAAAGGCTTACAAAGACATCGATACTGACCATAACAGAAAAGCTTCCACCTGTCCTGCATGCTCTGTGGAATCAAGCTGAGAAGGAGCCTTTTAAAGCTGCTATAAACTGATGAATTTGTGAAAAACAATTAGATTGCGTGAATCATAGCTACTGGTTGTGCCTCAGGCAATGAAGAGACAATAAGTTCCTACTAAGTCAGACCATGACCAGTGTATGACAACCACCTTTCAAATTTCACATGAACTCAGGATCAAAGCTCTTCAGGAAATTGATATCTGGGAGTAGACTGCATGGGCAGGAACCAGCCAGATTGAATTTATCATCTTTTTCATGACCTCGCTATCTTTACTCTTTCATGTCCAAGCATGATCAAGTGTCAGCAAACAGACAGTCCCAAAAGTTTTTCAAATTCAAAGCCTACAAGAAGAGCAGGAACATTCTAAAATGTTATGACACTAAACTGTGTTTTAATTAAAAGAGAAAAACAGTCACAATTGTGTGAAATGTGAATATTTCTGATCCTGTACCTGTTGAAATGGTAAAAAGGATGTAAATAGTAAGCTCAAACAAGAGAAAATTTGCAGATGCTGGAAATCCAAGTAATACACCCAAAACGCTGGAGGAACTCAGCAGGCTAGGCTGCATCTTGGAAAAGAGTACAGTCAACATTTTGGGCTGAGACCCTTCATCAGGACTGGAGGAAAAAAAAGATGGGGAGTCAGAGTAAGAAGGTGGGGGGAGGGGAGGAAGAGGCACAAGGTGGTAGGTGATACTGAGAGGGGTGGGCGAGGGTGAAATAAAGAGCTGGGAAGTTGATTGGTGAAAGAGATACAGGGCTGGAGAAGGGATAATCTGATAGAAGACAGAAACCATGGAAGGAGGAAAAGGGGGAGGAGCTCCAGAGTGAGGTGATGGGCAGGTAAGGAGGTAAGGTGAGAGAGGAAAATGGGAAAGGGGAATGGAAAAGGGGATGGGCATTACCCGAAGATTGAGAAATTGATGTTCATGCTATCAGGTTGGAGGCTACCCAGATGGAATATAAGGTGTTGTTCTTCCAACCTGAGAGTGGCCTGATCACAACAGAAGAGGAGGCCATTGTCTGACATGCCAGAATGAGAATGGGAAGTGGAATGAACATGGGTGGCCACTGGGAGATAATGCTTTTTCTGGAAGATGGAGAGTGGGTGCTCGGCAAATTAGTCACCCAATCCATGTTGGGGTCTCATCAATATATAGGAGGCCACACCAGGAGCACCGGATACAGTAAATGACACCAATAGACACACACGTGAAGTGTCGCTTCACTGGGAAGGACTACTTGGGGCCCTGAATAGTAATGAGAGAGGCGTAGCACTTGTTCCACCTGCAAGGATACATGCCAGGAGGGAGGTCAGTGGGGAGGGACAAATGGACAAGGGAGTCGCATAGGGAGCGAATTCTGCAGAAAGCAAAGTGTGGGGGAGGGAAAAATGTGCTTGGTGGTGGGATCCCTTGGGAGATGCCGGAATTTATAGTGAATCATGTGCTGGGCACGGAGGGTGGTGGGGTGGTAGATGAGAACAAGAGAAACCTTTTCTCTGGTGGGGTGGTAGGAGGATGTGGTGAGGGGATATGTGTGTGAAATGGAGGAGATGCAGTTGAGGGAAGCATTGATGGTGGAGGAAGGGAAGCCCTTTTTTTCATAGTCATAGTCATAGTCATAGTCATACTTTATTGATCCCGGGGGAAATTGGTTTTCGTTACAGTTGCACCATAGATAATATATAGTAATAGAACCATAGATAGGTAAATAGAAATATGTAAATTATGCCAGTAAATTATGAAATGTCCAGGACCAGCCTATTGGCTCAGGGTGTCTGACCCTCCAAGGGAGGAGTTGTAAAGTTTGATGGCCACAGGCAGGAATGACTTCCTATGACGCTCTGTGCTGCATCTCGGAGGAATGAGTCTCTGGCTGAATGTACTCCTGTGCCCAAGCAGTACATTATGTAGTGGATGGGAGACATTGTCCAAGATGGCATGCAACTTGGACAGCATCCTCTTTTCAGACACCACCGTCAGAGAGTCCAGTTCCATCCCCACAACATCACTGGCCTTACAAATGAATTTGTTGATTCTGTTGGTGTCTGCTACCCTCAGCCTGCTGCCCCAGCACACAACAGCAAACATGATAGCACTGGCCACCACAGACTCGTAGAACATCCTCAGCATCGTCCGGCAGATGTTAAAGGACCTCAGTGTCCTCAGGAAATTTGAAGAAGGACTTTCCTTCAATCTGGAGTGCACAGCTTCATCCTGAGAGCAAACATGAAATAAAATAAGCTACACACATCAAAGTTGCTGGTGAACGCAGCAAGCCAGGCAGCATCTGTAGGAAGAGGTGCAGTCGACGTTTCAGGCCGAGACCCTTCGTCAGGACTAACTGAAGGAAGAGTGAGTAAGGGATTTGAAAGTTGGAGGGGGAGGGGGAGGGGGAGATTCAAAATAAGCTTCTGTTTTAAGGGATAGCTTTATGTACCTGGGCATATTGTGGGAGCATTGTGGCCTCGGCTGTAGGAGTACTAGGCTGCAAGCATTCTGTCATCTGTCTACAGCCACACAGGAGAGTTGATGCTGCCCCCCAGTGTTCACTTGGCAGAAGACAAACTGTATGTATTCAATTGCAGATTGCTGCAACCTTCATGGACCCAGGGTCTTGGACTATATTGTTTTTTGTGTACTTTACTGATATCTTAGATGTGCGTGCTGCCTTATGTGTGCTCTATGTGCTTTGTGCTGTGTGCGAATGTTGGCATTGTGTTTTGCACCTTGGCCCAGGAGGAACACTGTTTTGTTTGGCTGTATTCGTGGGTATTCATGTAAAGTTGAATGACAGTTAACCTTGAACTTGATCTTGTTATTGTGTTTCTATATATTCCCATGCAAACTTTAATCATCTTCAGAGAACAGCATGTGTGCACCATTTCGGATTTGTGTGTATTGTCAATAGTGACAATACTTATGATCAGATGATACATTTCAGCTTCTTTCAGAGATTATCACCATCAGAGAAGCCAGTCTTAAACAAAGTTGATTCGTTTAATATGAAGGATTAAATGTTTGAGGAGTTTTGATTCAAAAAGAGCAAGATAATATCCCAGCTGTAGTGCACTACAGAAACAGCTTGACAAAAACCCTGCCCCCCTACCCTGAACACACTTCTTTAATCTGCTCTCCCATCAGGCTGGTGTGTCATGTTATATGACATAGGTGATCATAGTTTTTCCATGGCCATAAATGTTCTTGGCAAATTTTTCTACAGATCTGGTTTCTCATTGCCTTCTTCTGGGCAGTGTCTTTACAAGACGTGTAACCCCAGTCATTATCAATACTCTTCAGAGATTGTCTGCCTGGCGTCAGCGGTCGTATACCCAGGACTCGTGATGTGCACCAGCTGCTCATATGACCATCCACCACCTGCTCCCATGGCCTCATGTAACCCTGATCGGGGGCTAGTCGGGTGCTACACCTTGCCCAAGGGTGACCTGCAGGCCACGAGGGAAGGAGTGCCCTACACCTCTTTGGTGGAGACGTATCTCCACACCACCACCCACCCAGTTACTCTCATCCTAGTGATAATGAACATTTACAGCTCTGTGTGCAAGGACATTGAAGTTCTGCTCATATATCAATACAATTATAAAACATTCTGAATGTCAGTTAGAAACAGAAAATGCTGAAGAAACTCACCAGGTCTGCAGCATCTGTCAGTAGAAAAAGGAAGTTACTGTTTCGTTTCAATGATTCAATCATTCCAAGGGTGACCTGTAGGCTAGCAGAGGACCTTACACCACCTATGGTAGAGACGTATCTCCACCACACCATCCAAAAAGCAGAAGATACAAACCCTGAAAACATACCACTAGGCTCAAGGACAGCTTCTATCCCACTGTTATCAGACCCTTGGCCTCACGATCTACCTCACCATGATCTTGCACTTTAACATTTACCTGCACTGCAGCTTTTTGGTAGCTTTTGCACTTTTATTCTGCATTGTTATTGTTTTTCCTTATTCTAGCTTAATGTGCTGTGTAATGATTTGATCTGTATAAACAGTATGCAAGACCGGATTTTCACTGGAACTTGATACATGTGACAATAATAAACCAATATCAATAGCAATGCCAGCCAAGGAGAATATTGTTGAGCATCTATATCTAGCTCATCAAAAGATGATAAATTCAATCCACTAATTATTACTCACTCAGACTATCGTCAATTATCAGCTTAGTGACAGAAATATGTTGTTAACAGTGCAATCACACAGCACTGATTCATCTATGGGTTATCTACCTTTCTGGCTACCTCAACATAGAAACATAGAAAATAGGTGCAGGAGTAGGCCATTCGGCCCTTCAAGCCTGCACCGCCATTCAGTATGATCATGGCTGATCATCCAACTCAGAACCCTGTACCTGCCTTCTCTCCATACCCCCTGATCCTTTTAGCCACAAGGGCCATATCTAACTCCTTCTTAAATATGGCCAATGAACTGGCCTCAACTGTTTCCTGTGGCAGGGAATTCCACAGATTCACCACTCTCTGTGTGAAGAAGTTTTTCCTCATCTCGATCCTAAAAGGCTTCCCTTTTATCCTTAAACTGTACCCCTCGTTCTGGACTTCCCCAACATCGGGAACAATCTTCCTGCATCTAGCCTGTCCAATCCCTTTAGAATTTTATACGTTTCAATAAGATCCCCCCTCAATCTTCTAAATTCCAGTGAGTATAAGCCTAGTCAATCCAGTCTTTCATCATATGAAAGTCCCGCCATCCCAGGAATCAATCTGGTGAATCTTCTTTGTACTCCCTCTATGGCAAGGATGTCTTTCCTCAGATTAGGGGACCAAAACTGCACACAATAAGGATATGCACAGAAAGGATATGAAAGCTTTAGAGAGGATACAGAGGAGAATTATTAGGATGCTTTCTGGATTAGAGAGCATGTTTTAGTAGGATAGGTTGAGTGAGCTAGGGCTTTTCTCTCTGGAGTAAAGGGGGATGAGAGGTGACTTGCCAGAGGTGTACAAGATGATAAAAGGCAAGATGGAGTGGGTAGCCAGAGATTTTTTCCCAGGGCAGAAATGGCTAATATAGGGAGACACAATTTCAAAGTACAATGTTCAAAACAAAGGTCTTATCACATATATGTCACTGTTATATCGCTGAAATTTATTTTCTTTTGGACAAAGTCAAGAAATCTATAATAGAATAATAACCATTAAAGAATCATTTAAAGACTACACACACTGTGTTCAACCAGTGTGCAAAAGATAACAAACTGAGTGAATATAAGAGAATAATAATAATAAAATAAGCAATAAATATTGAGAACATGAGATGAAGAGTCCTTGAAAGTGAGTCCATAGGTTGTGGGAACAGTTCAGTGATGGGACAAGTGAAGTTGAGTGGAGTTATCTCCTTTGGTTGAAGAGCCTGATGGCTGAGGGGTAATAACTGTTCCTGAACCTGGTGGTGTGAATCCTGAAGCTCCTGTACCTTCCTTCTGATGGGAGCAATGAGAAGAACGCATGTCTTGGGGGTTGGGGGTCCCTGATAGTGGTGCTGCTTTCCTACGGTGTGTTCAATGTAGATGTGCTCAAAGCTATGGAGGGTTTTACCCAAGATGGACCGGGTCTTATCCATTACCTTTTGTAGGATTTTCTATCGAAGGGCATTGGTGTTTCCATGCCAGACTGTGGTTTAGCCAAATTCAAGATGATTGGAGGAAAGTATAGGGGGAGTGGCAGCAGGTAGGTTTTTAAAACATAGAAAGAAAAATGTGTGGAATGTCCTGCCAAGAGTGGTGGTGGTAAGAAATTTTTAGGTAGGCACATGAATGAAAGAAAAATGGAAGGCTATGTGTGAAGGAACGGTGTAGATTGATCTTACAGTAGATTAAAAATGCAGCATAACATCATGTTGAATTTGCTGAAGTTCAAAGCTCAAAGTAAATTTATTATCAAAGTACGTATATGTCACCATATACAACCCCGAGATCCACTCTTGCGGGCATACTCAATAAATCCATAATAGAATAATAACCATAATAGAATCAGTGAAAGACTGCACCAACCTGGGTCTTCAACCAGTGTGAAATAGACAGCAAACTGTGCAAATACAAAAAGAGAAAAATAATAATAACAATAATAAATAAATAAGCAATCAATATCAAGAACATGATATAGAGAGCTTTGGAAAGTGAGTCCGTAGGTTGTGGGAACATTTCCATCATGGGGCACGAAGTTGAGCTGCCATTAGTATAAAGTGAATAGAGCAGGGGGTCAAACAGCACAACCTGTGCTGATGGAGATTATGGAGGAGATGTTATGAAGTGTTCTATGTTCCATTTATTTCCCACTCAGACTACCTTCTGCAATCAGCACTCAATCAGCACTGATTCACCTACAGGTCAACATTCACCAGCAGTATTAGTTTTTACCCAATCGTGACCCAAAGAGCTGATTTCCAAAATGAGGTGTGAATGAATCACTCTTTTTCATTTTATGTAATAGATCAGATCACACTGCTTGCTAGACTGTGGTTCTGTGAAATCAACTTGTTGCTGACTTTCAAGTCCGTGTATTATGGCTAAAATGTCAGAAATGAACAACGATGTAATTCATTTTAAGCCAAGATGACAAATGCACTTTGCATCCAGCCCTTTGTCTTTACATGATGATGGCTGGTCTCCATAAAGTGACAAAGAGAAAATCTGGAGATACTGGAAGTCCAAAGCAACACACACAAAATGCTGGAGGAAATCAGCAGGCCATGCAGCATCTATGGAAAAGAGTAAATAGTTGACATTTGGGGCCAAGACCCTTCAAAGTGACCCCATTTCCTTGAATAGGTTCAAGTCTTGATTGAAAAGTGGTGTTTCTAATGAGTTAAAGTATTTTGAACTGTTCTATATTGTTTCTGACAGTCTTTATAACAGAGCATTATCAGGTCAATCTGGGGGTGTATCGTCAGGCTGCACCACCTGAGATCTAATCAGCACTCACAGAATAATCAGCTTTACATGATGGCCAAAGCTGCCATGCCTCCTGGATTTAGGACAGCCTGGTAGCATAGTGGTTATCACAACACATCACAGTACAGGTGACTTGGGTCCGACTACCTATGAGGAGTTTGTATCTTCTCTCCTTGGCCGCCTGGGTCTCTACTGGATGCTCCAGTTTCCTCCCACAGTCCAAAGACATACTGGTTGTTAGCATAGTTGGTCATTGTAAATTGTCCTGTGATCAGGCTAAGATTAAATTGGCCAATTGCAGGGCAGTGCGGCTCAAAGGGCCTACTCCGCACAGTCTCTCAATAATAAATAAATAAACAAACAAACAAACAAATAATCCTGGATTATTGAAAGGCCTGGATAGGGTAGACATGGAGAGGATGTCTCCTATAGTGGGAGCGTCTAAGACCAGCGGGTACTGCCTCAGAATAGAAGGGTGTTCCTTGAACATTGCAATCTCGTTGTCTTGAGCAATGACAATAAAGTTCTATTCTATTATTTGGTAAGTTATTTGGAGGGAGTACTAAGAGACAGAATCTACAAGCACTTGGATAGACAGGGACTTATTAGGGAGAGTCAACATGGCTTTGTGCGTGGTAGGTCATGTTTGACCAATCTATTGGAGTTTTTCGAGGAGGTTACCAGGAAAGTGGATGAAGGGAAGGCAGTGGATATTGTCTACATGGACTTCAGTAAGGTCTTTGACAAGGTCCCGCATGGGAGGTTAGTTAGGAAAATTTAGTCGCTAGGTATACATGGAGAGGTGGTAAATTGGATTAGACATTGGCTCAATGGAAGAAGCCAAAGAGTGGTAGTAGAGAATTGCTTCTCCGAGTGGAGGCCTGTGACTAGTGGTGTGCCACAGGGATCAGTGCTGGGTCCATTGTTATTTGTCATCTATATCAGTGATCTGGATGATAATGTGGTAAATTGGATCAGCAAATTTGCTGATGATACAAAGATTGGAGGTGTAGTAGACAGTGAGGAAGGTTTTCAGAGCCTGCAGAGAGACTTGGACCAGCTGGGAAAATGGGCTGAAAAATGGCAGATGGAGTTTACTACAGACAAGTGTGAGGTATTGCACGTTAGAAGGACAAACCAAGGTAGAACATACAGGGTTAATGGTAAGGCACTGAGGAGTGCAGTAGAACAGAGGGATCTGGGAATACAGATACAAAATTCCCTAAAAGTGGCGTCACAGGTAGATAGGGTCGTAAAGAGAGCTTTTGGTACATTGGCCTTTATTAATCAAAGTATTGAGTGTAAGAGCTGGAATGTTATGATGAGGTTGTATGAGGGATTGGTGAGGCCGAATCTGGAGTATTGTGTTCAGTTTTGGTCACCAAATTACAGGAAGGATATAAATAAAGTTGAAAGAGTGCAGAGAAGGTTTACAAGGATGTTGCCGGGACTTGAGAAACTCAGTTACAGAGAAAGGTTGAATAGGTTAAGACTTTATTCCCTGGAGCGTAGAAGAATGAGGGGAGATTTGATAGAGGTATATAAAATTATGATGCGTATAGATAGAGTGAATGCAAGCAGGCTTTTTCCACTGAGGCAAGGGGAGAAAAAAACCAGAGGACATGGGTTAAGGGTGAGGGGGGAAAAGTTTAAAGGGAACATTGGGGGGGTTTCTTCACACAGAGATTGGTGGGAGTATGGAATGAGCTGCCAGATGAGGTGGTAATTGCGGGTTCTTTTTTAACATTTAAAAATAATTTGGACAGATACATGGATGGGAGGTGTAGGGAGGGATATGGTCCGTGTGCAGGTCAGTGGGACTAGGCAGAAAATGGTTCGGCACAGCCAAGAAGGGCCAAAAGGCCTGTTTCTGTGCTGTAGTTTCTATGGTTCTATTCTAGTGGAGAAGAGGAGGAATTTCTTTAGCCAGAGTGTGATGAATCTGTGGAATTCATTGCCACAGATGGCTGTGGAGGCCAATTCATTGGGTATATTTAAAACAGAGGTTGATAGGTTCCTGATTTGTCAGGGTGTCAAAGGTAATGGGGAGAAGGTAGGAGAGTGGAGTTGAGAGGAATAATAAATTGGCCATGATGGAATGCCAGAGCAGACTTGATAGGCTGAATGGCCTAGTTCTGCCACCATATCTTATGATCTTATAGTTGGACCTTCAGGATGGAAAGCATTTTTCATGATGTAGTCATGACGCCAATGAATTTGAGCTAGCTTAAAACAGGTTTATAGATTTGATGTTCTCCTTCATTCTTTTAATTTGTTGAGAATTCTTCATCCTTATCTGCAGTGTTTCAGATGTATACTTATTTCATACAGCACAAAAATAGGCCCTTAGGCCTAACTTATTCATGCCGACCAAAATGCCAATCTAAGCTAATTTCATTTCTCACCACTTGGCCCATATTCCTCCAAACTTTTCCAATATGTGAACCTTTGCAACTGCTTTTTTAAATACTGTACTTGTACTTGCCTCTATAACAATGGTTCCAACTTATTTTATGCCATGGACCCTTACCATTAGGTTGGGAACCCCTGCTCTAGAACTTCATCAGGTAACCTGTCCCATTTACTCATTGCCCTTTCCGTGAAACGTGCCCTTCAGACCTCCTTCATTTTAAGAATCTCCTACCCTGAGAAAAAGGTTGTGACCATCTACTGTATGAGTTCCCCTCAGTTTTAAATGTCACTACAATATCTCCCCTCTGTCCCCTTTGCCCCAGGCTATCTAATCTCTCTTTATAACCTCTCAGTGGGAGAGCATTTTAGAGGTAGTGGCCACAACTCTATCTCTTTCACTACAGCACTGAAGAGGGGTAGGAGCAGACAATTTCGGAAAACATTTGATTTGGGTAGGGAGAAATATAAAGCTATTAGGCAGGAACTTGGGAGCACAAACTCGGAGTAGATGTTCTCAGGGAAATGCACGGCAGAAATTAGCAAATGTTCAGGCAGTTCCATTGAGGCAGGGAAAGGATGGTAGAGTTAAAGAACCATGGTGTACAAAGTATGTAGGACCAGATGAGATATACCCCAGGCTACTGTGGGAAATGAGGGAGGAGATTGCTGAGCCCCTTGAAATGATCTTTGCATCATCAATAGAGATGGGAGAAGTACCTGAGGATTGGAGGGTTGCAAATGTTGTTCCCTTGTTCAAGAAAGGCAGTAGAGATCACCCAGGAAATTATAGACCAGTGAGTCTTACTTCAGTGGTGGGCAAGTTGTTGGAGAAGATCCTGAGAGGTAGGATTTATGAGCATTTGGAGAGAACTAATCTGATTAGGAATTGTCAGCATGGCTTTGTCAAGGGCAGGTCGTGCCTTACAAGCTTGATTGAGTTCTTTGAGGATGTGACAAAACACATTGATGAAGGTAGAGTAGTGGATGTAATGTATATGGATTTCAGTAAGGCATTTGACAAGGTTCCCCATGCAAGGCTCCTTCAGAAAGTAAGGAGGCATGGAATCCAAGATGATCTTGCTTTGGGCATCCAGAATTGGCTTGCCCACAGAAGGTGGTTGTAAATGGTTCAGATTCTGCATAGAGGTTGGCGACCAGTGGTGTTCTGCAGGGATCTGTTCTAGGACCCCTCCTCTTTGTGATTTTTATAAACGACTAGGATGAGGAAGTAGAAGGGTGGGTGAGTAAGTTTGCTGATGACACAAAGGCTGGGGGTGTTGTGGATAGTCTGGAGGGTTGTCAGAGATTACAGCAGGACATCGATTGGATGCAGAACTGGGCTGAGAAGTGGCAGATGAATTTCCACCCAGATACCTGTGAAGTGGTTCATTTTGGTAGGTCAAGTTTGAAGACAGAATATAATATAAATAGTAAAACTCTTGGCAGTGCAGAGGACCTGAGAGATCTTGGGGTCCGTATCGATAGGACACTCAAAACTGCTGCACAGGTTGACAATGTTGTTAAGAAGGCATACGGTGCATCGGCCTTCATCAATTGATCATGTGGATAGCTTTTTCCCAGGGCTGAAATGGCTAACATGAGGGGGCATAGTTTTAAGGTGCTTGGACGTAGGTACCGAGGGGATGTCAGGGGTATGTTTTTCACACAGAGAGTAGTGGGTACGTGGAATGCACTGCCGGTGGTGGTGGTGGAAGCAGATGCAATAGGGTCTTTTAAGAGCCCCTTAGAAAGGTACATGGAGTTTAGAAAAATAGAGAGCTACAGTACATGCCAGGGAAATTCTAGGCAGTCTCTAGAGTGGGTTACATAGTTGGTACGACATTGTGGGCTGAAGGGCCTGTAATGTTCTATGTTTAATAACTTGAGCCACCATTCTAGAAGACATCCTCAGTCCTTGCAACTGAAAATTGATTTAATTAAACTTTGTGAATATTTCTGACAAATAAGCAATGTCATGCCTAATGTTCTTGAGTTGAATACTGTATGAAGCATTCAAGCCTTCAAAGAATTTTATCACAGTTTCGAAAAGTGCATAAAAGCATCTCAGGCAATTTTTTAAGAGGCATCTGACTTCTGTGTGTAACACCAAGTGTTCAAACTGTTCATCATTCTCAATACAAAGCTCTCGAAAAAGAGGAGAATTAAGAACATGTGACTTGATTTTATTTACCGCAGGCATAACAGTATTTAATGATTTGTTCAGCCAATCACTTATGTCTTTTTGTGACAACATGTTGTTTGTGAATTCCACAGTGAATGGCAAATAAGTTAGGTACAATTTTTCTCAAGAAAATAATAACTCCACGGTGACGTCCTGTCATTGGGGGGAACGGCGACTCAGACCATGAGAGGCCTGCGTCGGGCATTTTCATGCCTTACATGGCGCAGATTGGAAGTCTGTGTGGGGCGTCACTCCTCGTACAGACTGGAGCAATGTGTGGTTAAGTGCCTTGCTCAAGGGCACAAACACACTGCCACAGCTGAGGCTCAAACTAGTGACCTTGAGATAAGTCGACGAACGCCTTAACCACTTGGCCACGTGCCCAACACTAAATGTGCCCCATCTGTTGCTCAAGCAAGAATGTTGGTGAGCAGAATGCCCTTCTCTTTGAAAAAATGTTCAACAATCCAAAATATTGTCTCCCCCTTTGTATCTGTTTCTAGTCCCTGTTCAGTAATATTTGAATAATCTTGTAAATATATTGTTTGATTAAGCATTCTTTGTTGTTTATAGAACTCATTCTGGTTCTATGTAAAAAATATGTGAATTGCATATGTCATGATGCTACCACATGATATGTGAGCGCCTCACTTAAAGTAAACACAAACTAAGACTCGTATATCTCACCTTCTTGTCTTCCTTTGAATTAGTTCAATTTTTTTGAAGTTACAAAGCATAACAGTCCCCTCGGAAATAACAGCTCTAGAACCATACTTTCATCTTTAGAAGCAAATGTAACCAAGAAGCAAAGATTCGACGCCTTGCAAAGTTGTCTCATCCAACTGCAGAGCAAATTCTGTTGTCATAAGTATGTTGTGCAGTGTGTCTTCATTGTAATCAGTTATGAGAGTCTGAGGATCAAATGTTTATAATAAGTAATTAATTTCTTAAATTAAGCCTGTAATCCCTCAGCTATCCACCTGCATGTGAGCACCACCACCACCCCATCGCCCCCTTTGTCTTTGTTGCCTCCTTAGAAACTCTCATTGCCCCCAGGATGTGATATCACCCACTTTGGGAAAAGTATTGTTGAGGTTTTGGGGTACAAAAATGTCACCAAGCAATGCAGTGTGTGTCCAGAACAAGGAAGTAGGTAGGAAAAGTCATTGAGGTGACTGGCTCTTGAAGCAAGTTTGGAAGCAACTTAATTAAGCTTTTATTTAAATAGAAAGCCTTTTGTATTGATCTCTGTACTCATTTAGAAGTGTACACAAATCTTTAGCATTTTTTTAGTAATGTGTCCTTACAGACACTGATAGAAATTGAACCCCAATCACCAGCGTTGTAATAGTATTACACTAACCATCACACGACTGCGCAAGTTAACTTCCTGCTTTTGTGGTTTAGAACAAGAAATAACTAAACTGATCCTGTCGAAAATGACTTAACGAGGCCACGCACAATCACTGAAGGAGTGAGAACATTTTGTTTTCCATGCGCAGACTGAGAACATGTTAGTTCAAAGAATTAAATTTAATTAAGACTGAATAACTCTGTGGCTGAAATACCACTGTTATGGTGGAGGAATTCTCAACAGACTTTAAAAATATGAAGGAGCGCGACTTCAGAGTTATAAATGAAAATTTACTGATCCAAAATGTTTATTCTCTCTCTACAGTTAAGGACCAGCCTGTACATGTTTCCAGCATTCTATCTCTACTTTGGGGGTGGAGTTCCTCAGGAATGTTTACAAAATACTTAGGCACAAATTAATGTTCACAGCGAATCCTGAAATTACTACGTCTGCATTAAATTTTTATGACGGATCTATGAATCAGGAAATTATCCTCAGCAGTGCATTGCAGTGCCATTGAGCACAGTTACAAGGGCCTCTGCAATGAGAGAGCATCATCCATCATCAAAGGCCCCCACCATCCAGACCAAGCTCTCTTCTCACCACTACCAATGGGCAGGACGTACTGGAGCCTTGGGTCACATACCACCACTTTAACGGTTATTACCCTACAATAATCAGGCTCCTGAACCGATGTTGATATCTTCTTTCACCTGAACGCGGAACTAATTCCACAACCTATACGTTTAAGGACTCGTTCTCGGTAATATTTATTTTTTTTTATCTACACGATTTGTCTTCTTTAATAGTCGATACAGCTCAGTCCATCATGGGTAAAACCTAACCAACCACATCTACATGAAGTGCTGTTTCAGGAAAGCAACGTCCATCATCAGGGACGCCCACAACCAAGGGCATGCTCTCTTCTCATTGCTGTCATCAGGAAGAAATTACAGGTGCCTCAGGAACAGTTATTACCCTTCAACCACAGGCTCTTGAACCAAAGCGGATAACGTCACTCAACTGTACACTTGCCTCATCAATGAAATATTCCCACAACTCACTTTCAAGGACTCTTCATGACATGTTCTCAATATTTATTGCTTATTTATTTATCATTATTGCTTTTTTATGTATTTGTACAGTTTGTTGTCTTCTACACTCTGATTGAATGCACTAGCTGGGTGATCTTTCACTGATTCTGTTATAGTTATTATTCGATAGATTTGTTGAGTATACCCACAAGAAAATGAATCTCAGGATTATATACAGTGACATATAGCATTTGTACTTTGATTATAAATTTACTTTGAACTTTTACACATCAGTTGATTGTTTATGTATAGTTTCTCATCAATTGTATTGTATTTCTTTATTTTCCTGTAAATGCCTGCATGAAAATGGATCTCAAGGTAGTAAATGGCGAAATAGCCGGTCATTGGCATAGTAGATCTCTTTGTCAAGGGATCCGTCACTGGAGATGGTGCTTCCTAGATACTTGAAGCTCTCCACGTTCTTCAGGACAGTGCCGTCGATGGTGATGCGTGGCTGAGGAGGGTGACTGTTTGGTGCAGGTTTCAGGAGAGTTTCTGTCTTACCGAGGCTGATTGTCAGGCCGAACAGCTTTGAGGCTGCGGAACTTGTCTACAATCATCTGCAGGTGGTTCTCCTGGTGGGCCATGAGGGCACAGTCATCAGCAAACAGGGCTTCAGTGATGCTCGTTTTGGTCTTTGCAGCGAGGCATCTCAGGTCAAACATCAATCCGTCTGGTCAATATCTTATGTAAATACCCAGGTCTAGGTCCTTAACAGCATGCTACAGCATTTGGGTGAAGAAGAGGTTGAAGATCACTGGTGCTAGAACGCACCCTTGCTTCATGCCATCTGAGATGTTGAAAGTCTCAGGTGGAGAACTATCTGAGAACACTTCTCCTGTCATGCCATCATGGAGCAGGCGGATGAGTGCAGTGAATTTCTGTGGGCACCAAGCTTTCTAAGGATGATCCACAGCACGTTTCTGTTGACTGTGTCAAACGCCTTCATCAGATCAATGAAGACAGAGTATAATGTCATGTTCTGTTCCAGGCACTTCTCCTGTATCTGTCTCACTGCGAAGATCACGTCGACAGTGCTGCGTTCGGGACGAAAGCTGCATTGCGACTCGGGAAGGTTCTCTTCTAACACTGTTGGAATCAGTCTATTGAGGATGATGCGGGCGAAAATTTCTCCAGCAATGGAAAGTGGTGAGGTGCCTTTGTAGTTCCCACAGTCGGTCCTTGAACCTTTAATTTTGTAGAGGGTGATTATCATTGCGTCTCTGAGGTCAGGAGGCAACTTCTCCCAAATGCTAGTCAGGATGCTGTGGAAAGCCTCAAGCCAGCCAGGCACACGGGAAAGTCCGTGTCAAAGTTCTGGAGCACAAGGCTGTGGTCCTCACCTCTCTCCTGTACGGCTGGGAAACCTGGACCCTGTACCGCAGGCACATCAAACAGCCGGAGCAGTTTCACATGCACTCTCTGTGGTCGATCATGAGGATTCAATGGCAGGACTGAATCACCAACCAGGAAGTCCTTGACAGAGCCAACAGCACAAGCATTGAGACATGGATCCTCCAGGCCCAGCTACGCTGGACTGGCCATGTAATCCGCATGAGTGAAACAAGAATCCCCAGGCAGCTGCTCTACGGTGAGCTTGACCACGGCAGTCGCAATCAGGGCCGCCCCAGAAAACGATTCAAAGACAATCTGAAATCGTACATCAAATGGGCAGACCTCCAGCCTCGACAACTTGAGGAGTCCGCAGCCGACAGGGCTGCGTGGTGTGCCCTGACCAGAAAAGCTGCATCTGACTTAGAGGATGACCGAAATCAGCGCCTTGCAGCAGCACGAGACCAACGCCACAAAGCTGTGTATGCACCTGTTCTAACAACTGCCATTCCATGTCCAACCTGCAACCGCGTGTGTGCTTCGGTCCTCGGCCTCTGAAGCCACATGCACAATGTTTAGTCTTCCTCGACTCCGAGAGACAACCACCACCGGTATAGTAGCATCTACACTGGACTTCGAGGTGAGTGGTCCTGGGTTCCACTATGGCCAGCTTCTCGCACACTTTCCATCCATACTGGGTTGAACGTTGAGCTAGCAACTCTGCCTGGTAAAAAAGCAGGCAAAAATGCTAAAGTATTTACAATCTTGTCGCCCAGTGCACCACAGGGCACGGAGAGGAACAGCAACAGCAATGATGACATATACGTACTTTGACAATAAATTGACTTAGACTACTTTAAAAAATTCATTGTGAGACTGCAACTTCTCATAAGAAAACTATTTTCTTCACTAGTACATCACATATTGACATCGAAGTGATTCAGTGAAGCATCTCAACTGAATTATAAACTAATACATATTACATTTTGAAGAGGCATTTTGAGGTAACTTGCTTTTGGCCTCCCTACTTGTATCAACTATATAGCATTGCTTTGATTGTAAGGTTTATGAAATGACTCATGACAAGTCTCAGAGCTTTCATACATAAACAATTTGGTCCAGTTGCCATGGGCCAATTTATCAGCACTTTGAAGCTTTACTTTAATTGCACTTTTACCATTGATTTGTGACTCTTTCTTCGCCTGCTCAAATTGGCTTATGTTATATTCACATGACGCGTAATTCAAAAATTTTGACCAAGGATCTAATAAGCAGCAGCAAGTATCTCCACAGGTGGTATTTTGTAGAAAATAAGATTACACTATTAGCCATCTAATTTTGCTTACTGGATCAGAGATTATAAATTCTATTGCTAAGCATGACATTTATGTGAGCCACATAACATAATTTCTTTGCAAAACCAGTTATGAAAGATGATTCAGTCCAAAACACTTCACAGTGCACATAACCCAAGGGATTTCTTTCAAATTCATCTTCTTGGGGCCTCAGCTCCAAGTGGAGTGTAGGCTATTGATGACTTCCCATCTCCATTGTCTGAAGTTGATGGTATGGTTGGAGTTCATCAATGTTTCTGTAATCTATTGTATCCACTCTACAGGGGATTGGCCTATACAGCTTCACATCAGAGCCCTGTTTGCCGGCCTTACAAGGAGGACATAGGGTTGGACTTTGAGAGGCTTCTTTCAAATTAACACACAAAATGCTGGAGGAACTCAGCAGGTCAGGTACCATCTTTGGAAATGAAGTTGATGTTTTGAGCTGAGAGTCTTTATCAGAATTGGAAGGGATATTTTGGGCATTTTCTTTCAAATCCCCCATAGCGATACATGAGGTGTTGGGATATGAATAAGTCTTAAATGCTGTGCAACACAGGGATGCACCATTGGTGGTTTTACAGGTATTCACCCTCAACAACAATAATTGATTAGGCACAAAGAGAATCTACATTATCTGTTAATTACAGTTCTGATAAAGGGTCTCAGCCCGAAATGTTGAGTGTTTATTCGTCTTCATAGATGCTGTCTGATCTTCTGAGTTCTTTCAGTGTTTTGTATGTGTTGCTCTGGATTTCCAGCATCTGCAGAACCTCTTGTATTTATGACAGCTGCCTTTATTGGTTCAGTGAGAAACAAAGATGGAAGTCATACAAAAGTAAAAGTCTGTGCGCACACCCTCGAAGTTCCTCAACCTTTCATTAACAGTCAAAGGAATAGAAAGGTAATACCCGCAAATAGGAACCTATGCTGGCCACGCGTTCCTCTTGATCCCAATGTAATTGCCATGTTTCCAACATAGACCCACCAACTTCCGTGATGGTTGGTCTCCAGAGCTTTTGCGGCTTCCACTCCCAAAATCTTATCAGCTTGAACTGTTGTGTTTTGATTTTGTTCATTTAGGCTTATCTGACTAGCGGGTATCAATTTCTCATTGGGTCTGGCCCGAGGACACGAAGCAGTATTACTTTATTGCTCTTCCATCAGGCTTGTGCCTCATGTCACTTCCTTTGCTCTGCCTGAGACCAATTCAGACCAGTTTAGTCAGTCTGCCAAACACTGAGCTCAGGCTTCCTTAAGTCACAAGCTATTCTTTCCATGAACCTGCCACTTCTAGCTTCTTACATGGAAATGATCTCTGGTTATGTGTCCACTTTTAATTGCTCTGATCAAGCCACCCCTGAGCAAGAACCAGTTCACAAAATGGTGGCCACAAGAGTGGTCTTTCAAAATGGCAGCTTCCATTTTTTTGACCAGAAGGCAAGAACATGGCTTATCTACTTTGACTGTCCTTGATTCAGTTCTGTTGGATGCTCTGCAAATTCAGCTTTATTTATCATGTGTACATCAAAGTACACAGTAAAATGCGTAGTTTGCTTCGGCATTCAATATACACAAGGATGTGCTGGGGAATGCCCACAAGTGTCACCACACGTTCCAGCACCAACAGAGCATGCCCACAATTCTCACCAAGAACAAAACCGAACACAACACGATAAGTGAAAAAGCAACAGCAGCAAAACAAGCCCCCGTCCTCCCTCCAACCCAGCTTTGTATCATCGGTGATGTTCCTAGGACAGTGGGATCTATATGTGCGATAGGTCAGGTCCAATATCCTTGCCAGTGGTAGATTAGCATGTGCTTCTAGGAAGGTTTAAAGCTCACTTGGGAGGAGAATGGGACACAGAACAGAGGTATACTTCTCATCTTCATTTAATTTTTCTAAAGGGATTTTAATTGCTTTAAGGCCAACAGACTCACATGTGAGACTACAATAGATGTGGACCTTTCATGTAGAAGCTGGCCTTCACAAGATATGCTCTCTCATTGTCATGGCATACACTGACAATGATGGAACCCAGATGCGGAGGAGAGACAGACTCCCATGTGGAGACTGACAGCAGGGTTTATTCATATGCGTTCCAAAAAAACATTGGAGGCTCGGCAGAGTGACATTGTGAAATATAATATTCTGAAAGCTAGGACACCACGGTAAGTGCTAATTGGGAGTCTGCTTAAGCAATCACAGAATGCAGAAAACCTATACCAGTCAAAGTAAACCGAACAAGATTAAATAGAAAGCACCGTGGAAAACGTCTCTCATTAAGACAACTACGAATAAATTCAAGTGCTCTTGAAACCAGGGTGCCCAATGCTCTCTGGCTCCCCACACAGGCCTGAAGGGCTCATTGCATCCATAGTATCTGCAGTGCTCTACAAATTCTACTCCCCAACCAATAGTACCCTGTCAGGGCTGCTCCCACTGACACCTACCAGCCTGCACATTTAGGCACCTCCCAATCTCCACCCAGACAATAGGATTCACCTTCTACTCTTTTCAGACTCATCAGCTGCAGCCTAATTAACCCCAGTTCTCATCTATAGTCCTTGTTCACTCTTCGAACCAGCCGGCCTCAACCAGTCGATCCTAGCCTTCACTCTCCCTGCCTAAAGTTCTCCTTGTTTCCTGCTGTGTTTAGTTTCTGTTTTCTCTTGTTTCGCAGACCCTCGAGGCTTGTTATTTTGCAGAATATTATTAAAGTTATTGTTTATTGCTAAATCATCTCCACTGCTCTGTTTTTGGGTCAAACCTCCTCTGCATTTCCTGACACCCTCCAGCCTCTGACCACTTGACTGTGACCACCCCCCCCCCACACCCCCCATTCTCAAGCCTCTTACTTTACCCTCAATATTCCAATATTCCCAGGGACAGAGAATTTAATGTGGGCATTAAATGTGCCAAGACCTCAGGCCCAAGAGTTTTTAGTAACTGGATGGAACAGACAAAGTTATCAGGGGGTCTGAGAGAGGTATTTTAGAAGAAAGGTCTAAACAGAATAGATAGAGGGAACCCGTTCCCACTAGAGGAGGGGTCATAAGATGAATGTTAGTGGAAAGCAAACTAAGGTGAGTAGAAGTGGTCCAGAGTGAATTTCCAGGGGAAGTAGTTGAAGAAGATTAAATTAGAGCATTCAAATAGGAGCTGGATAAGTTTCTGAATGGAAGTATTTTATAGGGCTATAAGTACAGGTTAGCGATTAGGACTGTTTGACTGTTCTTACATAGGTGGGTTGAATTGTCCCTTTTTGTCTGATAACCATTTTGTGACAGTCATCGGGCCATACTGAAATTCAGCTTAGAAACAGGCCCCTCAGCCCATTGAGTCCATGCCTACGTTAATTCAAAGTTCAAGGTTCCAAGTGCATTTATTATGCAGCATATAACCCTGAAATTAGTCTTCCCCACATAAAATAAATAAAGGCATCCGTTAGGCTTGTGAGACCATGGATCTGCACCTGGAAAGTCTTCACTCTCCAGGGTGCAGGCCTGGGCAAGGTTGTATGGAAGACCAGCAGTTGTCCATGCTGCAAGTCTCCCCTCTCCACGACACCGATGTTGTCCAAGGGAAGGGCATTAGGACCCATACAGCTTGGCACCAGTGTTGTCACAAAGCAATGTGTGATTAAGTGCCTTGCTCAAGGACACAACATGTTCCCTCGGTTAGGGCTCGAACTCACGACCTTCAGGTAGCTAGTCCAATGCCTTAACCACTTGGCTACGTGCTATCTTCCCCACAGACAGCCATGAAACAAAGTGGAACCATGGAACCAACCCATTCAATGAAAAAACATCAAGCCCCCACCTGCCCCCCAGTGCAAAATAATTACACAAATGGTAACAAAAAAAAGAGTGAAAGCAAAAAAAAATCAAAAAATGTATCTCAGTACAGTTCAGCTCAGTGTTCATTATCTGCAGACCACCTGATTCAAAAGTTGCTCAAAAATAGCAACAGAAAAGGAGCAACCAGAACTCGAACACATAACGTGAATGAGAGTCCAATTTATAAACCACCTTGATTAAACTTTGCTCCAGTACCATCCTCTGAAAGCTTCAAAGGAGAGAGAGAGAGAGAGAGAGATTGCTCAACCACGAGGACCCTCCCTCAGGAGCAGCGAGAAAGAAGGAGAGAGAGAGAGACCGCCACACACAGACACCTTCCTCCGGAAGCAGCAAGCAAGAAGCCGGTGGACAGCGCTGAATACACGGTCGCCTACCACACTTGCCTCAGCGATTTCAAT
The DNA here is from genome assembly GCF_963921235.1 of Mobula hypostoma. Taxonomy (NCBI): domain Eukaryota; kingdom Metazoa; phylum Chordata; class Chondrichthyes; order Myliobatiformes; family Myliobatidae; genus Mobula; species Mobula hypostoma. The sequence goes on along the minus strand of NC_086099.1, from coordinate 17,698,413 downwards.
CTTCCTCGCTGCTTTAACCAGGTCTCTTGCTCTCCATGCCGAATGCTTTGCTTGCTGCCTCGTGGAACCCTCTCAGAGACAGCAAAGTGCCAAATTGCCTGATTAATTCTATATTAACCCCATCTTTTTCTCACATTGTCACTAACCCTCCTCCACCCTGTCCCAATTCTACCACTCATCTACACATTAGGGACAATTTAATCGGAGCATCTTTTCCCTATGGGAGGCAACTGAAGCTCACAGAGGAAACTCGGGGATAAAGGGAACGTATACAAAATCAACACAGAAAGTACCTGAGGTCAGGATTAAATCAAATTAAGTACAATCTGTCTATTCTGTCCCGACGAAGGGTCTCAGCCCGAAATGTCGACTACCTCTTCCTAGAGATGCCGCCTGGCCTGCTGCGTTCACCAGCAACTTTGATGTGTGTTGCTACTCTGTCCATATCCTGTTCTTAAATATCACAATGAGATTCCCTGGCAACTTTCAGAGAGGTGTTGCCTGAATTTCCAGCAATTTCTGTTTTTCTTTCAGATCTGCAAAATTTTTTTTTACTACTTTCATACGTGAAGAACACCTTTGTGGGAATAAACGGGACCTTTTCAGAATGGCAGGCGGTGACTAGTGGGGTACCGCAAGGCTCAGTGCTGGGACCCCAGTTGTTTACAATATATATTAATGACTTGGATGAGGGAATTAAAAGCAAGTTTGCGGATGACACGAAGCTGGGTGGCAGTGTTAGCTGTGAGGAGGATGCTAAGAGGATGCAGAGTGACTTGGATAGGTTGGGTGAGTGGGCAAAATTCATGGCAGATGCAATTTAATGTGGATAAATGTGAAGTTATCCACTTTGGTGGCAAAAATAGGAAAACAGATTATTATCTGAATGGTGGCCGATTAGGAAAAGGGGAGGTGCAACGAGACCTGGGTGTCATTATACACCAGTCATTGAAAGTGGGCATGCAGGTACAGCAGGCGGTGAAAAAGGCGAATGGTATGCTGGCATTTATAGCGAGAGGATTCGAGTACAGGAGCAGGGAGGTACTACTGCAGTTGTACAAGGCCTTGGTGAGGCCACACCTGGAGTATTGTGTGCAGTTTTGGTCCCCTAATCTGAGGAAAGACATCCTTGCCATAGAGGGAGTACAAAGAAGGTTCACCAGATTGATTCCTGGGTTGGCAGGACTTTCATATGAAGAAAGACTGGATGAACTGGGCTTGTACTCGTTGGAATTTAGAAGATTGAGGGGGGATCTGATTGAAATGTATAAAATCCTAAAGGGATTGGACAGGCTAGATGCAGGAAGATTGTTCCCGATGTTGGGGAAGTCCAGAACAAGGGGTCACAGTTTGAGGATAAAGGGGAAGCCTTTTAGGACTGAGATTAGGAGAAACTTCTTCACACAGAGAGTGGTGAATCTGTGGAATTCTCTGCCACAGGAAACAGTTGAGGCCAATTCATTGGCTATATTTAAGAGGGAGTTAGATATGGCCCTTGTGGCTACGGGAATCGGGGGTATGGAGGGAAGGCTGGGGCGGGGTTCTGAGTTGGATGATCAGCCATGATCATAATAAATGGTGGTGCAGGCTCGAAGGGCTGAATGGCCTACTCCTGCACCTGTTTTCTATGTTTCTATGTTTCTTTCTCAACACCAAAGGTTTTTTAAAGGAAATTTTAGACGTTATTGTTTGGAAAGACTTGGCAAGTGTAATCCAGGCAAGTGTAAAGTGCTGAACTTTGGAAGGTCAAATGTAAAGAGAAGGTATATAGTTGACGGCACAACTCTTAACAGAGCCCTCTGCTCTTACGTCTTGGGATCCAAGTCCAAAATTCTTTGAAAGTAGCCACACAAGTAGATAGGGTGGTAAAGAAGGTGTGTATATTCAGGGCATTGAGTATAAGAGCAAGGAAGTTATAGAACATAGAACATAGAATAGTACAGCACAGGAGAGGCCCTTCAGCCCACAATGTTGTGCCGACCCTCAAACTCTGCCTCCCATATAAGCCCCCACCTTAAATTCCTCCATATACCTGTCTAGTAGTCTCTTAAACTTCACTAGTGTATCTGCCTCTGCCACCTGCTCCAAAGGACAAGATCTGACATTTACAGATGTAATTGATGTCAACAATCTAAGGGCAAATCAGCTGATTATTTTTCTTAGCACCACATTAATCTGTCATCCCTTGATTTCTTTAAAATTAAAAAATCAATTGATTCCTGTCTTGAATATACTCACACATTAAGCTTCTACAGCACTTTCTTTTAGAGATTCCATAGTCCTTGGCTGACCTGCTGAGCTCCTCCAGCATTTTGTGTGTGCTGGAAGGATCTGGACATTGTGTAGGCAGAAGCGATTAGTTTAGTTGGCCAGTTGATTTAATTGATTCAGCATAATATTGTGGGTGAAGGGCCTTTTCCTGTGCTGTACTGTTCTGTATTATCAAACTCTTGAAATTCAGAATATTTCACCATCTTTTACTCTTCTAAATTCTGAAGAGTACAGGCAGAGGACAAATATACCGTTGAATTAGTAAACCACAGCTTCACACTCCTATGGTAAGTATACCCCAGCATTCCTAATGACCAGCACTATTTATTGTTCTTGTGTTAAAATGCTCTCGTGGGATTATGGTGGGGTGTTCAAGTTCACTTATTGTTACATTTTAGCTTGGGTTATACGGTTATTTGCATGTGCGCCTGTGGGTCACCCTGACTGTAACCGGGGTGGGCGATGGTCACCTCCCTGTCTGTGTGTGACTGAGTGGGTTCCCTCCCCGGGTCACGGTCTGTTTTTGTAATTATCACAATAAAAACAGTTGTTGAGTTTAACGAGCTTCCTCGTCTGTCATTGTAGACCAAATGCTCGCCACATTGGTGTCAGGAGTGGGATTAGAAATTGACGACGAGATTAAAGAGCTGTGACCTCAGATAGAACGCCTTAAAATCCAGGGAATAAGTCAAGGGACCAAGCAGTATGCCGCCCTCTTAACCCTGGGCCGGGCTCATGTAGGTGGGTCCCAGAGGGAAGGCCTGGGAACCAGGCATCGTGTCTTCCCAGAGAACTCCGATGAAGAAAGCATACCCAGACTCCCCAACCCAGGGGACATGGAGGAACGCATCACCCGCCTCTCTCATGGCCCACGCTGAGGAACACAAGATGCCGTAGCCATGGGAGAATGGGCAACATGGCAGGCACCACCAACTCTGCTGGAGCAAGAGGACCAACAATCCATACCACAAGGTCCACCCTGAAGCTCCCCAGATACAATGGTACCAACCTCCTGGAGCCTTACCTGCTGCAAGTCAAACTTGTCACATAGCGCAACGGGTGGAGTCCCACTGAGACAATGGTGCATCATGTCCTGATGCTGGAAAGGGATGGCCTGCAGGCCCTCCTCGACCTCACACTGGTGGAGCAGCGTGACCACAGAGCCCTCAAAGTGGCGCTGGGGTGCTTCGAGCAAAGAAACAATGAGGGAAGAACTGGGCAGCAGACAGCGCCATCTGGGAGAGAGCCTGGGAGCATTCGCAGCAGATCGCCACCACTCTGCTCGGCAGAGCTACCTCCAATTCCCTCCCGCGGCCCAGGAAGATCTTGCCCTCCATGTCTTTGTAAAGGCACTGATGCTGGAGTGCCTTTGGCAGAACGTTTGCCTGACATCACCATCATTGCTGGCCAAGGTGCTGGCAGAGGCGGAGAGGGCAGAAGCAATTTTAGCCCCCCAAAGGAGGGCTAAACCACGAGTCTGGGCTTGTGTCACTGAGGTGGAGGAGGAGCCCTTGAGACAGGTCTGAGCAGTGCCGCACAGGCCCCGTCACGTGCTTTGGCGCGATCTCACTGGGGGAGTCGTGTGGACGTGCCGGGGCATCACACTACCTTGGCGCCGAAGCCGTGGCTCTCTGGCAGGCCAGCTCCAGGAAACAGACCAGGTACGCACAGCAGCAACCGCCACCAGTCTCACAGCGGCCCCTCACAGCTCAGCACACCCCGCAGCCGCCCAACACAACACAGCAGAACCAGGGGCAAGAGGCGGTGACAGTGCTTCAGGTGGCAGCTGGTGGCGAGGTAGACCTCCCCATCATTGACCAGCAGCTGGGCGAGCAGGAGAGTGATCCTGTGCTGGCCCAGGTGAGGGACAGAGGATCCAGAGACCAAAGCCCCAAATTCTCGGCGGGGATTCTGGAGGTGTGAGATGGGCTGCTGTTCCAGCAGTGTCGGTTTTCCGATGGCAACAGACATCTCCTGCCTCTGGTGGTCCCCCAGGGGCTCCATGCCACAGTGCTGTGGGCGGTGCACAGGCTGGTGGGGGCCAGCCATTTTGGAGTTGCGAAGACATTGGGCAAGCTGCTCAAATGCTTCTACTGGCCTGGGTACAGGCAGAATGTGGGGCTGTTCGTGCACGATTGCATCGCCTCTGATCTGGGCCGACACTTATGTGCCGGGCGGCACCTAATTAATTAGCTTGTTTATTTCGGCTTTTTTCTTAAAGATGCGCTGAGTGCGTTCCGGCCACCGCTGTACCACTGCATTCTTCGCGGATCAGTAACAGTTCGTTGCCCGGAGGGTGGGGTCCACTGCGCCACCCCAACCTCCGACGACTCAGCCTAACACACCATCATCAGTGTGCTCGATGTCTTCCTGACTCCGTAAGTGATACTATACTGTACATACATTATTTCTACTTTATATAGGCTGTGTAGTTTTACGTGTTATTTGGTATGATTTGGCAGCTTCATAGCTTAAAGGTTACTGGAGAGAGTGTTTCTGCCGAGAGCGCTTGTGCCGTGTTTCTGCCGAGAGCGCTTGAGATTTTCACTACGGAGAACAGTGCAGCAATGATTGTGGAAAAGTATTTCTACTTTATGTAGGTTGTGTATTCCTCATATCATTCCTGCTTTTACTATATGTTACTGTTACTTTCCAGGCACAGATCCATGGTCTAGCAAGACTAATGGGTGCCTTTACTTACTTACTGTTATTTTAGGTTTTATGTGTTATTTGGCAGGTTATTTTTGGGTCTGCGAACGCTCACAAATTTTTCCCATATAATTTAATGGTAATTGCTTCTTCACTTTACGACATTCCAGCTTACGAACTGTTTCATAGGAATGCTCTACCTTCAGATGGGGAGGGAGTAGTAGCTAAGATGTAGGATTGAGATTGAAAAAAGGGGCTGGAAAAGGTATGTAATAAGGGTAATGATACAGTTGTAATGGGGGACTTCAATATACAAGGAAATTAGAAAAATCAGGTTGGCATTAGATCATAAGTAAGGGAATTTGTTGAATGCCTATAAGATGACTTTTTAGAGCAGTTTGTGCTTGAGCCTACTCAGGGAAAGGCTATCTTAGATTGGATGTTGTATAATAAACTGGATCTTATGAGGGAGCTTAATGTAAAGGAACTCTAAGGAGGCAGTGATCACAATATGATTGAATTTAAACTGCAATTTTAGAGGGAGAAGCACAAGTCACATGTATCAGTATTGCAATGGAATAAAGAGAATTACAGAGGCATGACAGGAGCTTGCCCAGATGGATTGGAAGGGGATACTGGTGGGAATGATGGCAAAGCAGAAGTGGCTGAAGTTTCTGGGTATAGTCTACAAGGCGCAGGATAGATATGTCCCACAGAAGAAGTTGTTCTCAAATGGCAGGGGTAGGCAACCATGGCTGACAAGGGAAGTTAAGGACTGCATAACAGCTAAGGAAAGGGCATATAAGGTAGCAAAAGCGAGTGAGAAGTTGGATGATTGGGAAGCTTTTAAAATCCAACAAAATGCAACTTAAAAGTCTATAGAAAGGGAATAGTTGAAATATGAGGGCAAACTAGCCAATAATATAAAGCAGGATACTGAAAGTGTTTCAGTTATATAAATAATAAAAAGGAGGTGAGAGTTGATATTGGACCACTGAAAAATGATGCTAGTGAGGCAGTAGTGGGTGGGTGGGGGGGCAAAGAAAGGGCAGATGAACTTAATGGGTTCTTTGCATCTGTCTTCATTGTGGAAGACACTAGTAGTGTGCCAGAGGTCCGTGAGTGTCAGAGAGCAGGAGTGAGTGCCATTGCTATTACAAAGGAAAACTTCTAGGTAAACTCAAAGGTCTTAAGGTGGATAAGTCACCTAGATCAGATGGACTACACCCCAGAGTTCTGAGAGAGGCTGTTGATGAGGTAACAGATGCATTAGTCATGACCTTTCAAGAATCACTTGATTCTGGCATGGTCCCGGAGGACTGGAAGATTGCTAATGTCACTCCATTCTAAGAAGGGAGGAAGGCAAAAGAAAGGACTAGATAGGGTGGATGTAGAGAGGGTATTTCTAATGGTGGGGGCACCTAGAACTAGAGGGCACAGCCTCAAAACTGAGGGGCAACATTTTGGGACAGAGGTAAGGAGGATTTGTTTTTTAGCTAGAGCAGTGAATCTGTAGAACACTCTGCCACAGACTACGGTGGAGTCCAAGTCTGTGCGTATATTTAAGGCAGAAGTTGATCATCTCCTGATCAGTCGGGCCATCAAAGGATATGGCGAGAAGGCAGGTGTATGTGGTTGAATGAAATCCTAGATCAGCCATGATGGAATGGTGGAGCAGACTCAACAGGCTGAATCCTGCTCCTATGTCTTATGGTCTTATGATCTCAATTCCACCTGCATCCTACCTTTCCAATTTGGCCCGGCACTTAAGTTGATTGAACCTCGGATCTTTCTCGCTCTTGTCAATGGACCCGACACCTGGCCTCGCCTCAGTTCTGTCACATCGAAATGTCTCCAGGTCCAAAGGAAAGTTACAGAATGAAGGTGCAGACCCGCACATTCCAGTGTCTATTTGTCACAATGGGGCATTGATGGTGAATGCACATGCAAGACACAGACACTGAAATGCAAGCAACAGGACTTGACTAGAGTAGGGACCTGACAGGATACAGACAAGGAGCAGACTTGGGCTAGGACCCCGAGCCAGAGACTGGACAAGGACCCAGAACCTGGGTCTTGCTTCAGGCTCGGGCCCCAGAACCAGGCATGGGCATGACATGACTGCAGGACTGGAGACTGGGGGCTTGAGACTCGAGCTTGGAGACAGGCTGGGGTCTTGGTCTTGGTCTTGAAGCCCGAGCTTGGAGACAGGCTGGGGTCTTGGTCTTGGTCTTGAAGCCCGAGCTTGGAGACAGGCTGGGGTCTTGGTCTTGGTCTTGAAGCCCGAGCTTGGAGACAGGCTGGGGTCATGGTCTTGGTCTTGAAGCCCGAGCTTGGAGACAGGCTGGGGTCTTGGTCTTGGTCTTGGTCTTGAAGCCCGAGCTTGGAGACAGGCTGGGGTCTTGGTCTTGGTCTTGGACTTGAAGCCCGAGCTTGGAGACAGGCTGGGGTCTTGGACTTGGTCTTGAAGCCCGAGCTTGGAGACAGGCTGGGGTCTTGGTCTTGGTCTTGGTCTTGAAGCCTGAGCTTGGTGACAGGCTGGGGTCTTGGTCTTGGTCTTGGTCTTGAAGCCCGAGCTTGGAGACAGGCTGGGGTCTTGGTCTTGGTCTTGGTCTTGGTCTTGAAGCCCGAGCTTGGAGACAGGCTGGGGTCTTGGACTTGGTCTTGAAGCCCGAGCTTGGAGACAGGCTGGGGTCTTGGTCTTGGTCTTGGTCTTGAAGCCTGAGCTTGGTGACAGGCTGGGGTCTTGGTCTTGGTCTTGGTCTTGAAGCCCGAGCTTGGAGACAGGCTGGGGTCTTGGTCTTAGTCTTGAAGCCCGAGCTTGGAGACAGGCTGGGGTCTTGGTCTTGGTCTTGGTCTTGAAGCCCAAGCTTGGAGACAGGCTGGGGTCTTGGTCTTGGTCTTGAAGCCCGAGCTTGGAGACAGGCTGGGGTCTTGGTCTTGGTCTTGGTCTTGAAGCCCGAGCTTGGAGACAGGCTGGGGTCTTGGTCTTGGTCTTGGTCTTGAAGCCCGAGCTCGGAGACAGGCTGGGGTCTTGGACTTGGTCTTGAAGCCCGAGCTTGGAGACAGGCTGGGGTCTTGGTCTTGGTCTTGGTCTTGAAGCCCGAGCTTGGAGACAGGCTGGGGTCTTGGTCTTGGTCTTGAAGCCCAAGCTTGGAGACAGGCTGGGGTCTTGGTCTTGGTCTTGAAGCCCGAGCTTAGAGACAGGCTGGGGTCTTGGTCTTGGTCTTGGTCTTGAAGCCCAAGCTTGGAGACAGGCTGGGGTCTTGGTCTTGGTCTTGAAGCCCGAGCTTGGAGACAGGCTGGGGTCTTGGTCTTGGTCTTGGTCTTGAAGCCCGAGCTTGGAGACAGGCTGGGGTCTTGGTCTTGGTCTTGGTCTTGGTCTTGAAGCCCGAGCTTGGAGACAGGCTGGGGTCTTGGACTTGGTCTTGAAGCCCGAGCTTGGAGACAGGCTGGGGTCTTGGTCTTGGTCTTGGTCTTGAAGCTTGAGCTTGGAGACAGGCTGGGGTCTTGGTCTTGGTCTTGGTCTTGAAGCCCGAGCTTGGAGACAGGCTGGGGTCTTGGTCTTGGTCTTGAAGCTTGAGCTTGGAGACAGGCTGGGGTCTTGGTCTTGAAGCTTGAGCTTGGAGACAGGCTGGGGTCTTGGTCTTGAAGCCAGAGCTTGGAGACAGGCTGGGGTCTTGGTCTTGAAGCCAGAGCTTGGAGACAGGCTGGGGTCTTGGTCTTGGTCTTGGTCTTGAAGCCCGAGCTTGGAGACAGGCTGGGGTCTTGGTCTTGAAGCCCGAGCTTGGAGACAGGCTGGGGTCTTGGTCTTGAAGCTTGAGCTTGGAGACAGGCTGGGGTCTTGGTCTTGAAGCTTGAGCTTGGAGACAGGCTGGGGTCTTGGTCTTGGTCTTGGTCTTGGTCTTGAAGCCCGAGCTTGGAGACAGGCTGGGGTCTTGGTCTTGGTCTTGGTCTTGGTCTTGAAGCTTGAGCTTGGAGACAGGCTGGGGTCTTGGTCTTGAAGCTTGAGCTTGGAGACAGGCTGGGGTCTTGGTCTTGGTCTTGAAGCTTGAGCTTGGAGACAGGCTGGGGTCTTGGTCTTGAAGCTTGAGCTTGGAGACAGGCTGGGGTCTTGGTCTTGGTCTTGGTCTTGAAGCTTGAGCTTGGAGACAGGCTGGGGTCTTGGTCTTGGGTCTAAGGTACTTCGAGGCTTGGGTATGGACTCCGAGCCAGAGACTGGGCAAGAACCCAGAACCTGGCACTTGTCTCGGGGTAGGACTCCAGAACTAGGCGAGGACAAGACGAGGCTATAGGACTGGACATGGCTTGGGTGAGGAACTGGGTAGGGTGAGACACAACGACGGGTGAGACACAACGACAGGTAAAGGCACATGGACAGGACTCAGATAGGACTGGACTAGGCACAGACTGGATGAGGGCCTTCAGGAGCATGGAGCCTTGGACTAGAAGGGACTCACACACATAACACAGAGCCGGGACCCCGCCTTGTGAACAGGACATAGGGCCAGGACTCACACACAGAACACTGAACATGAACAGACAGATCCCAACACTAGGTGGCAGCAAATGGCCAGACTCACCTAGCGAAGGCGTGGACACAGAGAGATATTTCCACACAACAAAAGACAGTTCCTTATTTTGACCTAACAAGGCTTTGGTCTTGCTCTGGCGGTAAAACTTCAGCAATACAGGCAGGGTATCCAGGCTAGGTGAGCAGGCAGAGAGGCAGGTGAGGTATCCAGGCAGAGAGTCAGGCAAGGGGGAAAAGACAAGGAGGGGAACAGGACAGTCCAGCAGGGAATCCCTGGTTTGCAGCGGTATTTATGTCTCAGCCCCAAAACGAGAAACATGTGCCTACAACAGAAACTGGGGAAAACCAGAAACCCCAGAACAAGGAACCATGGACCGGACCGTGAACCGGAACACGGACTTCACTGACCAGACTATGACACTATTAATCTGTCTTCACACAATCAGTTAAGCAGAAAAACTGAATTTCAGGCTGGATATCTACAAGTTATGTTAACATTCATTTTGGGAGGACTAGAGTATAAAAGCAAGGATGAAATACTGAGGTAAACACGAGGAATTCTGCAGATGCTGGAAATTCAAGCAACACACATCAAATTTGCTGGTGCACGCAGCAGTTGATGTTTCGGGCCTCAAAATCTTGACTGTACCTCTTCCTAGAGATGCTCCCTGGCCTGCTGTGTTCACCAGCAAATTTGATGTGTGGTCCTGGCCCGCTGCGTTCACCAGCAAATTTGATGAAATACTGAGGCTTTATAATATGTTATTCAGTCATTAAGTTGAGTCCGACTCTTCGTGACCTCATGGACCATAGGGTCCATAGGGTTTTCATGGCAAGATACAGAAGTAGATTGCCAGGCCTTTCTTCTGCGCAGATCATGCTGCTGCCCAGGTTGGGACCCGGCTGGGTTTGAACTCAGAACCATCTGCCTTGAAGTCCAATGCTGATACCACTACACCACCAGCCGGCCAAAGGCTTTATAAGGCAACACACACACAAAAAAAATGCTGGAAGAACTCCACCTATTGTTTCAGATTGTTCCTTCCCCACTGAACTCATATCTGCATACCTCAACTCTGTTTTATCTCCCATAGTTCAGTCCCGTCCTACCTACATCCGCGACACTTTACACAGTCTGCATCTTTTCAACGTTTTCAAGTTTCCTGGCCCCAATCATCTTATTTTCAGTAAGGATGTCCAGTTCCTATACACATCCATCCCCCACGAGAAAGGCATCAAAACTATCTGTTTCTTTCTGGATACCAGACCCAACCAGTTCCCCTCCACCACCACTCTGCTCTGACTGGCAAACTTGTCCTTAGTCTTAATAATTTCTCCTTTAACTCCTCCCGCTTCCTTCAAACAAAAGGTGCAGCCATGGGCACTCGCATGGGTCCCACTATGCCTGCCTTATTGTTGGCTACGTGAAACAGTCTATGTTCCAAGCCTGCACTGGTGTCACTCCACCACTTTTCCTACCATTGGTGCTGCTTCCTGCACCCAGGCCGGGCTCGTTGACTTCATCAACTTGTCTGTAGCTTCCTACCTGCCCTCAGATTTACCTGGTCCATTTCCACCACCTCCCTCCCCTTTCTCTATCTCACTGTCTCTATCTTTAGAGACAGTTCATTTACTGATGTCTATTATAACCCATGGACGCTCACAGCTACCTGGACTATACCTCTTCCCACCACTACCTGTAAAAATGCCATCCCCTTCTCTCAATTCCTCCGTCTCCGTTGCATCTGCTCTCAGGATGAGGCTTTTCATTTCAGAACGAAGGAGATGTCCTCCTTCTTCAAAGAAAGGGGCTTCCCTTCCTCCACCATCAATGCTGCCTTCCATCACATCTCTTCCATTTCATGCAAGTCTACTCTTACCCCATCCTCCCGCCACCTTACCAGGTAGGTGAGGTTCCTCTTGTCCTCACCTACCACTTCACCAGCCTCTGTGTCCAGCACATAATTCTCTGCAACATCTGTCATCTCCTATGGGGTCCCACCACCAAGCGCATCTTTCCCTCCCTGACTTTCTGCTTTTCACAAGGATCGCTCCCTATAAAACTCCCTTGTCCATTCATCCTTCCCCATTGATGTCCCTTCTGGGACTTATTCTTACAAGCGGAACAAGTGATACACCTGCCCCTACACCTCCTCCCTCACTACCATTCAGGGCCCCAAACAGTCCCTCCAGGTAAGGAGACACTTCACCTGTGAGTCTGCTGAGGTATGTACTGTGCTGTGTCCGGTGCTCCTGGTGTGGCCTCCCGTATATTGGTGAGACTCGAGATAGATTGGGAGAATGCTTCACCGAGCACCTACGCTCCGTCTGCCAGAAGAAGTGGGATCTTCAGGTGGCCACCCATTTTAATTCCATTTCCCATTCCCATTCCAATATGTCAATCCATGGCCTCGTCTACTGTCGCGATGAAGCAACACTCAGGCTGGAGGAACAGCACCTTATATTCCATCTGGGTTGCATCCAACCTGAACATTGATTTCTAGAGCTTCAGGTAATGCCCCCCCTGCCCCTTTACCATTTCCCTCTCTCACCTTATCTTCTTGCCTGCCCATCGCCTCCCTCTTGTGCTGCTCTCCACTTTTCTTTTTTCCATATATGATTACATATTTGCTGAGGACTGGGGGCTGGGTAAGCAATTCGTCTGAAGAAGAAAATGATAGAGTGAATTTTTAACATTATATCCACGTCCCATGAAAATAGCTGTCAAGTCTGATCTATCTTTTCAACATTTGGTCTGTTGTAAGTCACAGCATAAAACTGCACTCAAAATGTAAAGTCTCTTGCCTGCACACGAGGCAAGGCAGAGTCATCTGCGTGCCCACTGTGCTCCAAGCGAGGAAATCTGGAGCACATCCTCAGCGGCTGCGCAAGGGCACTTGGTGAGGGACGGTACACGGTACAGGTGGAGGCATGATCAGGTCCTGAAGACCATCGCTGAAGTCGTCAGCGCAGGAGTTGAGTGGGCGAAGCGGTCCCGACCCTCCAAGCAGACCATTGCCTTTGTCAGAGCTGGGGAGCAGCCAATACCTGCCAAAAGAACATCTGCAGACATTCTGACCTCTGAAGGGATTGGCAGCTGTTGGTGGACCTCGAACGGCAGCCATATCGCAGCCACCACCCTGCGACCAGACATTGTCCTAGTGTCTGAGTCTACTAAGCAAGTGGTGTTGCTGGAGCTGACAGTCCCATGGGAAGATAGCTTGGAAGAGGCCTTTGAAAGGAAGCTCTCCAAGTACGCAGGACTGGTCAGCAACTGTCAACAGGCTGGATGGAGAGCGAGGTGTCTCCCAGTGGAGGTTGGTTGAGGGGATTCGCTGCCCGTTCCTTAGCCAGAGTCTTCAGCAATTTGGGCATCAAGGGAGAGAGGAAGAGGAGAGCCATCCACAGCACCACCGATGTGGCAGAGAGGGCCTCAAGATGACTGTGGCTCAAAAGAGGGGAGCCATGGAGTCATAAGTAGCTAGCCATCTGGACACAAGCTGGGGTCTGATCAGCCCTGGCTGGGTCACCTGGAGGAGGTTGTATGATGTTGAAAGCCCCGAAACACCCGATGATTCCAGGAACATCACTGAAGATGTGTCCAGAAGCATCAGTAGATGTATGTACACAGCATCGTTTCAGATAACGAGTTCTATATCTCTGTCATCCTCTTGGTGGAAATGTTTTCCAGCATTTGGATTTATTTGTCGCAATTACTCTATGCGTATGCCGTGAGGTTTCTGACATTTCTTCAAAGGTGTTTTCTATTTACTCTATCCAGATGCCACAATTAAGTCTTCCCTCAGACACCCCTCTTCCAAACAGAAATAACTGGATTATAGATAGGCTTTTCCAGTGCCAGCAGCAACAGCTTTGGGAGTCTCCTTGGACTCCTCTCCTGGGCAGTGACATCTTCCCTGAAATGTGGTGACCAAAAGTGTGTGCAATACTCGTGTTGTGCTCGAATTAATGCCATGCGGTCTAATGCAAGTTACCTGTTGTTAGAGCTGAAGACAATAACATGGGAGCATAATTATATCATTCGGTTCATCAAGTTTACCCCTGAACTGGAGGGGTCTAATATCTTAGCAGGAGGTTTGCTCGTGCAGCACGGGGGTGGGGGGGGGGGTGTTAAATTAGAGTTTCAGGGAGATGGAAACCAAAGTGCCAGAACAGATGGTGGAGAGGTTGAGAAGAAAGATGTTGTTAAACCTATATACAAAGTCAGGAATCAAAAAGCTGAGCAAGGTGGGATTAATGATCTGAGCTGCAAGGTGTACTGTAGGAAAGGCAGTTGAGGTCATAGGTCACAGCAGGAAAAAGGCCCTTCGGCCCATCTGGTCTGTGCTGTACTATTTAAACTGCCTAACCCTATCAACCTGCATGGATCAGCACAAGGAATTATGACATTGTAGCCATCAGTGAGACTTGGTTGCAGGAAGGGCAGGACTGGCAGCTCAATGTTCAAGGTTTCTGTTGTCTTAGATGTGATAGAGGTGGAGGGATTAAAGGGGGAGGGGGTGACATTACTAGTCAGGAAAATATCACAGCAATGCTCAGTCAGGGCAGACTGGAGAGCTCATCCAGTGAAGCTTTATGGGTAGAACTGAGGAATAAGAAAGTTATGATCTCATTATTGGGATTATGTTATAGACCACCCAATAGTCTGCAGGATTTAGAGGAGCAAATATTTTCAGAGATTGCAGACTGTTGCCAAAAAACATAAGGTTGTTATGGTAGGTGATTTTAACTTTCCATATATTGACTGGGACTTCCATATTGTAAAAGGGCGGGATGGGAAAGAGCTTTCCAAATGTGTTCTGCAAAGTTTAGTTTCCTGTACAGTACTTGGAAGTCCCAGATACAGAGAGTGCAATACGCGATCTCCTATTATGGAGTGAGATAGGGCAGGTGACTGAAGTTTGTGTAGTTGAACACTTTACATCCAGTGATCATGATGCCATCAGTTTCAAGTTAATTATAGGAAAGGATAGGTCTGCTCTGTGTGTTGAGATTCTAAATTGGAGAAAGGCCAATTTTGATGGTATCAGAAAGGATCTGGCAAGTGTGGATTGGGACAAAAGTGAAATTCTGGGAGTACAGTGTTTACATGTTCCTGTCAGAATAAAAGTCAAGGGTAACAAATTTAAGGACCTTGGTTTTCGAGAAATATTGAGGTTTTGGTTCGAAAAATGGAGGTGCACAGTAGATGTAGGCAGACAAGAACAAATGAGATTCTTGAGCATTACACAAAATGCAAGAGAACACTTAAGAAGGAAATCAGGAGGGCTAAGAGAAGGCACGAGGTTGCACCAGCAGATAAGGTGAAGGAGAATTCTAAGGGCATCTAGAAATATGTTAAGACCAAAAGGATAGCAAAGGATGAGATTAGTCTGATCGAAGATCAGAGTGGCAATATATGTGTACAGCCAAAAGAGATGGGGAGGTTTTAAATGGAGTTTTCGCATCTGTATTTACTCGGAAGACAGACACAGAGTCTATAGAACAGGGGCAACGCAGCCTGAACTTCATGGACCCTATACAGATTACAGAGGAGGAGGTGTTCACTGCCTTGAGGCAAATTAGGGTGGATAAATCCACAGGTGTTCCCTCAGACACTGTGGACGTCTATTGTGGAAAATACATGGGCCCAAGCAGAGGCATACTTAGCCACAGGTGAGGTGCTGGTGGATTGGAGGATAGCTAATGTTC